>NC_069502.1:305024578-305395828 GCF_027579735.1 Bombina bombina | reverse complement strand
AATGAAGGAACCACAATTTCTCTACTAATGTTGTTGGAATTCACAACTTTAGGTAAAAATTCAAAAGAAGTTTGCAACACCGCCTTATCCTGATGAAAAATCAGAAAAGGAGACTCACAAGAAAGAGCAGATAATTCAGAAACTCTTCTGGCAGAAGAGATGGCCAAAAGGAACAAAACTTTCCAAAAAAGTAATTTAATGTCCAATGAATGCATAGGTTCAAATGGAGGAGCTTGAAGAGCTCCCAGAACCAAATTCAAACTCCAAGGAGGAGAAATTGACTTAATGACAGGTTTTATACGAACCAAAGCTTGTACAAAACAATGAATATCAGGAAGAATAGCAATCTTTCTGTGAAAAAGAACAGAAAGAGCAGAGATTTGTCCTTTCAAGGAACTTGCAGACAAACCCTTATCTAAACCATCCTGAAGAAACTGTAAAATTCTCGGTATTCTAAAAGAATGCCAAGAAAAATGATGAGAAAGACACCAAGAAATATAAGTCTTCCAGACTCTATAATATATCTCTCTAGATACAGATTTACGAGCCTGTAACATAGTATTAATCACAGAGTCAGAGAAACCTCTTTGACCAAGAATCAAGCGTTCAATCTCCATACCTTTAAATTTAAGGATTTCAGATCCTGATGGAAAAAAGGACCTTGTGACAGAAGGTCTGGTCTTAATGGAAGAGTCCACGGTTGGCAAGAGGCCATCCGGACAAGATCCGCATACCAAAACCTGTGAGGCCATGCCGGAGCTACCAGCAGAACAAACGAGCATTCCTTCAGAATCTTGGAGATTACTCTTGGAAGAAGAACTAGAGGCGGAAAGATATAGGCAGGATGATACTTCCAAGGAAGTGATAATGCATCCACTGCCTCCGCCTGAGGATCCCGGGATCTGGACAGATATCTGGGAAGTTTCTTGTTTAGATGAGACGCCATCAGATCTATTTCTGGAAGTTCCCACATTTGAACAATCTGAAGAAATACCTCTGGGTGAAGAGACCATTCGCCCGGATGCAACGTTTGGCGACTGAGATAATCCGCTTCCCAATTGTCTACACCTGGGATATGAACCGCAGAGATTAGACAGGAGCTGGATTCCGCCCAAACCAAAATTCGAGATACTTCTTTCATAGCCAGAGGACTGTGAGTCCCTCCTTGATGATTGATGTATGCCACAGTTGTGACATTGTCTGTCTGAAAACAAATGAACGATTCTCTCTTCAGAAGAGGCCAAAACTGAAGAGCTCTGAAAATTGCACGGAGTTCCAAAATATTGATTGGTAATCTCACCTCCTGAGATTCCCAAACTCCTTGTGCCGTCAGAGATCCCCACACAGCTCCCCAACCTGTGAGACTTGCATCTGTTGAAATTACAGTCCAGGTCGGAAGCACAAAAGAAGCCCCCTGAATTAAACGATGGTGATCTGTCCACCACGTTAGAGAGTGTCGAACAATCGGTTTTAAAGATATTAATTGAGATATCTTTGTGTAATCCTTGCACCATTGATTCAGCATACAGAGCTGAAGAGGTCGCATGTGAAAACGAGCAAAGGGGATCGCGTCCGATGCAGCAGTCATAAGACCTAGAATTTCCATGCATAAGGCTACCGAAGGGAATAATTGTGACTGAAGGTTTCGACAAGCTGAAATCAATTTTAGACGTCTCTTGTCTGTTAAAGACAGAGTCATGGACACTGAATCTATCTGGAAACCCAGAAAGGTTACCCTTGTCTGAGGAATCAATGAACTTTTTGGTAAATTGATCCTCCAACCATGATCTTGAAGAAACAACACAAGTCGATTCGTATGAGATTCTGCTAAATGTAAAGACTGAGCAAGTACCAAGATATCGTCCAAATAAGGAAATACCACAATACCCTGTTCTCTGATTACAGACAGAAGGGCACCGAGAACCTTTGTAAAAATTCTTGGAGCTGTAGCTAGGCCAAACGGCAGAGCCACAAACTGGTAATGCTTGTCCAGAAAAGAGAATCTCAGGAACTGATAATGATCTGGATGAATCGGAATATGCAGATATGCATCCTGTAAATCTATTGTGGACATATAATGCCCTTGCTGAACAAAAGGCAAGATAGTCCTTACAGTTACCATCTTGAACGTTGGTATCCTTACATAACGATTCAATATTTTTAGATCCAGAACTGGTCTGAAGGAATTCTCCTTCTTTGGTACAATGAAGAGATTTGAATAGAACCCCATCCCCTGTTCCGGAACTGGAACTGGCATAATTACTCCAGCCAACTCTAGATCTGAAACACAATTCAGAAATGCTTGAGCTTTCACTGGATTTACTGGGATACGGGAAAGAAAAAATCTCTTTGCAGGAGGTCTCATCTTGAAACCAATTCTGTACCCTTCTGAAACAATGTTCTGAATCCAAAGATTGTGAACAGAATTGATCCAAATTTCTTTGAAAAAAACGTAACCTGCCCCCTACCAGCTGAGCTGGAATGAGGGCCGCACCTTCATGAGGACTTAGAAGCAGGCTTTGCCTTTCTAGCAGGCTTGGATTTATTCCAGACTGGAGATGGTTTCCAAACTGAAACTGCTCCTGAGGATGAAGGACTAGGCTTTTGTTCTTTGTTGAAACGAAAGGAACGAAAACGATTATTAGCCCTGTTTTTACCTTTAGATTTTTTATCCTGTGGTAAAAAAGTTCCTTTCCCACCAGTAACAGTTGAGATAATAGAATCCAACTGAGAACCAAACAATTTGTTACCCTGGAAAGAAATGGAAAGTAGAGTTGATTTAGAAGCCATATCAGCATTCCAAGTCTTAAGCCATAAAGCTCTTCTAGCTAAAATAGCTAGAGACATAAACCTGACATCAACTCTGATAATATAAAAAATGGCATCACAGATAAAATTATTAGCATGCTGAAGAAGAATAATAATATCATGAGAATCATGATGTGTTACTTGTTGCGCTAAAGTTTCCAACCAAAAAGTTGAAGCTGCAGCAACATCAGCCAAAGATATAGCAGGTCTAAGAAGATTACCTGAACACAGATAAGCTTTTCTTAGAAAGGATTCAATTTTCCTATCTAAAGGATCCTTAAATGAAGTACCATCTGACGTAGGAATAGTAGTACGTTTAGCAAGGGTAGAAATAGCCCCATCAACTTTAAGGATTTTGTCCCAAAATTCTAATCTGTCAGACGGCACAGGATATAATTGCTTAAAACGTTTAGAAGGAGTAAATGAATTACCCAATTTATCCCATTCTTTGGAAATTACTGCAGAAATAGCATTAGGAACAGGAAAAACTTCTGGAATAACCACAGGAGATTTAAATACCTTATCCAAACGTTTAGAATTAGTATCAAGAGGACCAGAATCCTCTATTTCTAAAGCAATTAGTACTTCTTTAAGTAAAGAACGAATAAATTCCATTTTAAATAAATATGAAGATTTATCAGCATCAATCTCTGAGACAGAATCCTCTGAACCAGAAGAGTCATCAGAATCAGAATGATGATGTTCATTTAAAAATTCATCTGTAGGGAGAGAAGTTTTAAAAGATTTTTTACGTTTACTAGAAGGAGAAATAACAGACATAGCCTTCTTTATGGATTCAGAAACAAAATCTCTTATGTTATCAGGAACATTCTGCACCTTAGATGTTGAAGGAACTGCAACAGACAATGGTACTTTACTAAAGGAAATATCTGCATTAACAAGTTTGTCATGACAATTAATACAAACAACAGCCGGAGGAATAGCTACCAAAAGTTTACAGCAGATACACTTAGCTTTGGTAGATCCAGCACTAGACAGCAATTTTCCTGTAGTATCTTCTGACTCAGATGCAACGTGAGACATCTTGCAATATGTAAGAGAAAAAACAACATATAAAGCAAAATTTATCAAATTCCTTAAATGACAGTTTCAGGAATGGGAAAAAATGCCAAAGAACAAGCTTCTAGCAACCAGAAGCAATGAAAAATGAGACTAAAATAATGTGGAGACAAAAGCGAAGCCCATATTTTTTAGCGCCAAATAAGACGCCCACATTATTTGGCGCCTAAATGCTTTTGGCGCCAAAAATGACGCCACATCCGGAACGCCGACACTTTTGGCGCAAAATAACGTCAAAAAATGACGCAACTTCCGGCGACACGTATGACGCCGGAAACGGAAAAGATTTTTTGCGCCAAAAAAGTCCGCGCCAAGAATGACGCAATAAAATGAAGCATTTTCAGCCCCCGCGAGCCTAACAGCCCACAGGGAAAAAGAGTCAAATTTTTTGAAGGTAAGAAAAAATGATTAATTCAAATGCATTATCCCAAATATGAAACTGACTGTCTGAAAAATAAGGAATGTTGAACATTTCTGAGTCAAGGCAAATAAATGTTTGAATACATATATTTAGAACTGTATAAACAAAGTGCCCAACCATAGCTTAGAGTGTCACAGAAAATAAGATTTACTTACCCCAGGACACTCATCTACATGTTTGTAGAAAGCCAAACCAGTACTGAAACGAGAATCAGCAGAGGTAATGGTATATATAAGAGTATATCGTCGATCTGAAAAGGGAGGTAAGAGATGAATCTCTACGACCGATAACAGAGAACCTATGAAATAGACCCCGTAGAAGGAGATCACTGCATTCAAATAGGCAATACTCTCCTCACATCCCTCTGACATTCACTGCACGCTGAGAGGAAAACCGGGCTCCAACTTGCTGCGGAGCGCATATCAACGTAGAATCTAGCACAAACTTACTTCACCACCTCCATCGGAGGCAAAGTTTGTAAAACTGAATTGTGGGTGTGGTGAGGGGTGTATTTATAGGCATTTTGAGGTTTGGGAAACTTTGCCCCTCCTGGTAGGAATGTATATCCCATACGTCACTAGCTCATGGACTCTTGCTAATTACATGAAAGAAAAATAAACACTAAATTACACAAAATAAAAAAACAAAATTATCCAAAATAAAAACGAACTACTCCTAATCAAAATAAAAAAGCACCCCCGTCCCCAATAAAAAAACCCTAGCCTACACTAAACTGCCCCAAAGAAATCAGCTTTTTTACATGTAAAAAAAATACAAACAACACCCCCCGAACAGTAAAACCCACCACCCACACAACCAAACCCCCCAAATAAAAACCTATCTAAATAAACCTAAGCTAAACATTGCCCTGAAAAGGGCATTTGGATGGGCATTGCCCTTAAAAGGGCATTTAGCTCTTTTACATTGCCCAAACCCTATTCTAAAAATAAAACCCACCCAATAAACCCTTAAAAAAACCTAGCACTAACCCCCGACGATCCACTTACAGTTTTCGAAGACCGGACATCCAATCTCATCCAGGCGGCAGAAGTCTTCATCCAAGCGGGCAGAAGTCTTCATCCAAGCGGGCAGAAGTCTTCATCCAGACGGCATCTTCTACCTTCATCCATCCGGCGTGGGTCCATCTTCAAGACATCCGGCGCGGAGCATCCTCTTCTTCCGATCGCCGCTGTAGAATGAAGTTTCCCTTTAAGTGACCTCATCCAAGATGTCGTCCCTTACATTCCGATTGGCTGATAGAATTCTATCAGCCAATAGGAATTAAAGGTGAAAAAATCCTATTGGCTGTTGCAATCGGGCCAACAGGATTGAGCTTTCATCCTATTGGCTGATCCAATCAGCCAATAGGATTGAGCTTGCATTCTATTGGCTGATTGGAATAGCCAATAGAATGCAAGCTCAATCCTATTGGCTGATTGCAACAGCCAATAGGATTTTTTCACCTTTAATTCCTATTGGCTGATTGAATTCTATTAGCCAATCGGAATGTAAGGGATGCCATCTTGGATTATGTCACTTAAAGGGAAACTTCACTCTACAGCGGCGATCGGAAGAAGAGGATGCTCCCTGCCAGATGTCTAGAAGATGGACCCGCTCCACGCCGGATGGATAAAGATAGAAGATGCCGTCTGGATGAAGACTTCTGCCCGGTCTTCGAAAACTGTAAGTGGATCGCCGGGGGTTAGTGTTAGGTTTTTTTAAGGGTTTATTGGGTGTGTTTTATTTTTAGAGTAGGGTTTGGGCAATGTAAAAGAGCTAAATGCCGTTTTAAGGGCAATGCCCATCCAAATGCCCTTTCCAGGGCAATGGTTAGCTTAGGTTTATTTAGATAGAATTTTATTTGGGGGGTTTGGTTGTGTGGGTGGTGGGTTTTACTGTTGGGGGGTTGTTTGTATTTTTTTTTTACAGGTAAAAGAGCTGATTTCTTTGGGACAATACCCCACAAAAGGCCCTTTTAAGGGCTATTGGCAGTTTAGTGTAGGCTAGGGTTTTTTTTTATTTTGGGGGGCTTTTTTATTTTGACAGGGCTATTAGATTAGGAGTAATTCGTTTTTATTTTGGATAATTTCGTTTTTTATTTTGTGTAATTTAGTGTTATTTTTTTTGTAATTTAGATAATTGTATTTGATTAATTGAATTTTTTTATTTTATTGTAATTTTAGTTTTTAGTGTAAGGCAGGTTAGGTTTTATTTTACAGGTAACTTTGTATTTATTTTAACTAGGTAGTTAGTAAATAGTTAATAACTATTTACTAACTAGTCTACCTAGTTAAAATAAATACAAACTTACTTGTGAAATAAAAATAAAACTTAAGCTAGCTATAATGTAACTATTAGTTATATTGTAGCTAGCTTAGGTTTTATTTTACAGGTAAGTTTGTATTTAGTTTTAAATAGGTTATTTAGGTAATAATTGTAATTTTTATTTAGATTTATTTTAATTATATTTAAGTTAGGGTTACGTTAGGTTTAGGGGTTAATATATTTATGTAGTGTTAGTGATGTGGGAGGCCAGAGGTTAATAACTTTAGTATAGTGGCGTCGACATTGGGGGCGACAGATTAGGGGCTAATAAGCATAGGTAGGTGGCAGCGATGTTCGGGCCAGCAGATTAGGGGTTAATAACTGTAATGTAGGTGGCGGCAATGTTAAGGGCAGCAGATTAGCCGTTAATAACATTATGTAGGTGGTGGCGATGTTAGGGGCAGCAGATAAGTGGTGTTTAGACGTGTTTTTTATGTTAGGGTGTTAGGTTTAAACATAATTTTTTCTTTCCCCATAGACATCAATGGGGCTGCGCTACGGAGCTTTTGTTTCCGCGATCGCA
Source organism: Bombina bombina (assembly GCF_027579735.1). NCBI lineage: Eukaryota > Metazoa > Chordata > Amphibia > Anura > Bombinatoridae > Bombina > Bombina bombina. The sequence goes on along the minus strand of NC_069502.1, from coordinate 305,388,671 downwards.
GGTGTTATGCTTTTTTATAGCTGACTCTCCCCATTGATGTCTATAGGGAAATCGTGCACAAGCACGTCAAAACACTGTTTGTATTTGGGTGAGGTATGGAGCTCAATGCCAACATATCGTCCGTACAAGCCAGGTTTTACAAAACCTGTAATAGCAGCGCTATAGGGAGGTGAAATACTGCCGCTTTTGTGGCGGTCGTTAATTTCCCTATAGCGCTCAAAACAGGTAATCTAGCTGAATGTTTCTTCTACAGCTTACAAAACTACATACGTTCATCAGTTCATTTTATACTTCAAAAGGCATTTTACTTGTAAGAAGAATAGTTTCTTAAAGGGACACAAACCCATTTTTTTTATTTCATGAATCAGATTGAGCATGCAATTTTAAGCAACTTTGTAATTTAATCCTATTACAATTTTTTATTTATTCTCTTGATACCTTTATTTTAAAAAGCAGAAATGTAAGCATAAGAGCCGGTTCATTTTTGGTTTAGCACCTGGGTAGCGCTTGCTGATTGGTGGCTAAATGTAGCCACCAATCAGCAAGCACTACCCAAATGCTGAACCAAAAAAAAAAAATTGATAATAGGAGTAAATAAGAAAGTTGCTTAAAATTGCATGCTCTATCTCAATCATGAAAAAAAAATGGGGCATGATGTCCCTTTAAGTTTTAATAAATTTCATCAAGACATAAAATAATCTGCAGTGGTACACTGTAAAAAAGTAAAACAATAATTACATTCAAAATATTTTAAACATATTTAGATATTTTTTACTATTATAGATGAACATTGAACCAAAACAAAACATAATTGTTTCAATCTATTTAACAAAAAAAAAGGCACTGACACATTAACTCTCCTCTGTCTTTTCCTGGCTTAGTATTTGGTGTCTCGGCATGAAGTGCTTGAAACTTATGCCGTGCCCACTGAGTAAGATGGTCAATCATTGAGAATACTGTCTGGGTGCTGAGTTGGCTCAAATCAGAAGCATTATCTTGTAAGCGCCGGGTCCATGGATCATCATGCTTTAAAACTGCCATGATCTCTACATAAACCTGAAACAACAAGTTGTTGATAAAAAAAAGATGTTGTCTGATGGCTTGTGTTCCACATAGATGTACATGAAATTATTAATAATGTGATGGCCATGGGTTACATAATATCAATTAGTGTATAGTATTATTATTGTTTCACAACTTCTAGTAATTTAAATAAATTAGGATTCCCAATATTCTATCAAAACATAGCACTGGAAAAATCATTATTTAAATCTAATATCTAAAATCAGATAAGGTATTATATTCCTGGAATCAAAAAAGATTTATACATACACACACACACATATATATATATATATACACATAATATATATATATATATATATATATATATATATATATATATATATGTGTGTGTATGTATATACACACACACACACATATATATATATATATATATATATATATATACATACACAAACACACACATATATATATATATATACACATACACAGTATATATATATATATATATATATATATATATATATATATATATATATATATATATATATATATATATATGTGACAGATTCCGTCTACCCTCACTGGTAGCTCCGCCAAAGGATCTTCCCGATACCTGGAATCTGCCGCTATGTAGCGGAGAAAGCAATTCTAGCAGAAGCCCACCCAAATAACTAGACAGTCTAGTATTCAAGTGAAAACACGAAGTACCTCTTTATTGGGAAAACACACAGTTTTTATTCAAAATCTCATCAAAATAAAAGCCTTATCAGTCCCCCAAATCTCGCGCCATTCCCGCCCCTCCAGACAGGCTGGCGCCTTCCATAGATTCCATTGTCCCATAGTGTCAAGCAGTATAGTGATGGTGGTTCCTGGGTGATCCCGAGGGAGCGGCGGCACTTCCAGGGTGTCGTTGGAAAGTCCTCTGTCCCCAGATGCTACAGTCCAAAAACGTGACATGATCCATTGCTGGGGGCCGGAGCTATGGGTGATTAAACGTACACCAGGAAGGTCACTTGGGAGTGAGGGCTGTAGAGGGGGGTCCAGAACCCCGGTTCCCAAGGGAGCTCCCTTCCGGCAAGCACCCTGCCTCATGCCCTCCTCACGGGGGATCAATCCCCAAGAGAGCGGAGCTCTGGGGCAAGGAGCCTCTGGGGCGACCTGGGTTAAAGGACACCGTGGATCAACTGTTGTGGCCGACCGGTAGTTCCATGGGCCCGGCCAGCAGGAAAGCGATGGGGCGGTCAGAAACCCGCTCTTCCAAGATATGGTCCAAACACAAAAATACAACAAAGTGAAGGTCTGGGAGATCGCAAATGCTCCCAATCACACAAATCCAGTGAGAAACACAAAGGGGATAGGTGGTAGCGGTTTAACCCCTGCAGCCCGGTATCCGTGGCAACTTCCCCTTTCAGTTCGGCAGACCCGGCTAGATCCACACACGGGTCGGTCAGGGGCTGTCCGAGGAGTTTATGCCACATCAGTCTGCCGTGAAAGTCCATCAGCAATCCCAAAGTTAAAGGGCTGCAGGTCTAAACTCCACCGTAGCAATCGTCCATTGTTCCCGGACACTCTGTTAAGCCACACAAGGGCATTGTGGTCTGTGAGGACGGTGAAGGGCCTCCCATAGAGGTAGGGCTGTAGCTTCTTCAGGGCCCATACCAGGGACAGAAACTCTTTCTCCACTGCTGCGTAGTCTACTTCCCTGGGTAACAGCTTCCTGCTGAGGTAGGCTACGGGGTGGTTTTGCCTTTCGTTGTCTTTCTGGCTTAACACTGCTCCCAACCCGAACATGGAGGCATCTGTGTGGATACAAAAATGCTTGGTTGGATCAGGAGCAGCCAAGACAGGGGCAGAAATTAAGGCAGACTTAAGGCTCTGGAAGGCAGTTTCCCACTCTGGGGACCACAGGACTTGTTGGGTGAGTCGTTTGCGTGTCAGGATGGTCAGGGGTTTGGCCAGGGCACTGTAGTTAGGGACAAATTCTATAGTACCCAGCGGTCCCTAGGAAGGCTAGCACCTGGGTCTTGGTTTTCAGAGTGGGCCAGTTGGCCACAGCCTCAACTTTGGCCGGTTCTGGTCGCTGCTTCCCACAGCCCACCCTGTGGCCCAGATACTGGACCTCCGAGCTTCCGATGGTGCACTTGTCGGGCTTTAATGTCAGCCCTGCAGCCCTGATGTGATCTAGGACGACCCCCAGGTGGACCAAATGGTCCTCCCAGGTGACGCTATAGATGGCGATGTCATCCAGGTATGCACAGGCATAGTCCTGGAGACCATCTAGAAGCGATCCACCATCCTCTGGAAGTAATAATCGCCTCAGGCGGGTTGGGTAAATAGAGAGCCAGTCGCCACTGCACCTGTCTCTGGAGGTCAGAATCCGTGGTCTCCAAGGTTGAGCTGGTACTGGGCTGCATACTGCCTTGGCCGTTATCCAACCCACCGGCCGGCTCGTTAGCCCGATCATCCTCCATCAGCTCGGCTATGAGCACCGCCTTTGTATTGCTGCCAGCTACTCTTCCTCTAGCTTGCAGTAAGTTCCTTAGCTCGTCCTTCCGGAGATAACTATATTTTTACATCCAAAAAGGTCTTCAGGTGTTGGTTTGGACGTTCCAGGTAGACAGAAGCATCCCACCGCTTGCCACCCCTGTGTCGGATTCCGGCTACCCCGACTGGGTAGCTCCGCCAAAAGATCCTCCCGATACCTGGAACTTGCCGCTATGTAGCGGAGAAATCAATTCTAGCAGAAGCCCACCTAAATAACTAGACAGACTAGTATTCAGGTGAAAACACGAAGTACCTCTTTATTGGGAAAACACACGGTTTTTATACAAAATCTCATCAAGATAAGCGCCTTATCAGTCCCCCAAATCTCCCGCCATTCCCGCCCCTCCTGACAGGCTAGCGCCTTCCATAGAGTCCATTGTCCCATAGTGTCCAGCGGTATAGTGATGGTGGTTCCGGGGTGATCCCGGGGGAGCGGAGGCACTTCCAGGGTGTCGTTGGAAAGCTCTCGGTCTCCAGCTGCTAAAGTCCAACGAGCGACATGATCTATGGCTGGGGGCCGGAGCTATGGGTGATTAAACATACACCGGGAAGGCCACTGGGGAGTGGGGGTTGTAGAGGGGGGTCCAGAACCCACGGTTTCCAAGGGAGCTCCCTTCCGGCAATCACCCTGCCTCTTGCCCTCCTCACGGGGATCAATCCCCAAAAGAGCGGAGTTCTGGGGCAAGGAGCCGCTGAAGCAACCTGGGTTAAAGGACACCGGGAATCCAACTGTTGTGGCCAACCGGTAGTTTTATCGGCCCGGCCGGCCGGAGAGGGATGGGGCGGTCAGAGACCCGCTCTTCCAAGATATGGTCCAAACACAAAAATACAACAAAGGGAAGGTCTGGGAGATCGCAAATGCTCCCAATCGCTCAAATCCAGTGAGAAACTGGAACAATGAAAAAACATAATTTATGTAAGAACTTACCTGATAAATTCATTTCTTTCATATTAGCAAGAGTCCATGAGCTAGTGACGTATGGGATATACATTCCTACCAGGAGGGGCAAAGTTTCCCAAACCTCAAATGCCTATAAATACACCCCTCACCACACCCACAAATCAGTTTAACGAATAGCCAAGAAGTGGGGTGATAAGACAAAAGTGCGAAAGCATAAAAAATAAGGAATTGGAATAATTGTGCTTTATACAAAAAAATCATAACCACCACAAAAAAGGGTGGGCCTCATGGACTCTTGCTAATATGAAAGAAATGAATTTATCAGGTAAGTTCTTACATAAATTATGTTTTCTTTCATGTAATTAGCAAGAGTCCATGAGCTAGTGACGTATGGGATAATGACTACCCAAGATGTGGATCTTTCCACGCAAGAGTCACTAGAGAGGGAGGGACAAAATAAAGACAGCCAATTCCGCTGAAAATAATCCACACCCAAAATAAAGATTAAATCTTATAATGAAAAAAACTGAAATTATAAGCAGAAGATTCAAACTGAAACAGCTGCCTGAAGTACTTTTCTACCAAAAACAGCTTCAGAAGAAGAAAACACATCAAAATGGTAGAATTTAGTAAAAGTATGCAAAGAAGACCAAGTTGCTGCTTTGCAAATCTGATCAACCGAAGCTTCATTCCTAAACGCCCAGGAAGTAGAAACTGACCTAGTAGAATGAGCTGTAATCCTTTGAGGCAGAGTTTTACCCGACTCGACATAAGCATGATGAATTAAAGATTTCAACCAAGATGCCAAAGAAATGGCAGAGGCCTTCTGACCTTTCCTAGAACTGGAAAAGATAACAAAAAGACTAGAAGTCTTTCGGAAATTCTTAGTAGCTTCAACATAATATTTCAAAGCTCTAACTACATCCAAAGAATGCAATGATCTCTCCTTAGAATTCTTAGGATTAGGACATAATGAAGGATCTACAATTTCTCTACTAATGTTGTTAGAATTCACAACCTTAGGAAAAAAATTAAAAGAAGTTCGCAACACCGCCTTATCCTGATGAAAAATCAGAAAAGGAGACTCACAAGAAAGAGCAGAGAATTCAGAAACTCTTCTAGCAGAAGAGATGGCCAAAAGAAACAAAACTTTCCAAGAAAGTAATTTAATGTCCAGAGAATGCATAGGTTCAAACGGAGGAGCTTGAAGAGCCCCCAGAACCAAATTCAAACTCCAAGGAGGAGATATTGACTTAATAACAAGTTTTATACGAACCAAAGCTTGTACAAAACAATAAAAATCAGGAAAACTAGCAATCTTTCTGTGAAAAAGAACAGAAAGAGCAAAGATTTGTCCTTTTAAGGAACTTGCCCACCTCCATAGGAGGCAAAGTTTGTAAAACTGATTTGTGGGTGTCGGGAAACTTTGCCCCTCCTGGTAGGAATGTATATCCCATACGTCACTAGCTCATGGACTCTTGCTAATTACATGAAAGAAAAGGGCTTTACTTCTATAAGCTCATAAAAAAGGGGGCATTACTTTTGCCTGACCCTGTATGTACTGTATGTGTGTGTATATATATATATATATATATATATATATATATACACACACACACAGATATATATATATATATGTCAGGTGCTCTGGCATTAAGGATTTCTATGTTTCCTGTCTGTCCTGGGAGTGCTTTCCAAACCTGGTTAACAGATATGATCAAGAGAGCTCCGTAACAGGATTGCAAAATTGTATCAGTACTAGAATGAGACGCTAAGGTGGGCGGTCCATATTGAGCTCGATCGCATTTAAGGGAAGTTTCCAGTGGGCGTGGATATTCCTCTGACAAAGCGGTGACGTAACCACGAAGCGCGTAAGGCCACGCCCACCTTGCGTCTGTAGTTACGGATCAGCAATCAGCTGTTTGTTTGCTACACTGAACGGACACTGTTTGAAAAACTTTGCTGTAAGATTGTTTTGCTAGAGTGGACTCCACTAACCAAAGGATACATTGGATCAATTTGTGGATCATTTCCTTTAATAGCAATACCCCGGATTTCGACACACTCTTTCAAGTGTCCAGGACAAATTACGGAGAATAGCGGTATTCAGTCACATTTTTATTGAAACGCCTGCACATACCTCACAAGTTTGAGGTTGACTCTTGTGAGTAGATAAATTGATTTGCACTATGTAGGTGCCTCTGTGCGCTTCCTTTTCTACTTGTCTACATATATATATATATATATATATATATATATATATATATATATATATATACATACATACACACACACACACACACAGAAATACCTATAGACTATTAAACCAGGATAGAGCAGACATTTGGACCTAAATAAATCTCTTGGAAAGGTCCTTGCAACCTTCCTAGAGAAAATCCAAGATATGAAAATAGGTTAAACAGAGAGCAAAATAATATATATGTTCTAATATAGTTTAAATATAGATAAATATAGATAAATCATTTAGCAGTAATGGGAAAGCGGGCACAGTTGAGAAAATTCGGTGAATTCTGAGATAAAATGTTCAAAACTGGCAAATGTGTGGTAAAAAAATGGACTATGGGACAAAGATCCAGAAAAGGCATGTATGAACAAGCAAAAAAACTAATTTGATACTTTTTTTAAATCCGAAAACATAAAGGCCTAGATTACAAGTGGAGAATAATGGTAATCTTGGCCATAATATATGAAGTCCAAGACCATACAATAGTATTCCCATACCCCAAAATTAGGTTTTTTTTTCTTTAGAGGAGTAATACAATTTTAAGAAATAGCTAAAACAATATAATTAACAATGTATTCCAAAAGGTTTTTATTAAACATTAAGCATACCATCTTACCTCATGCTGATCCTCTTTATTACAACCCAGCAAGACATAGACAAGAATATGCGGTAAAAGGTAAATGGTCACCTTGAAGTCATGTTTCATCATTATACTGCAGCAGTTGAAGACTCTGCTTGCAAGCTCATGCCTCACCTGACAACAAAACAAGAAAGGGATTAATATTGATCTATAACAACCGACTGTTAGACCTCAAAGGCTCTTCCATTCAAGATTTTGAAGTTTAAGGGACCCTGTGTATGTGCCTTTCTGTGGGTGACTGTAAATGTGTGCACAAATGAATGATGCTACCTGTGGTTGTGTCTCTGGGTGCCTGTTTATGTGCTTGTGGGTGTGCATTTCTGCTATGTGTGCCTGTGCTTGTGTATGTAAATATCTATTGGTGCCTTATTTAAAACTAAATGACAGTGAGACATGGAGGGGGAAGGCTGCCGATTAGAATTTAAGGGGAGGGGCACATTTTGTAATGTCACCCTATGAGTCAGAAACAGAAACTGAGTGACATGGAATCTCTCTACGTGCCACATATGGCACAAGCGTTATAGGTGTCTGACCCATGCTTTAGGTGTGACAGTGGGAAGTGTGATTGTAAACACAGAAAGAAAGTGAGAACGTAGGAATCCTTTTCATATACTTAGAATATTTTTAATTAAAGATTAGTATTTATATATTGTTTCTTAGAAGATATCAAACATTGCATCATCTAAAAACAGAATTTATGTTTACCTGATAAATTACTTTCTCCAACGGTGTGTCCGGTCCACGGCGTCATCCTTACTTGTGGGATATTCTCTTCCCCAACAGGAAATGGCAAAGAGCCCAGCAAAGCTGGTCACATGATCCCTCCTAGGCTCCGCCTTCCCCAGTCATTCGACCGACGTAAAGGAGGAATATTTGCATAGGAGAAATCATATGATACCGTGGTGACTGTAGTTAGAGAAATTAAATCATCAGACCTGATTAAAAAACCAGGGCGGGCCGTGGACCGGACACACCGTTGGAGAAAGTAATTTATCAGGTAAACATAAATTCTGTTTTCTCCAACATAGGTGTGTCCGGTCCACGGCGTCATCCTTACTTGTGGGAACCAATACCAAAGCTTTAGGACACGGATGATGGGAGGGAGCAAATCAGGTCACCTAGATGGAAGGCACCACGGCTTGCAAAACCTTTCTCCCAAAAATAGCCTCAGAAGAAGCAAAAGTATCAAATTTGTAAAATTTGGTAAAAGTGTGCAGTGAAGACCAAGTCGCTGCCTTACATATCTGATCAACAGAAGCCTCGTTCTTGAAGGCCCATGTGGAAGCCACAGCCCTAGTGGAATGAGCTGTGATTCTTTCAGGAGGCTGCCGTCCGGCAGTCTCATAAGCCAATCTGATGATGCTTTTAAGCCAAAAAGAGAGAGAGGTAGAAGTTGCTTTTTGACCTCTCCTTTTACCAGAATAAACAACAAACAAGGAAGATGTTTGTCTGAAATCCTTTGTAGCCTCTAAATAGAATTTTAGAGCACGAACTACATCCAAATTGTGCAACAAACGTTCCTTCTTTGAAACTGGATTCGGACACAAAGAAGGCACAACTATCTCCTGGTTAATATTTTTATTAGAAACAACTTTCGGAAGAAAACCAGGTTTAGTACGCAAAACCACCTTATCTGCATGGAACACCAGATAAGGAGGAGAACACTGCAGAGCAGATAACTCTGAAACTCTTCTAGCAGAAGAAATTGCAACCAAAAATAAAACTTTCCAAGATAATAACTTAATATCTACGGAATGTAAGGGTTCAAACGGAACCCCTTGAAGAACTGAAAGAACTAAATTGAGACTCCAAGGAGGAGTCAAAGGTTTGTAAACAGGCTTGATTCTAACCAGAGCCTGAACAAAAGCCTGAACATCTGGCACAGCCGCCAGCTTCTTGTGAAGTAAAACAGATAAAGCAGAAATCTGTCCCTTCAAAGAACTTGCAGATAATCCTTTCTCCAAACCCTCTTGTAGAAAGGATAGAATCTTAGGAATTTTTACCCTGTTCCATGGGAATCCTTTCGATTCGCACCAACAGATATATTTCTTCCATACTTTATGGTAAATTTTCCTAGTTACAGGCTTTCTAGCCTGAATAAGAGTATCAATGACAGAATCTGAGAACCCACGCTTTTATAAAATCAAGCGTTCAATCTCCAAGCAGTCAGTTTGAGTGATGCCAGATTCGGATGTTCGAACGGACCTTGAACAAGAAGGTCCCGTCTCAAAGGTAGCTTCCATGGTGGAGCCGATGACATATTCACCAGGTCTGCATACCAAGTTCTGCGTGGCCACGCAGGAGCTATCAAGATCACCGAAGCCCTCTCTTGATTGATCCTGGCTACCAGCCTGGGAATGAGAGGAAACGGTGGGAACACATAAGCTAGGTTGAAGGTCCAGGGCGCTACTAGTGCATCTACTAGAGTCGCCTTGGGATCCCTGGATCTGGACCCGTAGCAAGGAACCTTGAAGTTCTGACGAGACGCCATCAGATCCATGTCTGGAATGCCCCATAATTGAGTTATTTGGGCAAAGATTTCCGGATGGAGTTCCCACTCCCCCGGATGAAATGTCTGACGACTCAGAAAATCCGCTTCCCAATTTTCCACTCCTGGGATGTGGATTGCAGACAAGTGGCAGGAGTGAAGCTCCGCCCATTGAATTACTTTGGTCACTTCTTCCATCGCCAGGGAACTCCTTGTTCCCCCCTGATGGTTGATATATGCAACAGTCGTCATGTTGTCTGATTGAAACCTTATGAATTTGGCCTTTGCTAGTTGAGGCCAAGCCTTGAGAGCATTGAATATCGCTCTCAGTTCCAGAATGTTTATCGGGAGAAGAGATTCTTCCCGAGACCATAGACCCTGAGCCTTCAGGTGTTTCCAGACCGCGCCCCAGCCCACCAGGCTGGCGTCGGTCGTTACAATGACCCACTCTGGTCTTCTGAAGCTCATCCCTTGGGACAGGTTGTCCAGGGTCAGCCACCAACGGAGTGAATCTCTGGTCCTCTGATCTACTTGGATCGTCTGGGACAAATCTGTATAATCCCCATTACACTGTCTGAGCATGCACAGTTGAAATGGTCTTAGATGAATTCGCGCAAAAGGAACTATGTCCATTGCCGCAACCATCAAACCTATTACTTCCATGCACTGCGCTATGGAAGGAAGAAGAACAGAATGAAGTACTTGACAAGAGCTTAGAAGTTTTGATTTTCTGGCTTCTGTCAGAAAAATCTTCATTTCCAAGGAGTCTATTATTGTTCCCAAGAAGGGAACTCTTGTTGACGGGAATAGAGAACTTTTTTCTACGTTCACTTTCCACCCGTGAGATCTGAGAAAGGCTAGGACAATGTCCGTATGAGCCTTTGCTTGTGGTAGAGACGACGCTTGAATCAGTATGTCGTCCAAGTAGGGTACTACTGCAATGCCCCTTGGCCTTAGCACCGCTAGAAGGGACCCTAGTACCTTTGTGAAAATTCTTGGAGCAGTGGCTAGTCCGAATGGAAGTGCCACAAACTGGTAATGCTTGTCCAGAAAGGCGAATCTTAGGAACCGATGATGTTCCTTGTGGATAGGAATATGTAGATACGCATCCTTTAAATCCACCATGGTCATGAATTGACCTTCCTGGATGGTAGGAAGAATTGTCCGAATGGTTTCCATCTTGAACGATGGGACCTTGAGAAATTTGTTTAGGATCATGAGATCCAAAATTGGCCTGAATGTTCCCTCTTTTTTGGGAACTATGAACAGATTGGAGTAAAACCCCATCCCTTGTTCTCCTAATGGAACAGGATGAATCACTCCCATTTTTAACAGGTCTTCTACACAATGTAAGAATGCCTGTCTTTTTATTTGGTCTGAAGACAATTGAGACCTGTGGAACCTTCCCCTTGGGGGTAGTTCCTTGAATTCCAGGAGATAACCTTGAGAAACTATTTCTAGCGCTCAAGGATCCTGAACATCTCTTGCCCAAGCCTGAGCGAAGAGAGAGAGTCTGCCCCCCACCAGATCCGGTCCCGGATCGGGGGCCAGCATCTCATGCTGTCTTGGTAGCGGTAGCGGGCTTCATGGCCTGCTTACCTTTGTTCCAGCCTTGCATCGGTCTCCAGGCTGGCTTGGTTTGAGAAGAATTACCCTCTTGCTTAGAGGATGTAGAATTCGAGGCTGGTCCGTTTCTGCGAAAGGGACGAAAATTTGTTTTATTTTTAGCCTTAAAAGACCTATCCTGAGGAAGGGCGTGGCCCTTTCCCCCAGTGATGTCTGAAATAATCTCTTTCAAGTCAGGGCCAAACAGCGTTTTCCCCTTGAAAGGGATGTTAAGCAATCTGTTCTTGGAGGACACATCCGCTGACCAAGACTTCAGCCAAAGCGCTCTGCGCGCCACAATAGCAAAACCTGAATTTTTCGCCGCTAATCTAGCTAATTGCAAAGTGGCGTCTAAGGTAAAAGAGTTAGCCAACTTAAGTGCTTGAACTCTGTCCATAACCTCCTCATAAGAGGATGCTTGATTGAGCGACTTTTCTAGTTCCTCGAACCAGAAACACGCTGCTGTAGTGACAGGAACAATGCATGAAATTGGTTGTAGAAGGTAACCTTGCTGAACAAACATCTTTTTAAGCAAACCCTCTAATTTTTTATCCATAGGATCTTTGAAAGCACAACTATCTTCTATAGGGATAGTGGTGCGTTTGTTTAGAGTAGAAACCGCCCCCTCGACCTTGGGGACTGTCTGCCATAAGTCCTTCCTGGGGTCGACCATAGGAAATAATTTCTTAAATATAGGGGGAGGGACAAAAGGTATGCCGGGCCTTTCCCATTCTTTATTTACAATGTCCGCCACCCGCTTGGGTATAGGAAAAGCTTCGGGGGGCACCGGGACCTCTAGGAACCTGTCCATCTTACATAATTTCTCTGGAATGACCAAATTGTCACAATCATCCAGAGTAGATAACACCTCCTTAAGCAGAGCGCGGAGATGTTTCAATTTAAATTTAAATGTAATAACGTCAGGTTCAGCTTGTTGAGAAATTTTTCCTGAATCTGAAATATCTCCCTCAGACAAAACCTCCCTAGCCCCTTCAGACTGGTGTAAGGGCATGTCAGAACCATTATCATCAGCGTCCTCATGCTCTTCAGTATCTAAAACAGAGCAGTCGCGCTTTCGCTGATAAGTGGGCATTTTGGCTAAAATGTTTTTAATAGAATTATCCATTACAGCCGTTAATTGTTGCATAGTGAGGAGAATTGGCGCACTAGATTCACTAGGGACCTCCTGAGTGGGCAAGACTGGTGTAGACATAGAAGGAGATGATGCAGTACCATGCTTACTCCCCTCACTTAAGGAATCATTTTGGGCAACATTATTATCAGTGGCATCATTGTCCCTACTTTGTTTGTCACATTCATCACATATATTTAAATGGAGAGGAACCTTGGCTTCCGAACATACAGAACATCGTCTATCTGATAGTTCAGACATGTTAATAGGCATAAACTTGATAACAAAGCACAAAAAACGTTTTAAAATAAAACCGTTACTGTCTCTTTAAATTTTAAACTGAACACACTTTTTTACTGAATATACGCAAAAGTATGAAGGAAATGTTCAAAATTCACCAAAATTTCACCACAGTGTCATAAAGCCTTAAAAGTATTGCACACCAAATCTGAAAGCTTTAACTCTTAAAATAACGGAACCGGAGCCGTTTTTACATTTAACCCCTATACAGTCCCTGGTATCTGCTTTGCTGAGACCCAACCAAGCCCAGAGGGGAATACGATACCAAATGACGCCTTCAATAAGCTTTTTCAGTGGATCTGAGCTCCTCACACATGCATCTGCATGCCTTGCTTCTCAAAAACAACTGCGCATTAGTGGCGCGAAAATGAGGCTCTGCCTATGACTAGAAAAGGCCCCCAGTGAAAAAGGTGTCCAATACAGTGCCTGCCGTTTTTTTAATAAAATTCCCAAGATTAAAATAACTCTCCAAAGTTATAGACCATTAAATATGCTTATAAAGTAATCGTTTTGGCCCGGAAAAATGTCTACCAGTCTTTAAAGCCCTTGTGAAGCCCTTTTATTCTTATATTGAAAATTAAGAAAATGGCTTACCGGATCCCATAGGGAAAATGACAGCTTCCAGCATTACCAAGTCTTGTTAGAAATCTGTCATACCTCAAGCAGCCAAAGTCTGCTCACTGTTTCCCCCAACTGAAGTTAATTCCTCTCAACAGTCCTGTGTGGAAACAGCCATCGATTTTAGTAACGGTGCTAAAATCATTTTCCTCTTACAAACAGAAATCTTCATCTCTTTTCTGTTTCAGAGTAAATAGTACATACCAGCACTATTTTAAAATAACAAACTCTTGATAGAAGAATAAAAACTACATTTAAACACCAAAAAACTCTGAGCCATCTCCGTGGAGATGTTGCCTGTGCAACGGCAAAGAGAATGACTGGGGAAGGCGGAGCCTAGGAGGGATCATGTGACCAGCTTTGCTGGGCTCTTTGCCATTTCCTGTTGGGGAAGAGAATATCCCACAAGTAAGGATGACGCCGTGGACCGGACACACCTATGTTGGAGAAACTAGTTTTATCCCTTCTATGAGACAAACAGAGAAATTGTAAGAGATGTAATGACGTTTTGCTGGTTGATTAAATTAAGCTCAGACTCATGATCTAACTATAACCCTTCGTAGATTGACATAAATATATCAGTTTTAGTAAATTAAATTAAACTTCTTGGTATTACAGTGGGAAGAAAAAGTAAGCAAATCCTTTGGAATTAGTTGGTTTTCTGCTTGACTTGGTCATAAAATGTAATCTCATCTTCATCAAAGTCAAAAGCAAAGATTAACACTATGTGCTTAAGCCAGTGCTTTCTAAACTGTGTGACGTGACACATTAGTGTGTCGGCGGGAGTGTGTAGGTGTGTCCCTGCTTCAGCACAAAATTTTATTTTATTTAGTTTTTTGTTTCCAACTTTTCACCTGCCTGCTACGCGTATCACATGGATGGCACATGATTGATACCTAGTGGGTCACAGATCATCTTAACCTATTGGTGCAGCTCAGTGGGAACTGAAACTATTCCCACTGGCGTCTCTGATGGCACATTGGCTCCTGACTGCAGGTGTAGTCTCCTCAATCGGCTCATGACTGCATGTGTAGTCAGTGAGTGGGACAGCTGCTTGATGATGAAATGCGAGTGTCTTTATATAATATTCCACCAAATATTCAGAAAAATAATAAGTAGCTATTGGTGTTATTAAACTTTTTTTTTTAATTCTTGCACATACATACTGTTACTTGTAAATATATTTGTTATTATATAATTTATGAGTTTGTCCGTATCTCTTAAAACAAGTTAGTTTAACCTCCTGTTTGCTAGTACAACTGAATTACTGTGTCGTGAAATGATGTAGGTCTACAAAGTGTGTCACCAACATGAAAAGTTTGGAAAGTTCTGGGTCAAGCTAACAACACACAAACAATTATAATCTTTTATGCCTTTATTGAACATATCCCATTAAACATTCACAGTGCTGTGGGAAAAGTAAGTGAACACTTGGATTTAATAGCTAGTTGACCCTCCTTTGGTAGCAATAACCCCAACCAAGTGTTTCCGGTACCTGCGGATAAGACCTGCACAATGTTTAGGAGGAATTTTGAACCACTCTTCCTTACAGAACAGCTTCAGCTCAGCAATATTCTTAAGATATCTTAAGAGAATTGCACAGCATCTCTATGGGGTTAAGGTCTGGGCTCTGACTAGGCCACTCCAAAAGGCAGATTTTCCTTTTTTAAGCCATTCTGTAGTGTATTTACTTAAATGTTTAGGATCAATGTCCTGCTGCAACACCCATGTCTACTGAGCTTCAGCTGGTGCACAGCCACTGTGATATTATCCTGCAGGCTGAGAAACTTTGGAATTCCTTTTTTCCTTAATGATAGTAAGTGGTCCAGGCCCATAAGCATCCCCAAATCATGATGCTCCCTCCATCATACTTGGGATTATGTTTTCATGTTGGTATGCAGTGACCTTTTTAACTCCATAAATAGTGCTGCATGTTCTTCCCAAACAACAACCTTACTTTCATCAATCCAAATTTTTTTCCCCATTAGCATTGTGGAGTGTCAAGGTGGTCTTTGGCAAACTTCAGGTGCACATCAATGTTTTTTTTGGGAAAGCAGCAGCTTTCTTTGTGGTATCCTGCCATGGACACCACGCCTGTTCAATGTTTTCAGTATAGTAGACTCATGAACAGAGATGTTAACCAGGTCCAATGATTTCTTCCAAGTTTTTAGCTGTCACTCTATAGTTCTTTTTCACCTCATTGAGAATTGTGCAGTGTGTCCTTTGAGTCTTGACTGGACGGCAGGGAGAGTAGCCACAGTACTAAATTGTCTCCATTTATAGATAATTTGTCTAACAGTGGGCAGATGAATATTTAAGCTCTTTTAGATAACTTTGTAACCCTTTCCAGTTTTATGCAATGCAACAATTATTGATCACAGGTCTTCTGAGAGCTCTTTTCTAGTGAGGTATGGTTCACATCAACATATGCTTGTTGTGAATAGCAAGCTCAAAATGTTAAAGTGCTTTTTAAAAGTCAAAGTAGCTCTAACCCTCACTTCCATCTCATTTCATTACTTGAACACTAGGTTTGTCAATTTCCAAATCTAATTAGCTTTTGCTGAAGTAATTTGCCTAGGGTTCACATATTTTCCCTAACCTACACTGTAAACTATTTGAAAGATATATTAAATATGTACAAGAACATACAATACAATAATTTGAGTGTTATTAGCTTAAACAGATAGTGTTGGTTGATTACTTTAACTTAGATGAACATCAAACCAGATTTTAAGACAAATCTATACATAAATGCAGTCATTTCTAAAGGGTTCACATACTTTTTCTTGCCACTGTATATGTCTCAATGTCAAGGTGTGAGAAATTTGAATATTGCTACTAAAGCCAGCTATAGAGTCATGGCAGATAGGTATATATTGTATAGTGGCCACAAATTCTCCCAATTTAAGCCACTTATTTGTACATGTACATAAGTTTAAAAATAAAATAAATTCTGTCTTAAAATGACAGGGCGGGCCGTGGACTCGTCGTATCGTAGAAGAAATCAATTTATCAGGTAAGCATAAATTTCCTTTTCTTCTACAAGATACGACGAGTCCACGGATTCCTCCTTACTTGTGGGATACAATATCAAAGCAACAGGACACGGATGAACGGGAGGGAAAAGACAGATACCTAAACGGAAGGCACCACTGCTTGAAGAACCTTTCTCCCAAAAATAGCCTCAGAAGAAGCAAAAGTATCAAATTTGGAAAAAGTATGAAGGGGGGACCAAGTCGCAGCCTTACAAACCTGTTCAACAGAAGCATCGTTTTTAAAAGCCCATGTGGAAGCCACAGCTCTAGTGGAAGGAGCTGTAATTTTTTCAGGAGGCTGCTGTCCAGCAGTCTCGTATGCCAGGCGGATGATGCTTTTCAGCCAAAAAGAGAGGTAGCCGTAGCTTTTTGACCCCTACGTTTTCCAGAATAAACAATGAATAAAGAAGATGTTTGATGGAAATCCTTGGTCGCTTGTAAGAAAAACTTCAAGGCACAAACCATGTCCAAGTTATGTAACAGACGTTCCTTCTTAGAAGAAGGATTAGGACACAAGGAAGGAACAACAATTTCCTGATTAATATTCTTATTTGAAACACCCTTAGGAAGGAATCCAGGTTTAGTACGCAAAACCACCTTATCAGAATGGAATATAAGATAAGGTGAATCACATTGTAACGCAGAAAGCTCAGAAACTCTTCGAGCAGAAGAGATAGCAACTAAAAACAAAACTTTCCAAGGTAACAGCTTAATATCTATGGAATGCATGGGTTCAAACTGAACCCCTTGAAGAACATTAAGAACTACATTCAAACTCCATGGCGGAGCAATAGGTTTAAACACAGGTTTGATTCTGATTAAAGCCTGACAAAAAGACCGAACGTCTGGGACATCCACCAGATGCTTATGTAGTAAAATTGACAAAGCAGAAATTTGTCCCTTTAAGGAACTATCTGATAATCCCTTCTCCAATCCTTCTTGGAGAAAGGACAAAATCCTAGGAATCAAAGTATTAATGTCCGACTCAGAGAATCCCCGCTTAGATAAAATCAAGCGTTCAATCTCCAGGCAGTCAGCTGCAGAGAATTTAGATTTGGATGTTGGAACGGACCTTGAATGAGAAGGTCCTGCCTCAATGGTAGTTTCCACGGAGGTAGAGACAACATGTCCACTAGATCCGCATACCAAGTCCTGTGTGGCAACGCAGGCGCTATTAGAATTACTGAAACTCTCTCCTGTTTGATTCTTGCAATCACACGAGGCAGGAGAGGAAATGGTGGAAACACATAAGCCAGGTTGAACGACCAAGGTACTGCTAGAGCATCTATCAGTACAGCCTGGGGATCCCTTGACCTAGACCCGTAAAGTGGAAGCTTGGCATTCTGTCGAGATGCCATTAGATCCAATTCCGGAATGCCCCATTTTTTCTACATTCACTTTCCAACCGTGAGTTCTTAGGAAAGACAACACAATGTCCGTGTGAGATTTGGTCACATGATAAGTTGACGCCTGAATCAAGATATCGTCCAGATAGGGCGCCACTGCTATGCCCCGCGGCCTGAGAACCGCTAGAAGGGACCCTAGCACCTATGTGAAGATTCTGGGAGCTGTGGCCAACCCAAAGGGAAGGGCAACGAACTGATAATGCTTGTCCAAAAAGGCAAACCTTAGAAACTGATGATGATCCTTGTGGATAGGAATGTGAAGATACGCATCCTTTAGGTCCATGGTGGTCATGTATTGACCCTCCTGGATCATTGGTAAGATTGTTCGTATAGTCTCCATCTTGAACGATGGGACTCTGTTTAGACATTTTAGATCTAAAATGGGTCTGAAAGTTCCCTCTTTTTTGGGAACCACGAAAAGGTTTGAATAAAACCCCTGTCCCTGTTCCAGCTTTAGAACTGGACAAATTACTCCCATGGTATAGAGGTATTTTACACAGTGTAAGAACGCCTCCCTTTTTGTCTGGTCTACAGACAAACGTGAAAGATGAAATCTCCCCCTTGGGAGAAATTCCTTGAATTCCAACTGATACCCCTGGGTCATAATTTCCAATGCCCAGGGATCCTGAGCATCCCTTGCCCAAGCCTGAGCAAAGAGAGAAAGTCTGCCTACTAGATCCGGTCCCGGATCGGGGGCTGCCCCTTCATGCTGTCTTGGTAGCAGCAGCGGGCTTCTTGGCTTGTTTACCCTTATTCCAGGCCTGGTTAGGTCTCCAGACAGACTTGGATTGAGCAAAATTCCCTTCCTGTTTAGTGGAGGAAGGGGAAGCAGAGGGTACTCCTTTGAAATTTCGAAAGGAACGAAAATTATTTTGTTTACCGCTCATCTTAAGAGGTTTGTCTTGAGGTAGGGCGTGACCTTTACCTCCAGTAATGTCGGAAATGATTTCCTTCAATTCAGGGCCAAATAGGGTCTTACCCTTGAACGGAATAGCTAAAAGTTTAGATTTTGATGATACATCAGCAGACCACGATTTAAACCATAGCGCTCTGCGTGCCAAAATGGCAAAGCCTGCATTTTTCGCCGCTAATTTAGTAATCTGAAAAGCGGCATCTGTGATTAAGGAATTAGCTAGCTTGAGAGCTCTAATTCTGTCCAAAATGTCCTCTAAGGGCGTCTCTACCTTCAGAGACTCCTCAAGGGCATCAAACCAGAAAGCCGCCGCCGTAGTTACTGGAACAATGCAGGCAGTAGGCACTTAATAACATCTATAAACGTTGAAAAACTAGGTATGAACATACAGAGATGCCAAAAATTATTGCATCCCAAATGCAATAGCAGAAATTTACCCTCTACAGGAACATAAAGCAAAACAAAACTCAATTTGCGAAATAACGACCCCTGGTTAATCAGTTTATTATAGCTTGCGGTGGGCTCCGGGAGCGGCGGTTTAGGGGTTAATCAGTTTATTATAGCTTGCGGTGGGCTCCGGGAGCGGCGGTTTAGGGGTTAACATATTTAGTATAGCTTGTGGTGGGCTCCGGGAGCGGCGGTTTAGGGGTTAACATATTTAGTATAGCTTGCGGTGGGCTCCGGGAGCGGCGGTTTAGGGGGTAATAACTTTATTTAGTAGCGGCGGTGTAGGGGGGGGGGCAGATTAGGGGTGTTTAGACTCGGGGTACATGTTAGGGTGTTAGGTGTAGACAGCTCCCATAGGAATCAATGGGATATCTGGCAGCAGCAAACTTGTACTTTCGCTATGGTCAGACTCCCATTGATTCCTATGGGATCCGCCGCCCTGGTACGCTGGGCCGGAAATGTGCCGAGCGTACCTGCTAGTTTTTTGATAACTAGCAAAAGTAGTCAGATTGTGCCGCACTTGTGTGCGGAACATCTGGAGTGACGTAAGAATCGATCTGTGTCGGACTGAGTCCGGCGGATCGAAGCTTACGTCACAAAAACATAATTTATGTAAGAACTTACCTGATAAATTCATTTCTTTCATATTAGCAAGAGTCCATGAGCTAGTGACGTATGGGATATACATTCCTACCAGGAGGGGCAAAGTTTCCCAAACATTAAAATGCCTATAAATACACCCCTCACCACACCCACAAATCAGTTTAACGAATAGCCAAGAAGTGGGGTGATAAGAAAAAAGTGCGAAAGCATAAAAAATAAGGAATTGGAATAATTGTGCTTTATACAAAAAAAATCATAACCACCACAAAAAAGGGTGGGCCTCATGGACTCTTGCTAATATGAAAGAAATGAATTTATCAGGTAAGTTCTTACATAAATTATGTTTTCTTTCATGTAATTAGCAAGAGTCCATGAGCTAGTGACGTATGGGATAATGACTACCCAAGATGTGGATCTTTCCACGCAAGAGTCACTAGAGAGGGAGGGATAAAATAAAGACAGCCAATTCCTGCTGAAAATAATCCACACCCAAAATAAAGTTTAAAGAAAACATAAGCAGAAGATTCAAACTGAAACCGCTGCCTGAAGTACTTTTCTACCAAAAACTGCTTCAGAAGAAGAAAACACATCAAAATGGTAGAATTTAGTAAAAGTATGCAAAGAGGAACCAAGTTGCTGCTTTGCAAATCTGAACAACCGAAGCTTCATTCCTAAACGCCCAGGAAGTAAAAACTGACCTAGTAGAATGAGCTGTAATCCTTTGAGGCGGAGTTTTACCCGACTCGACATAGGCATGATGAATTAAAGATTTCAACCAAGATGCCAAAGAAATGGCAGAAGCTTTCTGGCCTTTTCTAGAACCAGAAAAGATGAAAAATAGACTAGAAGTCTTTCGGAAAGACTTAGTAGCTTCAACATAATATTTCAAAGCTCTAACAACATCCAAAGAATGCAATGATTTCTCCTTAGAATTCTTAGGATTAGGACATAATGAAGGAACCACAATTTCTCTACTAATGTTGTTAGAATACACAACCTTAGGTAAAAATTCAAAAGAAGTTTGCAACACCGCCTTATCCTGATGAAAAATCAGAAAAGGAGACTCACAAGAAAGAGCAGATAATTCAGAGACTCTTCTGGCAGAAGAGATGGCCAAAAGAAACAAAACTTTCCAAGAAAAAAGTTTAATGTCCAATGAATGCATGGGTTCAAAAGGAGGAGCTAGAAGAGCCCCCAGAACCAAATTCAAACTCCAAGGAGGAGAAATTGACTGAATGACAGGTTTTACACGAACCAAGTCTTGTACAAAACAATGAATATTAGTAAGATTAGCAATCTTTCTGTGAAAAAGAACAGAAAGGGCAGAGATTTGTCCTGTCAAGGAACTTGCGGACAAACCTTTATCTAAACCATCCTGAAGAAACTGTAAAAATTCTCGGAATTCTAAAAGAATGCCAGGAAAAATGATGAGAAGACACCAAGAAATATAAGTCTTCCAGACTCTATAATATATCTCTCTAGATACAGATTTACGAGCCTGTAACATAGTATTAATCACAGAGTCAGAGAAACCTCTTTGACCAAGAATCAAGCGTTCAATCTCCATACCCTTAAATTTAAAGATTTGAGATCCTGATGGAAAAAAGGACCTTGCGACAGAAGGTCTGGTCTTAACGGAAGAGCCCACGGTTGGCAAGAGGCCATCCGAAAAAGATCCATCCATGCTGGAGCTACCAGCAGAACAAACGAGCATTCCTTCTGAATCTTGGAGATTACTCTTGGAAGAAGAACTAGAGGCGGAGAGATATAGGCAGGATGATACTTCCAAGGAAGTGATAATGCATTCACTGCCTCCGCCTGAGGATCCCAGGATCTGAACAGATACCTGGGAAGTTTCTTGTTTAGATGAGAAGCCATCAGATCTATTTCTGGAAGTTCCCACATTTGAACAATCTGAAGAAATACCTCTGGGTGAAGAGACCATTCGCCCGGATACAACGTTTGACGACTGAGATAATCCGCTTCCCAATTGTCTATACCTGGGAAATGAACCGCAGAGATTAGACGGGAGCTGGATTCCGCCCAAACCAGAATTCGAGATACTTCTTTCATAGCCAGAGGACTGTGAGTCCCTCCTTGATGATTGATGTATGCCACAGTTGTGACATTGTCTGTCTGAAAACAAATGAACGACTCTCTCTTCAGAAGAGGCCAAGACTGAAGAGCTCTGAAAATTGCACGGAGTTCCAAAACATTGATCGGTAATCTCACCTCCTGAGATTCCCAAACCCTTTGTGCCGTCAAGAGACCCCCACACAGCTCCCCAACCTGTAAGACTTGCATCTGTTGAAATTACAGTCCAGGTCGGAAGAACAAAAGAAGCCCCCTGAACTAAACGATGGTGATCTGTCCACCACGTCAGAGAGTGTCGTACAATCGGTTTTAAAGATATTAATTGAGATATCTTTGTGTAATCCCTGCACCATTGGTTCAGCATACAGAGCTGAAGAGGTCGCATGTGAAAATGAGCAAAGGAGATCGCGTCCGATGCAGCAGTCATAAGACCTAAAATTTCCATGCATAAGGCTACCAAAGGGAATGATTGTGACTGAAGGTTTTGACAAGCTGATATCAATGTTAGACTTCTCTTGTCTGACAAAGACAGAGTCATAGACACTGAATCTATCTGGAAACCTAAAAAGGTTACCCTTGTCTGAGGAATCAATGAACTTTTTGGTAAATTGATCCTCCAACCATGATCGTGAAGAAACAACACAAGTCGATTCGTATGAGATTCTGCTAAATGTGAAGACTGAGCAAATACCAAGATATCGTCCAAATAAGGAAATACCAATACCCTGTTCTCTGATTACAGACAGAAGGGCACCGAGAACCTTTGTAAAAATTCTTGGAGCTGATGCTAGGCCAAACGGTAGAGCCACAAAACTGGTAATGCTTGTCTAGAAAAGAGAATCTCAGAAACTAAAAGTGATCTGGATGAATCGGAATATGCAGATATGCATCCTGTAAATCTATTGTAGACATATAATGCCCTTGCTGAACAAAAGGCAGGATAGTCCTTACAGTTACCATCTTGAATGTTGGTATCCTTACATAACGATTCAATATTGATAGATCCGGAACTGGTCTGAAGGAATTGACCTTCTTTGGTACAATGAAGAGATAGAATAAAACCCCAGCCCCTGTTCCAGAACTGGAACTGGCATAATTACTCCAGCCAACTCTAGATCTGAAACACATTTCAGAAATGCTTGAGCCTTTGCTGGGTTTACTGGGACACGGGAAAGAAAAAAATCTCTTTGCAGGAGGCCTTAACTTGAAGCCAATTCTGTACCCTTCTGAAACAATGTTCTGAAACCAGAGATTGTGAACGGAATTGATCCAAATTTCTTTGAAAAAAAAACGTAAACTGCCCCATACCAGCTGAGCTGGAATGAGGGCCGCACCTTCATGGGGACTTAGGAGCTGGCTTTGGGTATCTATAAGGCTGGGATATATTCCAAAGTGAAGATGGTTTCCAAACTGATACCGCTCCTGAGGATGAAGGATCAGGCTTTTGTTCCTTGTTGTGATGAAAGGAACGAAAACGATTATTAGACCTAAATTTACCTTAGATTTTTTATCCTGTGGTAAAAAAGTTCCCATCCTTCCAGTAACTGTTGAGATAAAAGAATCCAACTGAGAACCGAATAATTTATTACCCTGGAAAGAAAGGGATAGCAAAGTTAACTTAGAAGACATATCAGCATTCCAAGTTTTAAGCCATAAAGCTCTTCTAGCTAAAATAGTTAGAGACATATACCTGACATCAACTCTAATGATATCAAAGATGGCATCACAAATAAAATAATTAGCATGTTATAGAAGAATAATAATGCTATGAGAATTATGATCTGTTACTTGTTGCGCTAAAGCTTCTAACCAAAAAGTTGAAGCTGCAGCAACATCCGCTAAAAATATAGCAGGAGTAGAGACAGCCCCATTAACCTTAGGGATTTTGTCCCAAACTCTAATCTGTCAGATGGCACAGGATATAATTGCTTAAAACGTTTTAAAAGGAGTAAATGAATTACCCAAATTATTCCATTCCCTGGAAATTACTTCAGAAATAGCATCAGGGACAGGAAACACTTCTGGAATAACTACAGGAGATTTAAAAACCTTATTTAAACGTTTAGTTTTAGTATCAAGAGGACCAGAATCCTCTATTTCTAATGCAATTAATACTTCTTTAAATAAAGAACGAATAAATTCCATCTTGAACAAATACAAAGATTTATCAGCATCAACCTCTGAGACAGAAACCTCTGAACCAGAAGAACCATTATCAGTATCAGAATGATGATGTTCATTTAAAAATTCATCTGAAAAAAGAGAAGTTTTAAAAGATTTTTATGTATACTAGAAGGAGAAATAACAGACATAGCCTTCTTAATGGATTTAGAAACAAAATCTCTTATGTTATCAGGAACACTCTGAGTATTAGATGTTGACGGAACAGCAACAGGTAATGTAACAGTACTAAAGGAAATTTTATCTGCATTAACAAGTTTGTCATAACATTTAATACAAACAACAGCTGAAGGAACAGATACCAAAAGTGATACACTTAGCTTTGGTAGCTCCAGCACCGGGCAGCGATTTTCCTGAAGTATCTTCTGACTCAGTTGCAACGTGGAACATCTTGCAATATGTAATAGAAAAAACAACATATAAAGCAAAATTGATCAAATTCCTTAAATGACAGTTTCAGGAATGGGAAAAAAACAGAATTTATGTTTACCTGATAAATTACTTTCTCCAACGGTGTGTCCGGTCCACGGCGTCATCCTTACTTGTGGGATATTCTCTTCCCCAACAGGAAATGGCAAAGAGCCCAGCAAAGCTGGTCACATGATCCCTCCTAGGCTCCGCCTACCCCAGTCATTCGACCGACGTTAAGGAGGAATATTTGCATAGGAGAAACCATATGATACCGTGGTGACTGTAGTTAAAGAAAATAAATTATCAGACCTGATTAAAAAACCAGGGCGGGCCGTGGACCGGACACACCGTTGGAGAAAGTAATTTATCAGGTAAACATAAATTCTGTTTTCTCCAACATAGGTGTGTCCGGTCCACGGCGTCATCCTTACTTGTGGGAACCAATACCAAAGCTTTAGGACACGGATGAAGGGAGGGAGCAAATCAGGTCACCTAAATGGAAGGCACCACGGCTTGCAAAACCTTTCTCCCAAAAATAGCCTCAGAAGAAGCAAAAGTATCAAACTTGTAAAATTTGGTAAAAGTGTGCAGTGAAGACCAAGTCGCTGCCCTACATATCTGATCAACAGAAGCCTCGTTCTTGAAGGCCCATGTGGAAGCCACAGCCCTAGTGGAATGAGCTGTGATTCTTTCAGGAGGCTGCCGTCCGGCAGTCTCGTAAGTCAATCTGATGATGCTTTTAATCCAAAAAGAGAGAGAGGTAGAAGTTGCTTTTTGACCTCTCCTTTTACCAGAATAAACAACAAACAAGGAAGATGTTTGTCTAAAATCCTTTGTAGCATCTAAATAGAATTTTAGAGCGCGAACAACATCCAAATTGTGCAACAAACGTTCCTTCTTCGAAACTGGTTTCGGACACAAAGAAGGCACGACTATCTCCTGGTTAATGTTTTTGTTAGAAACAACTTTTGGAAGAAAACCAGGTTTAGTACGTAAAACCACCTTATCTGCATGGAACACCAGATAAAGAGGAGAACACTGCAGAGCAGATAATTCTGAAACTCTTCTAGCAGAAGAAATTGCAACCAAAAACAAAACTTTCCAAGATAATAACTTAATATCAACGGAATGTAAGGGTTCAAACGGAACCCCCTGAAGAACTGAAAGAACTAAGTTGAGACTCCAAGGAGGAGTCAAAGGTTTGTAAACAGGCTTGATTCTAACCAGAGCCTGAACAAAGGCTTGAACATCTGGCACAGCTGCCAGTTTTTTGTGAAGTAACACCGACAAGGCAGAAATCTGTCCCTTCAAGGAACTTGCAGATAATCCTTTCTCCAATCCTTCTTGAAGAAAGGATAGAATCTTAGGAATCTTTACCTTGTCCCAAGGGAATCCTTTAGATTCACACCAACAGATATATTTTTTCCATATTTTGTGGTAAATTTTTCTAGTTACAGGCTTTCTGGCCTGAACAAGAGTATCAATAACAGAATCTGAGAACCCTCGTTTTGATAAGATCAAGCGTTCAATCTCCAAGCAGTCAGCTGGAGTGAGACCAGATTCGGATGTTCGAACGGACCTTGAACAAGAAGGTCTCGTCTCAAAGGTAGCTTCCATGGTGGAGCCGATGACATATTCACCAGATCTGCATACCAAGTCCTGCGTGGCCACGCAGGAGCTATCAAGATCACCGACGCCCTCTCCTGATTGATCCTGGCTACCAGCCTGGGGATGAGAGGAAACGGCGGGAATACATAAGCTAGTTTGAAGGTCCAAGGTGCTACTAGTGCATCTACTAGAGTCGCCTTGGGATCCCTGGATCTGGACCCGTAGCAAGGAACCTTGAAGTTCTGACGAGAGGCCATCAGATCCATGTCTGGAATGCCCCACAGTTGAGTGATTTGGGCAAAGATTTCCGGATGGAGTTCCCACTCCCCCGGATGCAATGTCTGACGACTCAGAAAATCCGCTTCCCAATTTTCCACTCCTGGGATGTGGATTGCAGACAGGTGGCAGGAGCGAGTCTCCGCCCATTGAATGATTTTGGTCACTTCTTCCATCGCCAGGGAACTCCTTGTTCCCCCCTGATGGTTGATGTACGCAACAGTCGTCATGTTGTCTGATTGAAAACGTATGAACTTGGCCCTCGCTAGCTGAGGCCAAGCCTTGAGAGCATTGAATATCGCTCTCAGTTCCAGAATATTTATCGGTAGAAGAGATTCTTCCCGAGACCAAAGACCCTGAGCTTTCAGGGATCCCCAGACCGCGCCCCAGCCCATCAGACTGGCGTCGGTCGTGACAATGACCCACTCTGGTCTGCGGGAGGTCACCCCTTGTGACAGGTTGTCCAGGGACAGCCACCAACGGAGTGAGTCTCTGGTCCTCTGATTTACTTGTATCTTCGGAGACAAGTCTGTATAGTCCCCATTCCACTGACTGAGCATACACAGTTGTAATGGTCTTAGATGAATGCGCGCAAAAGGAACTATGTCCATTGCCGCTACCATCAAACCTATCACTTCCATGCACTGCGCTATGGAAGGAAGAGGAACGGAATGAAGTATCCGACAAGAGTTTAGAAGTTTTGTTTTTCTGGTCTCTGTCAGAAAAATCCTCATTTCTAAGGAGTCTATTATTGTTCCCAAGAAGGGAACTCTTGTCGACGGAGATAGAGAACTCTTTTCCACGTTCACTTTCCATCCGTGAGATCTGAGAAAGGCCAGGACTATGTCCGTGTGAGCCTTTGCTTGAGGAAGGGACGACGCTTGAATCAGAATGTCGTCCAAGTAAGGTACTACAGCAATGCCCCTTGGTCTTAGCACCGCCAGAAGGGACCCTAGTACCTTTGTGAAAATCCTTGGAGCAGTGGCTAATCCGAAAGGAAGCGCCACGAACTGGTAATGCTTGTCCAGGAATGCGAACCTTAGGAACCGATGATGTTCCTTGTGGACAGGAATATGTAGATACGCATCCTTTAAATCCACCGTGGTCAAGAATTGACCTACCTGGATGGAAGGATAGTTCGAATGGTTTCCATTTTGGACGATGGAACCTTGAGAAACTTGTTTAGGATCTTGAGATCTAAGATTGGTCTGAACGTTCCCTCTTTTTTGGGAACTACGAACAGATTGGAGTAGAACTCCATCCCTCGTTCTTTTAATGGAACAGGATGAATCACTTCCAGAAGATAACCTTGGGAGACTATTTCTAGCGCCCAAGGATCCAGAACATCTCTTGCCCAAGCCTGAGTGAAGAGAGAGAGTCTGCCCCCCACCAAATCCGGTCCCGGATCGGGGGCCCGCATCTCATGCTGTCTTGGGAGCAGTGGCAGGTTTCTTGGCCTGCTTTCCTTTGTTCCAGCCTTGCATTGGTCTCCAGGCTGGATTGGCTTGAGAAGTATTACCCTCCTGCTTAGAGGACGTAGCACTTGGGGCTGGTCCGTTTCTGCGAAAGGGACGAAAATTAGGTTTATTTTTGGCCTTGAAAGACCTATTCTGAGGAAGGGCGTGGCCCTTGCCCCCAGTGATATCAGAGATAATCTCTTTCAAGTCAGGGCCAAACAGTGTTTTCCCCTTGAAAGGAATGTCAAACAATTTGTTCTTGGAAGACGCATCCGCTGACCAAGATTTTAACCAAAGCGCTCTGCGCGCCACAATAGCAAACCCAGAATTTTTCGCCGCTAACCTAGCCAATTGCAAGGTGGCGTCTAGGGTGAAAGAATTAGCCAATTTAAGAGCACGAATTCTGTCCATAATCTCCTCATAAGAAGAAGAATTACTAATAATCGCCTTTTCTAGCTCATCGAACCAGAAACACGCGGCTGTAGTGACAGGGACAATGCATGCAATTGGTTGTAGAAGGTAACCTTGCTGAACAAACATCTTTTTTAGCAAACCTTCTAATTTTTTATCCATAGGATCTTGGAAAGCACAACTATCTTCTATGGGTATAGTGCTGCGCTTGTTTAGAGTAGAAACCGCCCCCTCGACCTTGGGGACTGTCTGCCATAAGTCCTTTCTAGGGTCGACTATAGGAAACAATTTTTTAAATATGGGGGGAGGTACGAAAGGTATACCGGGCCTGTCCCATTCTTTATTAACAATGTACGCCACCCGCTTGGGTATAGGAAAAGCTTCGGGGGGCCCCGGGGCCTCTAGGAACTTGTCCATTTTACATAGTGTTTCTGGAATGACCAGATAATCACAATCATCCAAATTGGATAACACCTCCTTAAGCAGAGCGCGGAGATGTTCCAACTTAAATTTAAAAGTAATCACATCAGGTTCAGCTTGTTGAGAAATTTTTCCTGAATCTGAAATTTCTCCCTCAGACAAAACCTCCCTGGCCCCCTCAGACTGGTGTAGGGGCCCTTCAGAAACAATATCATCAGCGTCCTCATGCTCTTCAGTATTTTCTAAAACAGAGCAGTCGCGCTTTCGCTGATAAGTGGGCATATTGGCTAAAATGTTTTTGATAGAATTATCCATTACAGCCGTTAATTGTTGCATAGTAAGGAGTATTGGCGCGCTAGATGTACTAGGGGCCTCCTGTATGGGCAAGACTGGTGTAGACGAAGGAGGGGATGATGCAGTACCATGCTTACTCCCCTCACTTGAGGAATCATCTTGGGCATCATTTTTACTAAATTTTTTATGACATAAATCACATCTATTTAAATGAGAAGGAACCTTGGCTTCCCCACAGTCAGAACACAATCTATCTGGTAGTTCAGACATGTTAAACAGGCATAAACTTGATAACAAAGCACAAAAAACGTTTTAAAATAAAACCGTTACTGTCACTTTAAATTTTAAACTGAACACACTTTATTACTGCAATTGCGAAAAAGTATGAAGGAATTGTTCAAAATTCACCAAAATTTCACCACAGTGTCTTAAAGCCTTAAAAGTATTGCACACCAAATTTGGAAGCTTTAACCCTTAAAATAACGGAACCGGAGCCGTTTTTATATTTAACCCCTTTACAGTCCCTGGAATCTGCTTTGCTGAGACCCAACCAAGCCCAAAGGGGAATACGATACCAAATGATGCCTTCAGAAAGACTTTTCTATGTATCAGAGCTCCACACACATGCAGCTGCATGTCATGCTGTTCTCAAAAACAAGTGCGCCATACCGGCGCGAAAATGAGGCTCTGACTATGATTAGGGAAAGCCCCTATAGAATAAGGTGTCTAAAACAGTGCCTGCCGATATTATTTTACAAAAAATACCCAGATTAAATGATTCCTCAAGGCTAAATATGTGTAAAAATGATCGATTTAGCCCAGAAAATGTCTACAGTCTTAATAAGCCCTTGTGAAGCCCTTATTTACTGTCTGAATAAAAATGGCTTACCGGATCCCATAGGGAAAATGACAGCTTCCAGCATTACATCGTCTTGTTAGAATGTGTCATACCTCAAGCAGCAAAAGACTGCTCACTGTTCCCCCCAACTGAAGTTAATTCCTCTCAACAGTCCTGTGTGGAACAGCCATGGATTTTAGTAACGGTTGCTAAAATCATTTTCCTCATACAAACAGAAATCTTCATCTCTTTTCTGTTTCAGAGTAAATAGTACATACCAGCACTATTTTAAAATAACAAACTCTTGATTGAATAATAAAAACTACAGTTAAACACTAAAAAACTCTAAGCCATCTCCGTGGAGATGTTGCCTGTACAACGGCAAAGAGAATGACTGGGGTAGGCGGAGCCTAGGAGGGATCATGTGACCAGCTTTGCTGGGCTCTTTGCCATTTCCTGTTGGGGAAGAGAATATCCCACAAGTAAGGATGACGCCGTGGACCGGACACACCTATGTTGGAGAAAATGCCAGTGAACAAGCTTCTAGCAACCAGAAGCAATAAATAATGAGACTTAAATAATGTGGAGACAAAAGTGACGCCCATATTTTTTTAGCGCCAAATAAGACGGCCACATTATTTGGCGCCTAAATGCTTTTGGCGCCAAAAATGACGCCACATCCGGAACGCCGACACTTTTGACGCAAAAGAACGTCAAAAAATGACGCAACTTCCGGCGACACGTATGATGCCGGAAACAGAAAAAAATTTTGCGCCAAAAAAGTCCGCGCCAAGAATGACGCAATAAAATGAAGCATTTTCAGCCCCCGCGAGCCTAACAGCCCACAGGGAAAAAGTCAAATTTTTTAAGGTAAGAAAAAATGATTGATTCAAATGCATTATCCCAAATATGAAACTGACTGTCTGAAAATAAGGAATGTTGAACATCCTGAGTCAAGGCAAATAAATGTTTGAATACATATATTTAGAACTTTATAAAAAAGTGCCCAACCATAGCTTAGAGTGTCACAGAAAATAAGACTTACTTACCCCAGGACACTCATCTACATGTTGTAGAAAGCCAAACCAGTACTGAAACGAAAATCAGCAGAGGTAATGGTATATATATAAGAGTATATCGTCGATCTGAAAAGGGAGGTAAGAGATGAATCTCTACGACCGATAACAGAGAACCTATGAAATAGACCCCGTAGAAGGAGATCATTGCATTCAAATAGGCAATACTCTCCTCACATCCCTCTGACATTCACTGCACGCTGAGAGGAAAACCAGGCTCCAACCTGCTGCGGAGCGCATATCAACGTAAAATCTAGCACAAACTTACTTCACCACCTCCATAGGAGGCAAAGTTTGTAAAACTGATTTGTGGGTGTGGTGAGGGGTGTATTTATAGGCATTTTAAGGTTTGGGAAACTTTGCCCCTCCTGGTAGGAATGTATATCCCATACGTCACTAGCTCATGGACTCTTGCTAATTACATGAAAGAAATTCTACTTTTGCTGGTCTCTAGCCTTTGATAACTAAGGCGAATCAGCCTCGCCACAAATACGCTGCGGAATTCCAGCGTATTTGAGGTTGACAGCTTGATAACTACCCCCCTATGTGCTTAAGCCAGTGCTTTCTAAACTGTGTGACGTGACACAGCGTGTCGGCGGGAGTGTGTAGGTGTGTCCCTGCTTCAGCACAAATTTTTTTTTTTGTTTCCAACTTTTCGCCTGCCTGCTACGCGTATCACATGGATGGCACATGATTGATACCTAGTGGGTCACAGATCACCTTAACCTATTGGTGCAGCTCAGCGGGAACTGAAACTATTCCCACTGGCTTCTTTGATGGCACATTGGCTCCTGACTGCAGGTGTAGTCTCCTCAATCGGCTCGTGACTGCATGTGTAGTCAGTGAGTGGGACAGCTGCTTGATGATGAAATGCGAGTGTCTTTATATAATATTCCACCAAATATTCAGAAAAATAATAAGTAGCTACAGGTATACCTCACTTTACAGCGCTTCACTTTACAGCGTTTCGCTAATACAGCGCTTTGTGGAGCTGAAGTTCATCCTCCAGTGATTTTGAAACAATGCTGTAATCATCGTGAGATTGCAAGAAAAGTGACTGGCACCATTTTGTTATGATTAGTTCACTCTGTTTACAGCATTACAGTGCAATCTGTGTCTCAGTGCTATAGTCTGGCAAATTTTACTACAGTAATTGTCACTATTTTACAGGTACAGTATTTATTTAATACTGTGATGTGCTAGTGTTAAACTAAACCTAGCATTATTGCACCCCTAATATATGTTAGTTCAAACATGTTTTCAAGTTTTTAAACACACTGGCAAGTGAAAAGAAAGCTAAAACTGCATTGTTTCACTTTAAGGCGGTTTTCACTTTACAGCGGGGCTCCGGTCCCTAACCCGCTGTATGAGCGGGGTATACCTGTATTGGTGTTATTAAACTTTTTTTTTAATTCTTGCACATACATACTGTTACTTGTAAATATATTTGTTATTATATAATTTATGAGTTTGTCCGTATCTCTTAAAACAAGTTAGTTTAACCTCCTGTTTGCTAGTACAACTGAATTACTGTGTCGTGAAATGATGTAGGTCTACAAAGTGTGTCACCAACATGAAAAGTTTGGAAAATTCTGGCTCAAGCTAACAACACACAAACAATTATAATCTTTTATGCCTTTATTGAACATATCCCATTAAACATTCACAGTGCTGTGGAAAAAGTAAGTGAACACTTGGATTTAATAGCTAGTTGACCCTCCTTTGGTAGCAATAACCCCAACCAAGTGTTTCCGGTACCTGCAGATAAGACCTGCACAATGTTTAGGAGGAATTTTGAACCACTCTTCCTTACAGAACAGCTTCAGCTTAGCAATATTCTTAAGATGTCTGGTGTGAATATCTCTCTTAAGAGAATTGCACAGCATCTCTATGGGGTTAAGGTCTGGGCTCTGACTAGGCCACTCCAAAAGGCAGATTTTCCTTTTTTAAGCCATTCTGTAGTGTATTTACTTAAATGTTTAGGATCAATGTCCTGCTGCAACACCCATGTCTACTGAGCTTCAGCTGGTGCACAGCCACTGTGATATTATCCTGCAGGCTGAGAAACTTTGGAATTCCTTTTTTCCTTAATGATAGTAAGTGGTCCAGGCCCATAAGCATCCCCAAATCATGATGCTCCCTCCATCATACTTGGGATTATGTTTTCATGTTGGTATGCAGTGAACTTTTTAACTCCATAAATAGTGCTGCATGTTCTTCCCAAACAACAACCTTACTTTCATCAATCCAAAAAAAAATTTCCCATTAGCATTGTGGAGTGTCAAGGTGGTCTTTGGCAAACTTCAGGTGCACATCAATGTTATTTTTGGGAAAGCAGCAGCTTTCTATGTGGTATCCTGCCATGGACACCATGCCTGTTCAATGTTTTCAGTATAGTAGACTCATGAACAGAGATGTTAACCAGGTCCAATGATTTCTTCCAAGTTTTTAGCTGTCACTCTATAGTTCTTTTTCACCTCATTGAGAATTGTGCAGTGTGTCCTTTGAGTCTTCACTGGACGGCAGGGAGAGTAGCCACAGTACTAAATTGTCTCCATTTATAGATAATTTGTCTAACAGTGGGCAGATGAATATTTAAGCTCTTTGAGATAACTTTGTAACCCTTTCCAGTTTTATGCAATGCAACAATTATTGATCACAGGTCTTCTGAGAGCTCTTTTTTAGTGAGGTATGGTTCACATCAACATATGCTTGTTGTGAATAGCAAGCTCAAAATGTTAAAGTGCTTTTTATAAGTCAAAGTAGCTCTAACCCTCACTTCCATCTCATTTCATTACTTGAACACTAGGTTTGTCAATTTCCAAATCTAATTAGCTTTTGCTGAAGTAATTTGCCTAGGGTTCACATATTTTCCCTAACCTACACTATAAACTATTTGAAAGATATATTAAATATGTACAAGAACATACAATACAATAATTTGAGTGTTATTAACTTAAACAGATAGTGTTGGTTGATTACTTTAACTTAGATGAACATCAAACCAGATTTTAAGACAAATCTATACATAAATGCAGTCATTTCTAAAGGGTTCACATACTTTTTCTTGCCACTGTATATGTCTCAATGTCAAGGTGTGAGAAATTTGAATATTGCTACTAAAGCCAGCTATAGAGTCATGGCAGATAGGTATATATTGTATAGTGGCCACAAATTCTCCCAATTTAAGCCACTTATTTGTACATGTACATAAGTTTTAAAAATAAAATAAATTCTGTCTTAAAATGACAGGGCGGGCCGTGGACTCGTCGTATCGTAGAAGAAATCAATTTATCAGGTAAGCATAAATTTCCTTTTCTTCTACAAGATACGAGTCCACGGATTCCTCCTTACTTGTGGGATACAATATCAAAGCAACAGGACACGGATGAACGGGAGGGACAAGACAGATACCTAAACGGAAGGCACCACTGCTTGAAGAACCTTTCTCCCAAAAAACAGAATTTATGTTTACCTGATAAATTTCTTTCTCCAACGGTGTGTCCGGTCCACGGCGTCATCCTTACTTGTGGGATATTCTCTTCCCCAACAGGAAATGGCAAAGAGCCCAGCAAAGCTGGTCACATGATCCCTCCTAGGCTCCGCCTACCCCAGTCATTCGACCGACGTTAAGGAGGAATATTTGCATAGGAGAAACCATATGGTACCGTGGTGACTGTAGTTAAAGAAAATAAATTATCAGACCTGATTAAAAAAACCAGGGCGGGCCGTGGACCGGACACACCGTTGGAGAAAGAAATTTATCAGGTAAACATAAATTCTGTTTTCTCCAACATAGGTGTGTCCGGTCCACGGCGTCATCCTTACTTGTGGGAACCAATACCAAAGCTTTAGGACACGGATGAAGGGAGGGAGCAAATCAGGTCACCTAAATGGAAGGCACCACGGCTTGCAAAACCTTTCTCCCAAAAATAGCCTCAGAAGAAGCAAAAGTATCAAACTTGTAAAATTTGGTAAAAGTGTGCAGTGAAGACCAAGTCGCTGCCCTACATATCTGATCAACAGAAGCCTCGTTCTTGAAGGCCCATGTGGAAGCCACAGCCCTAGTGGAATGAGCTGTGATTCTTTCGGGAGGCTGCCGTCCGGCAGTCTCGTAAGCCAATCTGATGATGCTTTTAATCCAAAAAGAGAGAGAGGTAGAAGTTGCTTTTTGACCTCTCCTTTTACCTGAATAAACAACAAACAAGGAAGATGTTTGTCTAAAATCCTTTGTAGCATCTAAATAGAATTTTAGAGCGCGAACAACATCCAAATTGTGCAACAAACGTTCCTTCTTTGAGACTGGTTTCGGACACAGAGAAGGTACGATAATCTCCTGGTTAATGTTTTTGTTAGAAACAACTTTTGGAAGGAAACCAGGTTTAGTACGTAAAACCACCTTATCTGCATGGAACACCAGATAAGGAGAAGAACACTGCAGAGCAGATAATTCTGAAACTCTTCTAGCAGAAGAAATTGCAACTAAAAACAAAACTTTCCAAGATAATAACTTAATATCAACGGAATGTAAGGGTTCAAACGGAACCCCCTGAAGAACTGAAAGAACTAAATTGAGACTCCAAGGAGGAGTCAAAGGTTTGTAAACAGGCTTGATTCTAACCAGAGCCTGAACAAAGGCTTGAACATCTGGCACAGTTGCCAGTTTTTTGTGAAGTAACACCGACAAGGCGGAAATCTGTCCCTTCAGGGAACTTGCAGATAATCCTTTTTCCAATCCTTCTTGAAGGAAGGATAGAATCCTAGGAATCTTAACCTTGTCCCAAGGGAATCCCTTAGATTCACACCAACAGATATATTTTTTCCAAATCTTGTGGTAAATCTTTCGAGTTACAGGCTTTCTGGCCTGAACAAGAGTATCGATAACAGAATCTGAGAATCCTCGCTTCGATAAAATCAAGCGTTCAATCTCCAAGCAGTCAGCTGGAGTGAAACCAGATTCGGATGTTCGAACGGACCCTGAACAAGAAGGTCTCGTCTCAAAGGTAGCTTCCAAGGTGGAGCCGATGACATATTCACCAGATCTGCATACCAAGTCCTGCGTGGCCACGCAGGAGCTATCAAGATCACCGACGCCCTCTCCTGATTGATCCTGGCTACCAGCCTGGGGATGAGAGGAAACGGCGGGAACACATAAGCTAGTCTGAAGGTCCAAGGTGCTACTAGTGCATCCACTAGAGCCGCCTTGGGATCCCTGGATCTGGACCCGTAGCAGGGAACTTTGAAGTTCTGACGAGAGGCCATTAGATCCATGTCTGGAATGCCCCACAGCCGAGTGACTTGGGCAAAGATTTCCGGATGGAGTTCCCACTCCCCCGGATGCAATGTCTGACGACTCAGAAAATCCGCTTCCCAATTTTCCACTCCTGGGATGTGGATAGCAGACAGGTGGCAGGAGTGAGACTCCGCCCATAGAATAATCTTGGTCACTTCTTCCATCGCTAGGGAACTCCTTGTTCCCCCCTGATGGTTGATGTACGCAACAGTCGTCATGTTGTCTGATTGAAATCGTATGAACTTGGTCCTCGCTAGCTGAGGCCAAGCCTTGAGAGCATTGAATATCGCTCTCAGTTCCAGAATATTTATCGGTAGAAGAGATTCTTCCCGAGACCAAAGACCCTGAGCTTTCAGGGATCCCCAGACCGCGCCCCAGCCCATCAGACTGGCGTCGGTCGTGACAATGACCCACTCTGGTCTGCGGAATGTCATCCCTTGTGACAGGTTGTCCAGGGACAGCCACCAACGGAGTGAGTCTCTGGTCCTCTGATTTACTTGTATCTTTGGAGACAAGTCTGTATAGTCCCCATTCCACTGACTGAGCATGCACAGTTGTAATGGTCTTAGATGAATGCGCGCAAAAGGAACTATGTCCATTGCCGCTACCATCAACCCGATCACTTCCATGCACTGAGCTACGGAAGGAAGAGGAACGGAATGAAGTATCCGACAAGAGTCCAGAAGTTTTGTTTTTCTGGCCTCTGTTAGAAAAATCCTCATTTCTGAGGAGTCTATAATTGTTCCCAAGAAGGGAACCCTTGTTGACGGGGATAGAGAACTCTTTTCCACGTTCACTTTCCAGCCGTGAGATCTGAGAAAGGCCAGGACGATGTCCGTGTGAGCCTTTGCTTGAGGAAGGGACGACGCTTGAATCAGAATGTCGTCCAGGTAAGGTACTACTGCAATGCCCCTTGGTCTTAGCACCGCTAGAAGGGACCCTAGTACCTTTGTGAAAATCCTTGGAGCAGTGGCTAATCCGAAAGGAAGCGCCACAAACTGGTAATGTTTGTCCAGGAAAGCAAACCTTAGGAACCGATGATGTTCCTTGTGGATAGGAATATGTAGATACGCATCCTTTAAATCCACCGTGGTCATGAATTGACCTTCCTGGATGGAAGGAAGGATAGTTCGAATGGTTTCCATCTTGAACGATGGAACCTTGAGAAATTTGTTTAAGATTTTGAGATCTAAGATTGGTCTGAACGTTCCCTCTTTTTTGGGAACTATGAACAGATTGGAGTAGAACCCCATCCCTTGTTCTCTTAATGGAACAGGATGAATCACTCCCATTTTTAACAGGTCTTCTACACAATGTAAGAACGCCTGTCTTTTTATGTGGTCTGAAGACAACTGAGACCTGTGGAACCTCCCCCTTGGGGGAAGTCCCTTGAATTCCAGAAGATAACCCTGGGAGACTATTTCTAGCGCCCAAGGATCCAGAACATCTCTTGCCCAAGCCTGAGCGAAGAGAGAGAGTCTGCCCCCCACCAGATCCGGTCCCGGATCGGGGGCCAATATTTCATGCTGTCTTGGTAGCAGGGGCAGGTTTCTTGGCCTGCTTTCCCTTGTTCCAGCCTTGCATTGGTCTCCAAGCTGGCTTGGCTTGAGAAGTATTACCCTCTTGCTTAGAGGACGTAGCACTTTGGGCTGGTCCGTTTTTACGAAAGGGACGAAAATTAGGTCTATTTTTTGCCTTGAAAGGCCGATCCTGAGGAAGGGCGTGGCCCTTACCCCCAGTGATATCTGAGATAATCTCTTTCAAGTCAGGGCCAAACAGCGTTTTCCCCTTGAAAGGAATGTTCAGAAGCTTGTTCTTGGAAGACGCATCAGCCGACCAAGATTTCAACCAAAGCGCTCTGCGCGCCACAATAGCAAACCCAGAATTCTTAGCCGCTAACCTAGCCAATTGCAAAGTGGCGTCTAGAGTGAAAGAATTAGCCAATTTGAGAGCATTGATTCTGTCCATAATCTCCTCATAAGGAGGAGAATCACTATCGAGCGCCTTTATCAGTTCATCAAACCAGAAAAATGCGGCTGTAGTGACAGGGACAATGCATGAAATGGGTTGTAGAAGGTAACCCTGCTGAACAAACATCTTTTTAAGCAAACCTTCTAATTTTTTATCCATAGGATCTTTGAAAGCACAACTATCCTCTATGGGTATAGTGGTGCGTTTGTTTAAAGTAGAAACCGCTCCCTCGACCTTGGGGACTGACTGCCATAAGTCCTTTCTGGGGTCGACCATAGGAAACAATTTTTTAAATATGGGGGGAGGGACGAAAGGAATACCGGGCCTTTCCCATTCTTTATTAACAATGTCCGCCACCCGCTTGGGTATAGGAAAAGCTTCTGGGAGCCCCGGCACCTCTAGGAACTTGTCCATTTTACATAGTTTCTCTGGGATGACTAACTTTTCACAATCATCCAGAGTGGATAATACCTCCTTGAGCAAAATGCGGAGATGTTCCAACTTAAATTTAAATGTAACCACATCAGGTTCAGCCTGATGAGAAATGTTCCCTGAATCAGTAATTTCTCCCTCAGACAAAACCTCCCTGGCCCCCTCAGATTGGGTTAGGGGCCCTTCAGAGATATTAATATCAGCGTCGTCATGCTCTTCAGTATCTAAAACAGAGCAGCCACGCTTACGCTGACAAGGGTTCATTTTGGCTAAAATGTTTTTGACAGAATTATCCATTACAGCCGTTAATTGTTGCATAGTAAGGAGTATTGGCGCGCTAGATGTACTAGGGGCCTCCTGAGTGGGCAAGACTCGTGTAGACGAAGGAGGGAATGATGCAGTACCATGCTTACTCCCCTCACTTGAGGAATCATCTTGGGCATCATTATCATTGTCACATAAATCACATTTATTTAAATGAATAGGAATTCTGGCTTCCCCACATTCAGAACACAGTCTATCTGGTAGTTCAGACATGTTAAACAGGCATAAACTTGATAACAAAGTACAAAAAACGTTTTAAAATAAAACCGTTACTGTCACTTTAAATTTTAAACTGAACACACTTTATTACTGCAATTGCGAAAAAACATGAAGGAATTGTTCAAAATTCACCAAATTTTCACCACAGTGTCTTAAAGCCTTAAAAGTATTGCACACCAAATTTGGAAGCTTTAACCCTTAAAATAACGGAACCGGAGCCGTTTTTAACTTTAACCCCTTTACAGTCCCTGGTATCTGCTTTGCTGAGACCCAACCAAGCCCAAAGGGGAATACGATACCAAATGACGCCTTCAGAAGTCTTTTCTAAGTATCAGAGCTCCTCTCACATGCGACTGCATGCCATGCCTCTCAAAAACAAGTGCGCAACACCGGCGCGAAAATGAGACTCTGCCTATGCTTTGGGAAAGCCCCTAAAGAATAAGGTGTCTAAAACAGTGCCTGCCGATATTATTATATCAAAAAACCCAAATAAAATGATTCCTCAAGGCTAAATATGTGTTAATAATGAATCGATTTAGCCCAGAAAAAGTCTACAGTCTTAATAAGCCCATGTGAAGCCCTTATTTACAATCGTAATAAACATGGCTTACCGGATCCCATAGGGAAAATGACAGCTTCCAGCATTACATCGTCTTGTTAGAATGTGTCATACCTCAAGCAGCAAGAGACTGCACACTGTTCCCCCAACTGAAGTTAATTGCTCTCAACAGTCCTGTGTGGAACAGCCATGGATTTTAGTTACGGTTGCTAAAATCATTTTCCTCATACAAACAGAAATCTTCATCTCTTTTCTGTTTCTGAGTAAATAGTACATACCAGCACTATTTCAAAATAACAAACTCTTGATTGAATAATAAAAAACTACAGTTAAACACTAAAAAACTCTAAGCCATCTCCGTGGAGATGTTGCCTGTACAACGGCAAAGAGAATGACTGGGGTAGGCGGAGCCTAGGAGGGATCATGTGACCAGCTTTGCTGGGCTCTTTGCCATTTCCTGTTGGGGAAGAGAATATCCCACAAGTAAGGATGACGCCGTGGACCGGACACACCTATGTTGGAGAAATAGCCTCAGAAGAAGCAAAAGTATCAAATTTGGAAAAAGTATGAAGGGGGGACCAAGTCACAGCCTTACAAACCTGTTCAACAGAAGCATCGTTTTTAAAAGCCCATGTGGAAGCCACAGCTCTAGTGGAAGGAGCTGTAATTTTTTCAGGAGGCTGCTGTCCAGCAGTCTCGTATGCCAGGCGGATGATGCTTTTCAGCCAAAAAGAGAGAGAGGTAGCCGTAGCTTTTTGACCCCTACGTTTTCCAGAATAAACAATGAATAAAGAAGATGTTTGATGGAAATCCTTGGTCGCTTGTAAGAAAAACTTCAAGGCACGAACCACGTCCAAGTTATGTAACAGATGTTCCTTCTTAGAAGAAGGATTAGGACACAATGAAGGAACAACAATTTCCTGATTAATATTCTTATTTGAAACAACCTTAGGAAGGAATCCAGGTTTAGTACGCAAAACCACCTTATCAGAATGGAATATAAGATAAGGTGAATCACATTGTAACGCAGAAAGCTCAGAAACTCTTCGAGCAGAAGAGATAGCAACTAAAAACAAAACTTTCCAAGATAACAGCTTAATATCTATGGAATGCATGGGTTCAAACGGAACCCCTTGAAGAACATTAAGATCTACATTCAAACTCCATGGCGGTGCAATAGGTTTAAACACAGGTTTGATTCTGATTAAAGCCTGACAAAAAGACCGAACGTCTGGGACATCCACCAGATGCTTATGTAGTAAAATTGACAAAGCAGAAATTTGTCCCTTTAAGGAACTATCTGATAATCCCTTCTCCAATCCTTCTTGGAGAAAGGACAAAATCCTAGGAATCAAAGTATTAATGTCCGACTCAGAGAATCCCCGCTTAGATAAAATCAAGCGTTCAATCTCCAGGCAGTCAGCTGCAGAGAATTTAGATTTGGATGTTGGAACGGACCTTGAATGAGAAGGTCCTGCCTCAATGGTAGTTTCCACGGAGGTAGAGACAACATGTCCACTAGATCCGCATACCAAGTCCTGTGTGGCAACGCAGGCGCTATTAGAATTACTGAAACTCTCTCCTGTTTGATTCTTGCAATCACACGAGGCAGGAGAGGAAATGGTGGAAACACATAAGCCAGGTTGAACGACCAAGGTACTGCTAGAGCATCTATCAGTACAGCCTGGGGATCCCTTGACCTAGACCCGTAAAGTGGAAGCTTGGCATTCTGTCGAGATGCCATTAGATCCAATTCCGGAATGCCTCATTTTTTCTACATTCACTTTCCAACCGTGAGTTCTTAGGAAAGACAACACAATGTCCGTGTGAGATTTGGTCACATGATAAGTTGACGCCTGAATCAAGATATCGTCCAGATAGGGCGCCACTGCTATGCCCCGCGGCCTGAGAACCACTAGAAGGGACCCTAGCACCTTTGTGAAGATTCTGGGAGCTGTGGCCAACCCAAAGGGAAGGGCCACGAACTGATAATGCTTGTCCAAAAAGGCAAACCTTAGAAACTGATGATGATCCTTGTGGATAGGAATGTGAAGATACGCATCCTTTAGGTCCATGGTGGTCATGTATTGACCCTCCTGGATCATTGGTAAGATTGTTCGTATAGTCTCCATCTTGAACGATGGGACTCTGAGAAATTTGTTTAGACATTTTAGATCTAAAATGGGTCTGAAAGTTCCCTCTTTTTTGGGAACCACGAAAAGGTTTGAATAAAACCCCTGCCCCTGTTCCAGCTTTAGAACTGGACAAATTACTCCCATGGTATAGAGGTATTTTACACAGTGTAAGAACGCCTCCCTTTTTGTCTGGTCTACAGACAAACGTGAAAGATGAAATCTCCCCCTTGGGAGAAATTCCTTGAATTCCAACTGATACCCCTGGGTCACAATTTCCAATGCCCAGGGATCCTGAACATCCCTTGCCCAAGCCTGAGCAAAGAGAGAAAGTCTGCCCCCTACTAGATCCGGTCCCGGATCGGGGGCTGCCCCTTCATGCTGTCTTGGTAGCAGCAGTGGGCTTCTTGGCTTGTTTACCCTTATTCCAGGCCTGGTTAGGTCTCCAGACAGACTTGGATTGAGCAAAATTCCCTTCCTGTTTAGTGGAGGAAGGGGAAGCAGAGGGTACTCCTTTGAAATTTCGAAAGGAACGAAAATTATTTTGTTTACCGCTCATCTTAAGAGGTTTGTCTTGAGGTAGGGCGTGACCTTTACCTCCAGTAATGTCGGAAATGATTTCCTTCAATTCAGGGCCAAATAGGGTCTTACCCTTGAACGGAATAGCTAAAAGTTTAGATTTTGATGATACATCAGCAGACCACGATTTAAACCATAGCGCTCTGCACGCCAAAATGGCAAAGCCTGCATTTTTCGCCGCTAATTTAGTAATCTGAAAAGCGGCATCTGTGATTAAGGAATTAGCTAGCTTGAGAGCTCTAATTCTGTCCAAAATGTCCTCTAAGGGCGTCTCTACCTTCAGAGACTCCTCAAGGGCATCAAACCAGAAAGCCGCCGCCGTAGTTACTGGAACAATGCAGGCAGTAGGCACTTAATAACGTCTATAAACGTTCAAAAACTAGGTATGGACATACAGAGATGCCAAAAATTATTGCATCCCAAATGCAAGAGCAGAAATTTACCCTCTACAGGAACATAAAGCAAAACAAAACTCAATTTGCGAAATAACGACCCCTGCACCTCGCCACAGCTCTGCTGTGGAGCCTACCTGCCCCCAGATAACTGCCAAACGACTCAACACCAATCCGGATAGTATAACACACAGATAGGGCCCAACCGGAGCTAATGTCTGCTGTCTCCTTCAGAGTAAACTGCGCGTCTGAGGCGCAAAAATAGGCCCCGCCAATAATGGACGTCGCACTATTTGGTTAATCTACCGCATGAGAAGCGGTTACAAACAGCCATGTGGTCCCCAAACATATAAGCACAACATAAAGTCCTCTTTTTCAATAAACTTATTTTATGCCATCATTTTGTAAAATACCCCAGTGTCAATATTATATGCTGCGTATCTAATTGCTGCAATAATGTCAGTAAAACACCCAGTAGGACAGTAACACCCTTTTCATTTACATGACTACTGCTTACCCTGTTCCCACTATAAGGAACCAAATCAGCCAATTCTGATATACTAAGTTTCCTCAGAAGAAAAGGGCTGAAACATACCTCAAATGCTGCTTGCTGCATGAGACCGTCCTCCACACTGAAGAGTTTTCTCATATTACCTTCAGATCTGTGGGAACCATAATTGATCTTAGTAACTGCTGCTAAGATCATCAATTTCAGGGGGAAATCTTCCATATCCTCCCTGAGAAAAATAGTACTCATTTAAAATATAGTAGTATAGTAAAATAGTACCATTTAAAATAAAAAAACTTCTTGATTGAAGAAATTAAAACTATCATTTTATCACCACTATCACTTTACCCTTACTAATACTAGCATAGGCAAAGAGAATGACTGGGGGGTGGAGTCAAGGGAGGAGCTATATAGACAGCTCTTTGCCATTTCCTGTTAGCAGGAGGATAATATCCCACAAGTAAGGATGAATCCGTGGACTCTTCGTATCTTGTAGAAGAAAGCTCTATAATAAGGGAAAAAACCCACACAAGGAGTACCGTTTAACGGATTCTAAATTCCCCTTCCAGGGATAACAAACTCCGTTACCCTCAAATAAGGAAAGGAAAGGGCTGCAGAAAAATCCCTTACCGGAGAGGGATTATGAACTGACAGCCTCCTAGAAAAACAGTGTGCTGTTGTCTCTGATTTCTTCAAGGAGAGATGGAAACCGCTGCCCCAAGGAGGGAGATCTAAGCCCAGCATGATAAAAACTTAATAAATTCTGGCTAATATATCACCCTCCTTTATTGCCCACCCTAACTGGAGGGTACCCAGCAAATATAATAAAAGCCCCTCTCATGTCACATTAGACCACAAGCCATGGGGGCAGGGATACAGGAACTCACAGAAGTCTTCATTCTTCTCACCAACTCCAGGTCTGACAGATTCAGCCGACCTGACAGGAACCTGTAGAAAAGAAAAACGGAGTAACCAACCCTGGTTTTCTATATATAGGGGTAGCATAAATGTTGGAAGGTAAGTAAGGACTACCTCGCTGTCTTCCAACTGCTAAAAGCCACCATTACTCTTCCTAAAGAGAATCCTTGCATGCATGGAAAAGTAAACATTAAAGGATTATATCTTCAGACACCATGTTCGCACATCCTCCTGATGTAAAAGGCAAAGAATGATTGTGGATTATGGGTAATGGGAGTGACACTTAACAGCTCTGCTGGGTGTTCTTTGCCTCCTCCTGCTGGTCAGGAGTTGAATTCTCACTAGTAATTGGAATGGATTTGTGGACTCTCTATGTCATTGGAAAGAAAATATATTTTGTAATGTATCTTGGAGAAAATATTCCAGTACACTCAAGCTAGGTAATGCAAATTTTTAAAAACAAAATATAAATGTAAAAGGGGCATAGAAGTCACCTATAAACATATCAGTATAAAAATACATTGTTAACAATAAATTTAATAATTGAATGCAGAGTTGTACAGGTTATGTATTTGCAGTCATACAAAGGACTGGGCTTACCTTTGCTGGCGCCGGAAGATTTAAAATAAAACTGAGGAACTTAAAAAAAGAA
The DNA here is from genome assembly GCF_027579735.1 of Bombina bombina. Classification (NCBI taxonomy): domain Eukaryota; kingdom Metazoa; phylum Chordata; class Amphibia; order Anura; family Bombinatoridae; genus Bombina; species Bombina bombina. The sequence goes on along the minus strand of NC_069502.1, from coordinate 305,343,723 downwards.
ATATGACACCAAAATAAGTGGAACCCCCCCCATGTAGATTATTTCTGAAATGAAAAACTGCTCAAGCCAGATGAATTGTTGGCAAAGTGTTGAGATCATTCTGACATTTACTTTGTTTTATAAGAATATACTGCTACAAAATAATTGCACTTCTTTAGAACTATGTTTTTTTTTATTTTGCTGGATTTATGTACAAAAAAGAACCACGGTCTACAAATAAATGCATATATATCAAGAAAGCTTCGCAAAACACCAGCAAAACTTGATAAAAAACATTAAATTACATGGTGTGAATAAACTTACCTTTGTGATCAAATAGCCTGCCCATGTTGCTGACCAGTCTGCAAAATTGCTACCTAATTTACTTAGGTAAATTGGTTTCTTCATTTTAGACCAATTAACAGCTTTCTGAGAACTCTTGTATCTAGTAAGCAAAACATTTTATAAATGGTTTACAAAATATTTAGCAGTTAATAAATATGTTAGCCTGTGTATAAAAACTAAATTTATGTCTATTCTCCAAATCCTAACAGAAAATAAACACACAAACACGTAAAACAATACAAGAAAGAGAGAAAGTATCATTCGGCTTGACTTCTCCAATTGTAGCACCGAGCTAGAGGTCAGTTGTATAAAATCGTACTAGCACATAAATTTCCAATAACCTTGTATTGAGGTGAGGCTCTAATATTTCTTGAACATGTTCAGGAAATCTTCTCCAAAGCCTTCGGCCAGGGCAATCGTTTCTCCCTTCTCGGCACTCGTAGATAGAAAGCAGCTCCTGAGATGACATATTTTGTGATGTAAATCTAACGTAAAGAAAATCAATTCTGGCAAATATTCACAATTCAATAAATGTATGAATGAGTGAGTGTTTTTCAAACTTCACCTACAAACCTATATTAACATGGTATATCACTGCAAGAAAAGCTATATGCCGAAATATAAACAAATACTATTATTGTTATCACAGTTCATCATATTCTAACTGATCTAACTAATACATCAAATATAAGCATTAGAAAATACAAAAACAGACTGAAGGCGCTTCCAATGCTGCAAAGTCATCAAATCAACTTGATATTATAAAAAAAAAAACAATGTACTCACAAGTAAGGCGGCCCTCCAATGCAAACTGTGAAATCTCATTGTCCCAACTCACTGATCTCCGGGTCAGGGTGAACCATTCACTGCTCCTCCAAACGTAATCAGTTGTGCAGCAGTTGAAAGTTAAAAGCTTTTCTTTAAAATCAATCAACATAATAAAAAAAGAGGAAGTATATTGTGACCCTCAAATGACATAGCAGAACCGCAATGGGTTTCTCAACCGTATAAGTGTATATAACCCATTGGTCTGATGAAGGGTTGAACACCCTGAAACATCACTATGGATTAAAATTAGATAACACTTTATAAGACTACTGAGTGCTTTGTTTATATAACTCTGTGAATCCTTCTAAGCACCCTGGCATGTGTTTAAGCTGTTAGTGAGAGTGCACCTATCTCTACTATATATATATATATATATATATATATATATATATATATATATATATACACACATACACACACACACCTGATGGAGAAATGTGTTGCGGTTCTGCTATGTCATTTGAGGGTCACAATATACTCCCTCTGTTTTTATTATGTTGATTTATTTTAAATAAATGTTTTTAAATTTCAACTGCTGCACGACTGATGAACATTAACCTATAGTCCTGGGGAGCATTAGGTGGTTCATTGAGGTCAATGAGATGGGACACTGAGATTTCCAAGTTTGCATCAATAGGCAGATTGGAAGGCCGCCTTACTTGTGAGTACAACGGCATTGTTTATAATATCAAGTTGGATTGATGACATTGCTGCACTAGAAAGTGCCTTCTGTCTTTTTTGTATTTTTACAGTGGAGGTTGATTCATTATTGGAAGAGCTGCTGGTGCCCGTGAATATCTACACACATGGACTATTAAGGAAAGTATGAGATTTGTATAATTGTGGAGTTCTTTGTCACATCACCTATTTCTTCCCTTGTATAGTGCACCTCCTATTGTCTAAGTTTTTTAATTACAGGTTTAGTAAAAAAACAAACAGGTTTAGTAAAAAAACAAACAGGTTTAGTAAAAAAACAAACATAATTTATGCTTACTTGATAAATTATTATTTTTCTTGGCAGTGAGAGTCCACAAATTCATCATAACCCTACTAATGCCTATTGCTACGTCAGAAGGTGTAAGACACTAAAGTTAAGGTACAACTTTATATATGTTCATGGGGTGGTTTACTGCTCCAGTGAAATAATGTTGATGTTATGTCTATCTTTTACCTGTATAGCATACGCAGCAGAATCCTGAGCACGGACATTGTCAGCATACGCAAGAAAAGCTTTTGTCAGCTCCATAAGTAACTCATATGCAAAATGTGGGTCCTCAACGCCAGTCTAAGCAAAGAAAAGAATATGTTGATTATACAATGTTCTTCATACATTGCAAGATGTAAACACGTGAATTCTAAACAAGAGGACATATTTAACGGTGCTGCAAAACATGCCTAAACCTCAAACTACTAAAAATGTTTGCAAACATATTTTAAATGTTGCACTGCTATACTGTTTTTTTCCAAGTATGATTTAAAATTGTAATTACATGACAAATAGGCTGTAATGGATGACCTTGTGATCACACAGTAAAAATGTAACTGAATGGCATTATAATAAATATGTTACAAATTTGCAAAGCAATTATTACCTGTGCATAATTAGTATAACAGAAAACTGATACCTTGAAAGCCCATCTGATGTTATTTCTGATTAAAGTAAAATATAATGAAACATGGGGATTACATTTACCATATACAGGTGGCCCTCGGTTTACGCCGGTTCAATTTGCGCCGGTTCAGAATAACAACCTTTTTTTCAGTCATGTGCAGTAATTAAAATAGCCAGTAGGTGGAGCTGTACGCTTGTTTTGCAGCAAAGTTATGCAACTTAACAGGTCTGAAATTGATCTGTGTACACAGAGCAGACATTAGCTATCGAGCAGCCACTTCCCTATTATCTTCCTGTCCAGCTGCTTGAGGTGAGGGTGCCTAACTGCTTATTAATCACTGCAGATTGAAATGCATAGAATAGGTGTAGACCCAATATTATCTAACATGCTAACAATGCAGAGAACTGATTGCAGAAAAATGCAAGTAAAAAAACGTTTTTGTTCATTAAAGGGACACTGAACCCAATTTTTTTCTTTTGTAATTCAGAAAGAGCATGCAATTTTAAGCAACTTTCTAATTTACTCCTATTATCATTTTCTCTGCGTTCTCTTGCCATCATTATTTGAAAAAGAAGGCATCTAAGCTTTTTTTTGGTTTCAGTACTCTGGATAGCACTTTTTTATAGGTGGATGAATTTATCCACCAATCAGCAAGGACAACCCAGGTTGTTCACCAAAAATGGGCCGGCATCTAAACTTACATTCTTGCATTTCAAAGATACCAAGAGAATGAAGAATATTTGATAATAGGAGTAAATTAGAAAGTTGCTTAAAATGTCATGCTCAATCTGAATCACTAAAGAAAATTTTTGGGTACAGTGTCCCTTAAAACTTCGTTTGATGATGATGCAGTCTGTTGTGTAATTATTTTATTAGGTGATGTTTAGCAAATGTTTTTGTTCATTAAACTTAGTTTGATGATGATACAATCTATATTATTAGGTTTATAATGGTGTTTAGCATTTAAAGTCTTCATTTCAATGCTTTAAAAATAATGTACAGTATTGTTAATTATGCACCATTAACTTTGCATCGGTCAACATAATTAACTCTTCATTAATTATGCAATGCCCTTTATTATCTTTTGTGCAATGCTCTTTGTTTAAATCATTAAAGAGAAATTACAGTTAGTGTGTGTATCTCAAGTAAGTCCACTCAATGTTAAAGATAAAAAAGCCAAACTCTTTACTCGTCCGGGACATATACACATACCCACATATAAACTGCAATTCTTTTAGAAAATTTCACAGGGATTTAATATTACAAAGCAATCCAGAGATACACCCTTTAAGCACCCTAGGGAATTAATGTTCATGGTCTCCTTTGTTACAGCCAGTCAGCAGTGCTTTAATGTGAGAATCTCAGGATAACAATGTGCACTGCAGCTCTACTATTATTTTTGAGGGGAGGGATAAAAGCACAATTACAGTGGTTAATGACAGAAATAATAAACAAAATAAATAATTAATGCACATTTTTAAAAAGTTTCTTAATTAAATATTTTATGTGAGATTTCAGTTTGTGTGACCCTTTAAAGTGAAAGTCACCCCTAGAGTTTTTGAAATGCTAGGATTGACTATTGAAACAAATAAAGGGGACTCATAAAGGGGACTCATTCATGAAACCGATCGCCGTTCTGAGCGGCTAAGGAAGCCCAAGGCAGATTGCCGTTTTGCTTGAGAGGTGACGTTTTCACTTCTTAGCCAATAGCCGTGCGGGAAATCCGGCTTGGCGCCCTTGGGAGCCGGATTTACCGCACGGCTATTTGCTAAGAGGTGAAAATGTCACCTGTTAGAAAAAAAATTTCTTGCCGTGGGCTTCGTTAGCAGCTAAGAATGGCAATCGGTTGAAACAAATAAAGGAGCTTTCTACATGAAGTATCTTATACTTCATGAATGAAAGTCCCCTTTATTTGTTTCAATAGTCAATCCTAGCGTTTGTAAAACGCTAGGATTGACTTTCACTTTAAGTATGTATCACTTTACATCATTATCCGTTTAGAAAAATGAGCTGAGAACACATGATCATTTTTTTTTAACATCATGGTACCCATTTACCTACTTTGAATCCATTAAAATATTAAAAATATCTTACCAAACTTTTAATAGTAACATTTTTAGAAAAAGTGCCGATAAGCTTTTTAGCTGGAATAAAATGTACCCTTGTGTTGCTATAATTTGCTACACTTTTTGTATATATTTTGCACCCACCTTGTGAGCACAGATTAATTATTTTGAAAGTGGACTGTTTGTTCTCACTGTTTTTTAAACACTTAGAATATTTTTTTTCAGTCCATGCTGAAAGAAAGAGCGACATGTTTCTGCACAGTTTCTCTACACTCTCCCACTGAATCAAAGCACATCACTTTTACAGTAACTAATTATAATATAATATTTTGTTTTGACTATACAATTTGAATAGATAACTTACAACAAAAGTAAATCCCTTCCCTTGGGTATCACTAGCTGAAAAATCCAGTCGACCTGGATCTATAGCTCCTAGTTGTCCAAGGCATTCCCCACAAAGTAAGCGAGCCTGTGGGTTGGCATCTTGACATCCAATCAACAGAACGGTCACTAGCTGTGAGATTACTGGTTCAACGGTTTCACTGTCGGTTGAATACTGTAACAATTTTGCCTATTGAAAGTGTCAAACAAAGTTTATTACATGTTGAAGGTATTTATCTCAGAATATATATGAAAACAAATTATAGTAGGAAAATAAATCATGGATTTGCAGTTATATGTAATTGCAATACAGGTGAAATAATATCTGATTATAAACAGATTGGGTTTTATCCTGTCCAATAATACTCTAATGCTCAGCTAGGGTGTCTAAAGAAATACCGTTAGCAGTTGGCTCTTTTCGTGAAACAGCAATGTCAAAACTTGATGAGTTAGAAGGTAGGCAAGAAACATAACTTTTTTTTTATTTTATGAACAAATGCTAAAGAACTAGGTAAATAACAAGAATTACGTTTACTAATAAATTACTTTCTTCACACTCAAACCAGTGACTTCATTTTCAGTATGTACTAGCTATACTGTCCCATTCATTCTCGGAATAAGTAGAAACCTCACCAAAAGTATTCAGGTGTGCCTCACCTTTCTATAAATATACCCCCTCCTCTTCCTGACGTCTTAAATTTACATTATACTAAAACAAGAAGCTCTCTGTAACGTGTACAAAGCCCAACTCCAACTGTTGAACCATCATATGTTACCACTTACAGTGCAAAGAGTAGAAATCTAGTTTTCTCATTTTTATGGTTACAGGTGCCACTTCCATTTCTAAGAACTGTAACGCTCACAATTGTTAGAGTTAAACTATAAGAATAGGGAGAGGGGCAAAATAAATAATAAAAATATATTACAAAGTTTTTGATTTAAACATTTTATATTACAAAGTGTTTCTTGTCTCTTTAAGAACAGTAAACAAGACCAAAAGCTGTCTGAGTAAATACCAACACACACATTGCCTATATAATATGCAAGGAAAGCTAGGCAGATGCTTTGCAAACCTGTTCATCTGAGGTTTAATTATTCCGAGTACAGAAGGAAGCCATAGAACAAGCAAAAAGCATCTTTGTCTTAAAAGTAGGAATTTCCCCTGTTCAACCAATAAGCCAACATGAACAGAGTAAGTCCATCTAGCTAAAGAAGCATTAGAAGTTGAAGACATAAATACTTTATGCTAATAAAAAGACAACATAATGCTCTGACATACATCTAGCTGTAGACATCTGGAGAGACACGTTTAAATCTAAAAAAGAAAGAGTTTGTATACAAGACTATTCCTTTCCTACCTTAGACAGAGAATTTGGACATTAGAATGGAAAGCATTATCTGAGTAATAGAGAGAACTAAAAGTTAAAGGGATAGTAAACTCAAAAATGATTTTAACTTGTTTTAAAACCTCATTTTATATAAAAGATATTTGCAATTGGTACCTATTAAAGGATTACTAACTTTAGCTGTTCTTAGGCTAAAGCAATAGTAAGTATGTAAGATTCACTTAGCGATTGCTTACAATATCGCTTTTGTTTACTTTTTAGATCCCTTAGAAAATGTAAATAACTGAATTCTATTAGTAAATTAATGCTGCGATAAACAGGTTATGTCATATGAAAGAACAGTAAAGATGGCGTCCGGGTCATTTAGGATCAAGTGCGCATGCTCTTGCCCTTACAGTGTACTGCGCATGCGATCTTTAGTGAGACAGTACATTATGAATATTCAAAGTACAAGCGCAATGCTGCAGTGCGATTGAACTATGGTAAATTATGCTTTATCCACTAGTTCAGCCTTCTTTTATGGGCGGTCATTTGAGCAGTTTATTGGAAAAAGAAATGTACAAAATGTATATATTTAGAAGCTTTGTTTTAAATATAAGTAAGTGGATTTAAAACTGTAAATATTAATGTAACAAATCGTTTATTTTATTTTCATGCAATTTAGCAAACATTTCTATTCCTTTAAGTAACCTGAGCTTTCCAAGAAACCGTGGATAGACCCTTAAAATTCCTTTCTAGAAAAAAACCTAAATTTATGCTTACCTGATAAATGTATTTCTTTTTTGACACGATGAGTCCACGGATCATCTCAATTACTAATGGGATATTCACCTCCTGGTCAGCAGGAGGCGGCAAAGTGCACTACAGCAAAGCTGTTCAATAGCTCCTCCCTTCCCTCCCACTCCAGTCATTTGACCAAAGTTAAGGAAAGAAAGGAAAAGCCAAGGTGCAGAGGTGTCTGAAGTTTACATAACCCAAAAACCTGTCTTACAAGAACAGGGCGGGCCGTGGACTCATCGTGCCAAAAAAGAAATACATTTATCAGGTAAGCATACATTTTGTTTTCTTTTTAATGACACAATGAGTCCACGGATTATCTCAGTTACTAATGGGATCCAATACCAAAGCTAGAGTACACAGATGATACGGGAGGGGCAAGACAGGGAACAAACGGAAGGCACCACTGCTTGACGAACCTTCTCCCAAAAGCTGACTCATCCGAGGCAAAAGTATCAAACTTGTAGAATTTTGAAAAAGTGTGAAGAGAGGACCAAGTTGCAGCCTTGCAAATCTGTTCCACAGAAGCTTAATTTTTAAATGCCCATGAGAAAACAACAGCCCTCGTGGAATGAGTCGCAACTTTCTCAGGAGGCTGTCGTCCAGCAGTCCAATATGCAAAACGGATGATACTCTACAGCCAAAAAGAAAGAGAAGTAGCCATAGCTTTCTGACCTTTACGTTTTCCTGAGAAAACCACAAAGCAGAAGACTGACGAAAATCTTTAGTTGCCTGCAGATAAAACTTTAAAGCACGAACAATGTCCAAATAGTGCAGGAGATGTTCCTTCTGGGAAGAAGGATTGGGACATAAGGAAGGAACATCTTGATTAATGTTCCTATCAGAAACAACCTTAGGAAGAAACCCTAACTTAGTACGCAAAACCACCTTATCCAAATGGAAAATAAGATAAGGAGATTCACACTGCAATGCCTAGAGTTCCGAAACTCTACGAGCAGAAGAATAGTAACAAGAAATAAAACTTTCCAAGATAGCAACTTAACATCTAAGGAATGCATAGGATCAAACGGAGGCCGTTGCAGAACATTAAGAACTAAATTCAAACTCCAAGGAGGAGTAACTGTTTGAACACAGGCCTGATCCTAACCAAGGCCTGACAAAAAGATTGAGCATCTGGAACAGCTGCCCGACGTTTGTGTAACAAAATAGACAAGGCAGAGATTTGACCCTTCAGAGAACTTGTCGATAAGCCTGTCTCCAAACCCGCTTGGAGAAAAAGATAAAATTCTAGGAATCCTAGAATTTTATCTTTCAGATCCTGTCAGAAAAACCTTCATCGATAGAGAATCTATTACGGTTCCCAAGAAGATTACCCTTGTACTTGGGATAAGAGAACTCTTTTGTAAATTTACCTTCCAGCCGTGAGAACGAAGGCAGGATCGCACCATGGCCGTGTGGGAATACGCTTGATGGAAGGATGGCACCTGGACTAGAATGTCGTCCAGGTAGGGCGCCACTGCAATGCCCCGTGAGCGAAGTACCGCTAACAGAGATCCCAGAACCTTTGTGAAAATTCTGGGAGCAGAGGCAAGACCAAAAGGAAGAGCCACAAACTGAAAGTATTTGTCCAGAAAGGCAAACCTTAGGAACTTGTGATGTTTCTTGTGAATGGAAATATGCAAATACGCGTCCTTTAAGTACACTATTGTCATAAATTGACCCTTTTGGATCAACGGAAGAATGGAACGGATAGTTTCCAAATTGAAGGACGGTACCCCGAGGAATTTGTTTAGACTCCTGAGGTCTAAAATGGGTCTGAAAGTTCCCTCCTTCGTTGGAACTACGAAAAGGTTTGTGTAAAATCCCTCAACCTGTTCCAGTAATGGAACGGGAACAATCACTCGCAGGTCTGAGAGGTCTCTTACACAATGTAAGAACGCCTCTCTCTTTGTCTGGTTTGCAGATAATCTTGAAATCAGGAACCTTCCTCTGGGGGGAAAACTTTTGAATTCCAACATGTATCCCTGGGACACAATTTCCAAAGCCCAGGGGACCTGAACATCTCGAATCCAAGCTTCAGAAAAGAAGGAAAGTCTGCCCCCTACAAGATCCGGTCCTGGATCGGGGGCATAACCTTCATGCTGTCTTTGCCTCAATGGCAGGCTTCTTGGACTGCTTTCCCTTATTCCAAGAATGGCTGGGTCTCCATGCGGGCTTGGATTGTTGTTGTTTGGAGACAGAAGAGGAAGAGTTTCCCTTAAAATTACGAAAGGAGCGTAAATTACTCTGTTGTCCTTTCATCTTATTTCTCTTATCTTGAGGAAGAAGATGACCCTTCCCTCCAGTGATATTATAGATAATTTCCGATAGTCCAGTTCCAAATAGGGTCTTTCCCTTATAAGGAATAGCGAGAAGCTTGGACTTAGAGGAAACGTCCGCAGACAAAGGCTTCAACCATAAAGCTCTGCGGGCCAGAATTGAAAAACTCGAAATCTTAGCTCCCAGTTTGATAACCTGAAGGGAAGCACCCGTAATAAAGGAATTAGCTAACTTAAGAGCCTTTATCCTATCCTGGATCTCATCCAAAGAGTTCTCTGATCTGATAGCATCAGACAGAGCGTCAAACCAATAAGCTGCCGCACTAGTGATGGTAGCAATGCACACAGCAGGCTGCCATTGCAGGCCCTGGTGTACATACATCTTTTTGAGAAGCCCCTCTAACTTCTTATCCATAGGATCTTTGAAGGCACAACTATCCTCTATGGGAATAGTTGTTCTCTTAGCAAGCGTGGAAATAGCCCCTTCCACCTTGGGCACAGTTTGCCAAGCCTGCTTGATAGAATCGGCTATGGGAAACATCTTCTTAAAAATAGGAGATGGAGAAAAAGGGATACCCGGTCTCTCCCACTCCTTAGCAATGATCTCAGAAGCTCGGTCAGGGACCGGAAACACATCAGTCGAGGAAGGAACCTTGAAATATCTGTTCAGTTTACTGGATTTTTTAGGGACAACCACAACCGTGGAGTCGCTGTCATCTAAGGTAGCTAAAACCTCCTTAAGTAATAGACGGAGGTGCTCTAGTTTAAACCTAAAGGACACAACTTCAGTATCCGCGAGAGGAAGTACAGTTTCAGAATCCGAAATCTCGCCATCAGACGCTACTACGGCATCCTCCTCTTCAGGATTCTGAGAGGTCTCCGAAACCGCAACAAATGCATCAGAAACCTCGCTTACTGGATGCCCCATCTTCCTTTTACGTGTCCCCTGTAACATAGGGAAAGCAAACAGCGCATCAGAAATTGTGGAGGACATGAGAGATGCGATGTTCTTTAAAGTAACTCCAGCGGGAGCTAAAGAGGAGGCGCAGGGCACTGTTTGTGAGGGCGCAAAGCTTGGAGCGCTTGAGGAGAAAGATGCGGCATCATTAGATTCCTGGACAACATCCACCTTAGAAGAAGTTGGCTCAGAATTTTTTTTATCCGTATAACAAAGTCCTCTCAACACATGAGGGACAGAAAGGTACTGGTGGTTCCACAATAGCACTAAAACATAAAGAGCAAGGAACGCCTTGTAAAGTCCCTTGATCCATACTATTAACACTTAGAAAACTATTTAAATAAAAACCTGCAAAAAAAATTTAAGTCCCAAAAACGTTACTGTCTCTTTAAATTTAAACCGCAACTATTTTTCTGCGGTAAGTAAAGCAACCAAATAAAACCCTCTGGCTATTTCTACATTTGCAGCCAACTCCACACCTCAGCAGTACCTAGGGTTGCCAGGTGTCCGTTATTAGACCGGACTGTCCGGTATTTCAGGCTACTGCCCGGTAATTTTATTTTTAAAAAAACGGACGTAGCCTTAGGTAGTTTTCTTTAAAATTGTTTTACTATGATGCTGCTTTACCCAAGCCCAGCCCCCTAACAGCAGCCGCCTTCCGCCCGTGTCAACTCAGGCTCTGCTCAGCTGATCGGATCATCATCTATCTGATCCTGACAGTGTGCAGAGCCAGAGTTGCGGTCGGACCTCTCCCCTCTGTGCTGCTTGCCAGTTGCCACCCATCTGCGAGTCCTGCGACTGCCTGTGTAACTGTCTTCTGAGGCTGTGTCGGACGTCGTTGCGTGATCACGCGGTTGACGTGATATCACATAGCAAGAAGACTCCGCTCTCAGTCTGTATGCTGCAGACAGTGACTGAGTACTGAGTTGACCGCTGTGCTGTCTGACTCAGTCAGAGCAAGCAAGAATTTAGAATAGTGCATCCATGCTGCCCACTGCCCAGCCAAGGGAATAGACCGTATGTGACTGTGATTGAACAGTGCCACTCATTCAACGTAATCCATTGAAGCAGCCAGGGACTGAGACCCAGTTAACAAAACAATGAGGTATGTATCAGTCACTTTTAGTCTTTTTAAATAATTGTTATTATATCACCATCGCCCAGACAATTAATTATATATATATATATATATATATATATATATATATATATATATATATATATATATATAAAATCTATCCATATAATATATTTATTATCTATATAATATATATATTTATTATATATATATATATATATATATATATATATATATATATATATATATAAAATCTATCCATATAATATATTTATTATCTATATAATATATATATTTATTATATATATATATATATATATATATATATATATATATATATATATATATATATATAATCTATCCATATAATATATTTATTATCTATATAATATATATATATATATATATATATATATGTATAAAGATATATAGATAACAGAATTTATGTTTACCTGATAAATTACTTTCTCCAACGGTGTGTCCGGTCCACGGCGTCATCCTTACTTGTGGGATATTCTCTTCCCCAACAGGAAATGGCAAAGAGCCCAGCAAAGCTGGTCACATGATCCCTCCTAGGCTCCGCCTTCCCCAGTCATTCGACCGACGTAAAGGAGGAATATTTGCATAGGAGAAATCATATGATACCGTGGTGACTGTAGTTAAAGAAAATAAATTATCAGACCTGATTAAAAAACCAGGGCGGGCCGTGGACCGGACACACCGTTGGAGAAAGTAATTTATCAGGTAAACATAAATTCTGTTTTCTCCAACATAGGTGTGTCCGGTCCACGGCGTCATCCTTACTTGTGGGAACCAATACCAAAGCTTTAGGACACGGATGAAGGGAGGGAGCAAATCAGGTCACCTAGATGGAAGGCACCACGGCTTGCAAAACCTTTCTCCCAAAAATAGCCTCAGAAGAAGCAAAAGTATCAAATTTGTAAAATTTAGTAAAAGTGTGCAGTGAAGACCAAGTCGCTGCCTTACATATCTGATCAACAGAAGCCTCGTTCTTGAAGGCCCATGTGGAAGCCACAGCCCTAGTGGAATGAGCTGTGATTCTTTCAGGAGGCTGCCGTCCGGCAGTCTCGTAAGCCAATCTGATGATGCTTTTAATCCAAAAAGAGAGAGAGGTAGAAGTTGCTTTTTGACCTCTCCTTTTACCAGAATAAACAACAAACAAAGAAGATGTTTGTCTAAAATCCTTTGTAGCATCTAAATAGAATTTTAGAGCACGAACTACATCCAAATTGTGCAACAAACGTTCCTTCTTTGAAACTGGATTCGGACACAAAGAAGGCACGACTATCTCCTGGTTAATGTTTTTGTTAGAAACAACTTTCGGAAGAAAACCAGGTTGAGTACGTAAAACCACCTTATCTGCATGGAACACCAGATAAGGAGGAGAACACTGCAGAGCAGATAATTCTGAAACTCTTCTAGCAGAAGAAATTGCAACCAAAAACAAAACTTTCCAAGATAATAACTTAATATCAACGGAATGTAAGGGTTCAAACGGAACCCCCTGAAGAACTGAAAGAACTAAATTGAGACTCCAAGGAGGAGTCAAAGGTTTGTAAACAGGCTTGATTCTAACCAGAGCCTGAACAAAGGCTTGAACATCTGGCACAGCTGCCAGCTTTTTGTGAAGTAACACAGACAAGGCAGAAATCTGTCCCTTCAAAGAACTTGCAGATAATCCTTTCTCCAAACCTTCTTGAAGAAAGGATAGAATCTTAGGAATTTTTACCTTGTCCCAAGGGAATCCTTTAGATTCACACCAACAGATATATTTTTTCCATATTTTGTGGTAGATTTTTCTAGTTACAGGCTTTCTGGCCTGAACAAGAGTATCAATGACAGAATCTGAGAACCCTCGCTTTGATAAGATCAAGCGTTCAATCTCCAAGCAGTCAGTTGGAGTGAGACCAGATTCGGATGTTCGAACGGACCTTGAACAAGAAGGTCTCGTCTCAAAGGTAGCTTCCATGGTGGAGCCGATGACATATTCACCAGGTCTGCATACCAAGTCCTGCGTGGCCACGCAGGAGCTATCAAGATCACCGATGCCCTCTCCTGATTGATCCTGGCTACCAGCCTGGGGATGAGAGGAAACGGCGGGAATACATACCAAAAAACTCTAAGCCATCTCCGTGGAGATGTTGCCTGTACAACGGCAAAGAGAATGACTGGGGAAGGCGGAGCCTAGGAGGGATCATGTGACCAGCTTTGCTGGGCTCTTTGCCATTTCCTTTTGGGGAAGAGAATATCCCACAAGTAAGGATGACGCCGTGGACCGGACACACCTATGTTGGAGAAATATACATTAATATATAGATAAATATATATATATATATGTACTTAATATCATATTATACATATATTATTAAATACTTATATATAGTAGCGCAATGAAGTGGCGCGCAAAACATGACAGATCCGCCCATCGTGGGCAGGCTCTCAGAGAAGCTCTCTTCCCGGGGAAGAAGTTAACCTCTGAACCACCATAACTCCTCAAGTAGCGCTACTAGCGCTAAAACCAGCCCCAGTGCCTGTAATTGAAAATTGCCCAAAGTCCACTCCAGTCTGAGGATAGATTATAACAATAGTAAGTAGCGCTACTAGTGCTAAAACTAGCCCCAGTGCCAGTAATTGAAAACTGTCTTAAGTCCACTCCTGTCTGAGGAGAGATTATAACAATAATAAAGTGCCTCAAACTGTTTGAGCCCCTCTATAAATATAGTAAGGTATAACTAAAGTGTCCATCTTGTTCTGACAGCTATCTCCTGCTCCCAGAAAGAAGAGTAGCACTTAACTTAACATACTGCCTGACAGCAAGGCAGTTCACAGGTTTGGGAGGTCCTCATCCTCACATGGACCTGCAGAAAAAACCAAGACTGAATCACATTCCCTCAGACTCCAGGCAATTAGGGCAGTATAAATATGGGAGGCACAGTGAGAATTATGTCCCACAAGTTTCCATTACTCTAAAGCCACCAAAGCTCTACTGAAGAGACTGATATGGACTACGGCTACACCCTAGAACAAAGCAGCACAATCTTGCATTACTTTAAAAATAATAAACTCTTGATTGAAGAATCTATTCTAACACCTCATTTTACCACTTCCTATCACTAACGTAGGCAAAGAGAATGACTGGAGTGGGAGGGAAGGGAGGAGCTATTTAACAGCTCTGCTGTGGTGCCCTTTGCCGCCTCCTGCTGACCAGGAGGTGAATATCCCATTAGTAGTTGAGATGATCCGTGGACTCATTGTGTCATTAAAAAGAAATCAAATCCTCACAGAGCTGAATAGGAAGGTGAAAGAAGATTCCCCCCCCCCCACATAATTTGGAGAAAACAACTTGACTATGGCTATATACATAATAAGTATACAAAGCTAAAAGCTAAAAAAAAGCAACAACTTATAAAGACCCTCATTCTTCAAAATCAGAAACTCAAAAATTAAATTAATGCAAGCATTCCGGGGGCAGAGCCGACTACTGTTGGGGCAGGACATGCATCGCAGGAGCTCCTGATCGAAACTCAGATTTCAGTGGATTTCCTACATGATTTTTATATATACTTTATATGACTGAACTTAGAATCCACATAAGAAGTCTACTATGCTGTTATCTTTGAAGAACTTTGGAGCGATAGCTTCCTTACCTGTCCTATGTCCTCCAGTAAGCCACGAGGCTGTTAGCTGTAGATATTATTTGATGAAGCTTGTGGTCCTCAAAGCCTAGGTTGCAATATAACCTTACCCAAAGCTGTTGGGAAAAGCTGAGAGAGCTAGCAAACTATTTTGCAAACTTCCATCATGGAGGAAATCTCATCAACGCTCCACGCCCTCATTTTACAGTTTGAGGACTCGATGTTGCAAAGGATTGATTGCGCACAATTATATATTATCTATATAATATATATATTTATTATATATATATATATATATATATATATATATATATATATATATATATATATATATATATATATAAAATCTATCCATATAATATATTTATTATCTATATAATATATATATTTATTATATATATATATATATATATATAATCTATCCATATAATATATTTATTATCTATAATATATATATATATATATATATATATATGTATAAAGATATATAGATATATACATTAATATATAGATAAATATATATATATATATATATATATATGTACTTAATATCATATTATACATATATTATTAAATACTTATATATAGTAGCGCAATGAAGTGGCGCGCAAAATATGACAGATCCGCCCATCGTGGGCAGGCTCTCAGAGAAGCTCTCTTCCCGGGGAAGAAGTTAACCTCTGAACCACCATAACTCCTCAAGTAGCGCTACTAGCGCTAAAACCAGCCCCAGTGCCTGTAATTGAAAATTGCCCAAAGTCCACTCCAGTCTGAGGATAGATTATAACAATAGTAAGTAGCGCTACTAGTGCTAAAACTAGCCCCAGTGCCAGTAATTGAAAACTGTCTAAAGTCCACTCCTGTCTGAGGAGAGATTATAACAATAATAAAGTGCCTCAAACTGTTTGAGCCCCTCTATAAATATAGTAAGGTATAACTAAAGTGTCCATCTTGTTCTGACAGCTATCTCCTGCTCCCAGAAAGAAGAGTAGCACTTAACTTAACATACTGCCTGACAGCAAGGCAGTTCACAGGTTTGGGAGGTCCTCATCCTCACATGGACCTGCAGAAAAAACCAAGACTGAATCACATTCCCTCAGACTCCAGGCAATTAGGGCAGTATAAATATGGGAGGCACAGTGAGAATTATGTCCCACAAGTTTCCATTACTCTAAAGCCACCAAAGCTCTACTGAAGAGACTGATATGGACTACGGCTACACCCTAGAACAAAGCAGCACAATCTTGCATTACTTTAAAAATAATAAACTCTTGATTGAAGAATCTATTCTAACACCTCATTTTACCACTTCCTATCACTAACGTAGGCAAAGAGAATGACTGGAGTGGGAGGGAAGGGAGGAGCTATTTAACAGCTCTGCTGTGGTGCCCTTTGTCGCCTCCTGCTGACCAGGAGGTGAATATCCCATTAGTAGTTGAGATGATCCGTGGACTCATTGTGTCATTAAAAAGAAATCAAATCCTCACAGAGCTGAATAGGAAGGTGAAAGAAGATTCCCCCCCCCCCCCACACATAATTTGGAGAAAACAACTTGACTATGGCTATATACATAATAAGTATACAAAGCTAAAAGCTAAAAAAAAGCAACAACTTATAAAGACCCTCATTCTTCAAAATCAGAAACTCAAAAATTAAATTAATGCAAGCATTCCGGGGGCAGAGCCGACTACTGTTGGGGCAGGACATGCATCGCAGGAGCTCCTGATCGAAACTCAGATTTCAGTGGATTTCCTACATGATTTTTATATATACTTTATATGACTGAACTTAGAATCCACATAAGAAGTCTACTATGCTGTTATCTTTGAAGAACTTTGGAGCGATAGCTTCCTTACCTGTCCTATGTCCTCCAGTAAGCCACAAGGCTGTTAGCTGTAGATATTATTTGATGAAGCTTGTGGTCCTCAAAGCCTAGGTTGCAATATAACCTTACCCAAAGCTGTTGGGAAAAGCTGAGAGAGCTAGCAAACTATTTTGCAAACTTCCATCATGGAGGAAATCTCATCAACGCTCCACGCCCTCATTTTACAGTTTGAGGACTCGATGTTGCAAAGGATTGATTGCGCACAAAACAATACTGATCCTGTAGATAGGAACTGTGATATTGCTAAGCTGGAGGCAGCCACTGAAGAGAAGCCCAGATGGCCTTGTGCCTCTCTGTTGAGCCCTCTAGACCAAATTCTCGACGACATGGCTCTTACGCTAGCACACTATAGTACGGAGGATATCCCTCTCTCTTTCAGTGCTTACACTATGGGGGTTGTGGCCGAACCCAAGGAGCGTGACTTGTACTCTTTACGCAAGCAGAGGGATGGCCTAAATGAAACCGATATTACAACATTGGGTAAAGTGCTTACAGAGCTAGCGCTAGAATACACCCACGCCAACTTACCTAGAGAGGACCAACAGGATGATAACTTGATCAGTTCTGGGATCTATGCTGGTACCGAGGCGATCCACCTACACTACATCCAGCTTTCTGCCACCGGAATGAGCAGAGACAGCGGGATCTTTGCTACATCGAGATCTACACAATACATGCTGGGGGAGCCACGAGGAGTTCCTTTAAACAGGTTCCTTGCACACATAGGCCTGATAAGCTGGCAATCAGGAGTCGGCTAGAAGTGAGGTTTCTTACAGTCCTACATTGCTAACTTAAAAGTGAGGACGAAGTCTGTATATAGTTTGATAAATACCAGTTAAGCCTTTATATGTTAGTCAATATAGCATGTTTGATATGTTTAAAGACGTTTTTCCTAGGGTATGCTTTTGACGGGTGGACCTGGTTACCTGGGGTTTAATGCTGAAATGATCTATCCGTTATCTATAGAACACACCCAGTACAAAAGTCCAGCTAATGATGCCGCTCTATGAAGAAACCATCTCTGCCAGACTGAAATATTTTGGTTGTAATATGTTATACTGTTGATATTCCTTTAAATGCTAGATACTTTTATATACTTTGTTCTATGTTACAAACATAGCTAACTTTATATACAACAAATCTCCTGGGTCCTTACTGATATAGTAAGATTATATGGGTTAAACGTGTTGAAGCAGCTATATAGAATGAACCTAGCCTGACACTAAGAGTTCATTAGGAGTCTCTTAAATAATATATATACTCATGCACTACATGATATTTGTTTGCACCATATTTGATAAAGATCTAATTTGTGTCTATAGAATCTATGGCAGGGCTAGTGTTTGTACTACAGTATCTTCAATGGCTGGGTGTATTAGGACTGTGCTATTAGCGGTGCAGCCTAGATTATCTACCAAAGGATAGAGAGGAATGTTCATCATATTGAAACCCCTCCCTGTATTAGACTATATCCCAATAGGGAGATCACTAATATAACCCCAAAAGCACTTTCATGGGACATTGATATTTCCAACCCCAAATAGCCTCCTACCTTATATACATAATGCCCACTTTTAAAGTATATATAATGTTACTCTATACAGTGGCTTTAACTTTAGTAGAACTATTTTTGCCATGAGGACCCATGCTTTTGGCACTATACCTCAGAACTCTGCAGTTTCCCCTTCCAGTTAATAAATCTAATTAAAAAGAAATACATAAAGAAAAAGAGAATATACATCACATATTAACTGATCTCTCTGAAGAACAATGACAGAATCTACAGAGAAACAGTCACAAAAACATAATTTATGCATACCTGATAAATTTATTTCTCTTGTGATGTAGAGTCCACGGATTCATCCTTACTTGTGGGATATTCTCCTCCCCTACAGGAAGTGGCAGAGAGAGCACCCACAGCAGAGCTGCCTATATAGCTCCCCCCTTAGCTCCACCCCCCAGTCATTCGACCGAAGGCTAGGAAGAAAAAGGAGAAACTATAGGATGCAGTGGTGACTGAAAGTTTAAAAAAACATAATTTATGTAAGAACTTACCTGATAAATTCATTTCTTTCATATTAGCAAGAGTCCATGAGCTAGTGACGTATGGGATATACATTCCTACCAGGAGGGGCAAAGTTTCCCAAACCTTAAAATGCCTATAAATACACCCCTCACCACACCCACAATTCAGTTTAACGAATAGCCAAGAAGTGGGGTGATAAGAAAAAAGTGCGAAAGCATATAAAATAAGGAATTGGAATAATTGTGCTTTATACAAAAAAATCATAACCACCACAAAAAAAGGGCGGGCCTCATGGACTCTTGCTAATATGAAAGAAATGAATTTATCAGGTAAGTTCTTACATAAATTATGTTTTCTTTCATGTAATTAGCAAGAGTCCATGAGCTAGTGACGTATGGGATAATGACTACCCAAGATGTGGATCTTTCCACACAAGAGTCACTAGAGAGGGAGGGATAAAATAAAGACAGCCAATTCCTGCTGAAAATAATCCACACCCAGAATAAAATTTTAATGAAAAAACATAAGCAGAAGATTCAAACTGAAACCACTGCCTGAAGTACGTTTCTACCAAAAACTGCTTCAGAAGAAGAAAACACATCAAAATGGTAGAATTTAGTAAAAGTATGCAAAGAGGACCAAGTTGGTGTTTTGCAAATCTGATCAACCGAAGCTTCATTCTTAAACGCCCAGGAAGTAGAAACTGACCTAGTAGAATGAGCTGTAATCCTTTGAGGCGGAGTGTTACCCGACTCAACATAGGCATGATGAAATAAAGATTTCAACCAAGATGCCAAAGAAATGGCAGAAGCTTTCTGGTCTTTTCTAGAACCGGAAAAGATGACAAATAGACTAGAAGTCTTTCGGAAAGACTTAGTAGCTTCAACATAATAATACAAAGCTCTAACAGCATCCAAAAAATGCAATGATTTCTCCTTAGAATTCATAGGATTAGGACATAATGAAGGAACCACAATTTCTCTACTAATGTTGTTAGAATTCACAACCTTAGGTAAAAAATTCAAAAGAAGTTCGCAGCACCGCCTTATCCTGATGCAAAATCAGAAAAGGAGACTCACAAAAAAAGAGTAGATAATTCAGAGATTCTTCTGGCAGAAGAGATGGCCAAAAGAAACAAAACTTTCCAAGAAAGTAATATAACGACCAAAGAATGCATGGGTTCAAAAGGAGAAGCTTGAAGAGCCCCCAGAACCAAATTCAAACTCCAAAGAGGAGAAATTGACTTAATGACAGGTTTTATACAAACCAAAGCTTGTACAAAACAATGAATATCAGGAAGATTAGCAATCCTTCTATGAAAAAGAACAGAAAGAGCAGAGATTTGTCTTTCAAGAAACTTGCGGACAAACCTTTATCTAAACCATCCTGAAGAAATATAAGTCTTCCAGACTCTATAATATATCTCTCTAGATACAGATTTACGAGCCTGTCACATAGTATCAATCACAGAGTCAGAGAAACCTCTTTGACCAAGAATCAAGCGTTCAAACTCCACACCTTAAAATTAAGGTTTTGAGATCCTGATGGAAAAAAGAACCTTGAGACAGAAAGACTGATCTTAACGGAAGAGTCCACAGCTGGCAAGAGGCCATCCGGACAAGATCCGCATACCAAAACCTGTGAGGCCATGCTGGAGCTACCAGCAGGACAAACGAGCATTCCTTTAGAATATTAAGAATACCCTTGGAAGAAGAACTAGAGGCGGAAAGATATAGGCAGGATGACACTTGTAAGGAAGAGATAATGCATCCACTGCCTCCGCCCGAGGATCCCTGGATCCGGACAGATACCAGGGAAGTTTCTTGTTTAGATGAGAAACCATCAGATCTATTTCTGAGAGTTCCCACATTTGAACAATCTGAGGAAATACCTCTGGGTGAAGACCATTCGCCCAGGTGCAACGTTTGGCGACTGAGATAATCCGCTTTCCAATTGTCCATACCTGGGATATGAACCGCAGAGATTAGACAGGAGCTGGATTCCGCCCAAACCAAAATTCGAGATACTTCTTTCATAGCCAGAGGACTGTGAGTCCCTCCTTGATGATTGATGTATGCCACAGTTGTGACATTGTCTTATCTGAAAACAAATGAACAACTCTCTCTTCAGAAGAGGCCAAGACTGAAGAGCTCTGAAATTGCACGGAGTTCCAAATATAGATCGGAAATCTCACCTCCTGAGATTCCCAAACCCCTTGTGCCGTCAGATACCCCCACACAGCTCCCCAACCTGTAAGACTTGCATCTGTTGAGATTATAGTCCAGGTCGGAAGAACAAAGAAGCCCCCTGAACTAAACGATGGTGATCTGCCCACCATGTCAGAGAGTGTCGTATAATCGGTTTAAAGATATTAATTGAGATATCTTTGAGTAATCCCTGCACCATTGGTTCAGCATACAGAGCTGAAGAGGTCGCATGTGAAAACGAGCAAAGGAGATCGCATTTGATGCGGCAGTCCTAAGACCTAAAATTTCCATGCATAAGGCTACCAAAGGGAATGATTGTGACTGAAGGTTTTGACAAGCTGATATCAATGTTAAACTTCTCTTGTCTGACAAGGACAGAGTCATAGACACTGAATCTATTCTAGAAACCTAAAAAGGTTACACTTGTCTGAGGAATCAATGAACTGATTGGTAAATTGATCCTCCAACCATGAACTTGAAGAAACAACACAAGTCGATTCGTATGAGATTCTTCGAAAATGAGAAGACTGAGCAAGTACCCAGATATTGTCCAATAAGGAAATACCAAAAAACCCTGTTCTCTGATTACAGAAAGAAGGGCACCGAGAACCTTTGAAATAAATTCTTGGAGCTAGGCCAAACGGTAGAGCCACAAAACTGGTAATGCTTGTCTAAAAAGAGAATCTCAGACACAAAAAGTGATCTGGATGAATCGGAATATGTAGATACACATCCTGTAAATCTATTGTAGACATATAATGCCCTTGCTAAACAAAAGGCAGGACAGTCCTACAGTAACCATCTTGAATGTTGGTATCCTTACATAACGATTCAATATTGATAGATCCGAAACTGGTCTGAAGGAATTGACCTTCTTTAGTACAATGAAGAGATAAAATAAAACCCCAGCCCCTGTTCCAGAACTGGAACTGGCATAATTACTCCAGCCAACTCTAAATCTGAAACATATTTCAGAAATGCTGAGCCTTTGCTGTGTTAACTGGGACACGGGAAAGAAAAAAATCTCTTAGCTTGGTAGCTCCAGCAGTAGACAGCGATTTTCCTGTAGTATCTTCTGACTCAGATGCAACGTGAGACATCTTGCAATATGTAAGAGAAAAAACAACATATAAAGCAAAATTGATCAAATTCCTTAAATGACAGTTTCAGGAATGGGAAAAAATGCCAAAGAACAAGCTTCTAGCAACCAGAAGCACTGAAAAAATAAGACTTAAATAATGTGGAGACAAAAGCGACGCCCTTATTTTTTAGCGCCAAATAAGACGCCCACATTATTTGGCGCCTAAATGCTTTTGGCGCCAAAAATGACGCCACATCCGGAACGCCGACATTTTTGGCGCAAAATAACGTCATGACGCCGGAAACGGAAAAGAATTTTTGCGCCAAAAAAGTCCGCGCCAAGAATGACGCAATAAAATGAAGCATTTTCAACCCCCGCGAGCCTAACAGCCCACAGGAAAAACAGAGTCAAATTTTTGAAGGTAAGAAAAAAATGATTAATTCAAATGCATTATCCCAAATATGAAACTGACTGTCTGAAAATAAGGCAAGGCAAATAAATGTTTGAATACATATATTTAGAACTTTATAAACAAAGTGCCCAACCATAGCTTAGAGTGTCACAGAAAATAAGATTTACTTACCCCAGGACACTCATCTACATGTTTGTAGAAAGCCAAACCAGTACTGAAACGAGAATCAGCAGAGGTAATGGTATATATAAGAGTATATCGTCGATCTGAAAAGGGAGGTAAGAGATGAATCTCTACGACCGATAACAGAGAACCTATGAAATAGACCCCGTAGAAGGAGATCACTGCATTCAAATAGGCAATACTCTCCTCACATCCCTCTGACATTCACTGCACGCTGAGAGGAAAACCGGGCTCCAACTTGCTGCGGAGCGCATATCAACGTAGAATCTAGCACAAACTTACTTCTCCACCTCCATCTGAGGCAAAGTTTGTAAAACTGAATTGTGGGTGTGGTGAGGGGTGTATTTATAGGCATTTTAAGGTTTGGG
Organism: Bombina bombina; assembly: GCF_027579735.1. Taxonomy (NCBI): domain Eukaryota; kingdom Metazoa; phylum Chordata; class Amphibia; order Anura; family Bombinatoridae; genus Bombina; species Bombina bombina. The sequence goes on along the minus strand of NC_069502.1, from coordinate 305,320,255 downwards.
AAACTTTGCCCCTCCTGGTAGGAATGTATATCCCATACGTCACTAGCTCATGGACTCTTGCTAATTACATGAAAGAAACATAATTTATGCTTACCTGATGAATTTATTTCTCTTGTAGTGTAGTCAGTCCACGGGTCATCCATTACTTATGGGATTATATCTCTTCCCAACAGGAAGTTGCAAGAGGATCACCCAAGCAGAGCTGCTATATAGCTCCTCCCCTCACATGTCATATCCAGTCATTCGACCGAAACAAGACGAGAAAGGAGAAACCATAGGGTGCAGTGGTGACTGGAGTTTAATTAAAATTTAGGTCTGCCTTAAAAGACAGGGCGGGCCGTGGACTGACTACACTACAAGAGAAATAAATTTATCAGGTAAGCATAAATTATGTTTTCTCTTGTTAAGTGTAGTCAGTCCACGGGTCATCCATTACTTATGGGATACCAATACCAAAGCCAAAGTACACGGATGATGGGAGGGACAAGGCAGGAACTTTAAACGGAAGGAACCACTGCCTGAAGCACCTTTCTCCCAAAAATAGCCTCCGAAGAAGCAAAAGTGTCAAATTTGTAAAATTTTGAAAAAGTGTGAAGTGAAGACCAAGTTGCAGCCTTGCAAATCTGTTCAACAGAGGCCTCATTTTTAAAGGCCCAGGTGGAAGCTACAGCTCTAGTGGAATGAGCTGTAATTCTTTCAGGAGGCTGCTGTCCAGCAGTCTCATAGGCTAAACGTATTATGCTACGAAGCCAAAAGGAGAGAGAGGTAGCCGAAGCCTTTTGACCTCTCCTCTGTCCAGAGTAAACGACAAACAGGGAAGAAGTTTGACGAAAATCTTTAGTTGCCTGTAAATAGAACTTCAGGGCACGGACCACGTCCAGATTATGCAAAAGTCGTTCCTTCTTTGAAGAAGGGTTAGGACATAAAGATGGAACAACAATCTCTTGATTGATATTCCTGTTAGAAACCACCTTAGGTAAAAACCCAGGTTTAGTACGCAGAACTACCTTGTCTGAATGGAAAATCAGATAAGGAGAATCACAGTGTAGGGCAGATAACTCAGAGACTCTTCGAGCCGAGGAAATAGCCATCAAAAACAGAACTTTCCAAGATAATAGCTTAATATCAATGGAATGGAGGGGTTCAAACGGAACACCTTGAAGAACTTTAAGAACTAAGTTTAAGCTCCACGGCGGAGCAACAGTCTTAAACACAGGCTTAATCCTAGCCAAAGCCTGACAAAAAGCCTGAACGTCTGGAACATCTGCCAGACGTTTGTGTAACAGAATAGACAGAGCAGAAATCTGTCCCTTTAATGAACTAGCAGATAAACCCTTTTCTAAACCCTCTTGTAGAAAGGACAAAATCCTAGGAATCCTAACTTTACTCCATGAGTAACTCTTGGATTCACACCAATATAAGTATTTACGCCATATTTTATGGTAAATTTTTCTGGTAACAGGTTTCCGAGCCTGTATTAAGGTATCAATAACTGACTCAGAGAAGCCACGCTTTGATAGAATCAAGCGTTCAATCTCCATGCAGTCAGCCTCAGAGAAATTAGATCTGGATGGTTGAAAGGACCCTGAATTAGAAGGTCCTGTCTCAGAGGTAGAGACCATGGTGGACAGGACGACATGCCCACTAGATCTGCAAACCAGGTCCTGCGTGACCACGCAGGTGCTATCAGAATCACCAATGCTCTCTCCTGTTTGATCCTGGCAATCAGCCGAGGAAGCAGCGGAAATGGTGGAAACACATAAGCCATGTTGAAAACCCAAGGGGCTGCTAGAGCATCTATCAGCGCCGCTCCCGGGTCCCTGGACCTGGATCCGTAGCAAGGAAGTTTGGCATTCTGTCGAGAAGCCATGAGATCCAGTTCCGGTTTGCCCCAACGATGAATTAGTTGAGCAAAGACCTCCGGATGAAGTTCCCACTCCCCCGGATGAAAAGTCTGACGACTTAGGAAGTCCGCCTCCCAGTTCTCCACGCCTGGGATATAGATCGCCGACAGGTGGCAAGAGTTGGACTCTGCCCAGCGAATTATCTTTGATACTTCCAACATCGCTAGGGAACTCCTGGTTCCCCCTTGATGGTTGATGTAAGCCACAGTCGTGATATTGTCCGACTGAAATCTGATGAACCTCAGTGTTGCCAACTGAGGCCAAGCTAGAAGAGCATTGAATATCACTCTCAATTGCAGAATATTTATTGGGAGGAGTTTCTCCTCCTGAGTCCACAATCCCTGAGCCTTCAGGGAGTTCCAGACTGCGCCCCAACCTAGAAGGCTGGCATCTGTTGTTACAATCGTCCAATCTGGCCTGCAAAAGGTCATCCCTTTGGACAGATGGAGTCGAGAAAGCCACCAGAGAAGAGAATCCCTGGTCTCTTGATCCAGATTTATTAGAGGGGACAAATCTGAGTAATCCCCATTCCACTGACTGAGCATGCATAATTGCAGCGGTCTGAGATGCAGGCGCGCAAATGGTACTATGTCCATTGCTGCTACCATTAAGCCGATTACTTCCATGCACTGGGCTACTGACGGGTGTGGAATGGAATGAAGGGCACGGCAAGCATTTAGAAGCTTTGATAACCTGGCCTCCGTCAGGTAAATTTTCATCTCTACAGAATCTATAAGAGTCCCTAAGAAGGGAACCCTTGTGAGTGGTAATAGAGAACTCTTTTCCACGTTCACCTTCCACCCATGCAACCTCAGAAATGCCAGAACTATCTCTGTATGAGACTTGGCAGTTTGAAAACTTGACGCTTATATCAGAATGTCGTCTAGGTACGGAGCCACCGCTATGCCTCGCGGTCTTAGTACCGCCAGAAGTGAGCACAGAACCTTTGTAAAGATTCTTGGGGCCGTAGCTAACCCGAAGGGAAGAGCTACAAACTGGTAATGCCTGTCTAGGAAGGCAAATCTTAGATACCGATAATGATTCTTGTGAATCGGTATATGAAGGTAGGCATCCTTTAAGTCCACTGTGGTCATGTACTGACCCTCTTGGATCATGGGTAGGATGGTTCGAATAGTTTCTATTTTGAATGATGGAACTCTTAGGAACTTGTTTAGGATCTTTAAGTCCAAGATTGGTCTGAAGGTTCCCTCTTTCTTGGGAACCACAAACAGATTTGTGACTAAGGACCTATAGCAGGTCTGAAACGTTGTATGTTTGTCAAAAGACCCTATATGAAGAAATAAAGGTTTTTTAACTATTGGTGGCTGGAACAAATCTTTTTTGCTACTTGAAGTATTTGCAGGATAAGGCAGATCCTGGGTTCCGTGCCCCACAAGCCACATATCTGTTGGTGCTGTTTTCCACACTTTGCTTTGAGGATTTGCTTCTGACCAAAGCCTGACTAAATGCTTGAACGTCTGGGACATCTTCCAGACGTTTGTGTAGAAGAATAGACAAAGCAGATATTTGTCCTTATAAGGAACTAGCTGATAATCCCTTCTCCAAACCTTCTTGGAGAAAAGACAATATTCTAGGAATCCTAATCTTACTCCACGAGTAACCTTTGGATTCACACCAATAAAGATATTTGCGCCAAATCTTATGATAGATGTTCCTGGTGACAGGCTTTCTAGCCTGAATCAGGGTATCAATGACCGACTCAGAGAAACCACGCTTTGATAGAATCAGGCGTTCAATCTCCAAGCAGTCAGACGCAGAGAAATTAGATTTGGATGCGTGAACAGACCTTGGATTAGAAGGTCCTGCCTCATTGGCAGAGTCCATGGTAGAACCGAGGACATGTCCACTAGGTCTGTATACCAAATCCTGTGTGGCCACGCAGGTGCTATCAGAATCACCGAAGCTCTCTCCTGCTTTATTCTGGCAACCAGACGTAGAAGGAGAGGAAATACATAGGCCAGATTCAAGGACCAAGGCACTGCTAGAGCATCTATCAGTACCGCCTTGGGATCCCGGGACCTGGACCTGTAACGAGAAAGTTTGGCATTCTGACGGGACACCATCAGATCCAATTCTGGTGTGCCCCATAGCTGAATCAGCTGGGCAAATACCTCCGGATGGAGTTCCCACTCCACCAGATGAAAAGTCTAACAACTTAGGAAATCCGCCTCCCAGTTCTCTACTCCTGGGATGTGGATTGCTGAGAGATGGCAAGAGTGATCCTCTGCCCATTGGATTATTTTGGTTACCTCCATCATCGCTAGATAACTCATTGTTCCTCCTTGATGATTGATATAAGCTACAGTCGTGATGTTGTCCGACTGAAACCTGATGAATTTGGCCGCAGCAAGCTGAGGCCACGCCTGAAGCGCATTGAATATCGCTCTCAGTTCTAGAATATTTATCGGGAGAAGAGATTCCTCCCGAGACCATAAGCCCTGTGCTTTCAGGGAGTTCCAGACTGCATCCCAGCCTAGCAGGCTGGTATCTGTCATTACAATGAGCCACTCTGGCCTGCGGAAACACATTCCCTGAGACAGGTGGTCCTGAGGCAACCACCAGAGAAGAGAATCTTTGGTCTCCTGGTCCAGATGCAGTTGAGGAGACAAATCTGCATAATCCCCATTCCACTGTTTGAGCATGCATAGATGTAGTGGTCTGAGGTGTAGGCGGGCAAAAGGAACTATGGCCATTGCCGCTACCATGAGTCCGATTACCTCCATATACTGAGCCACTGATGGCCGAGGAATGGAATGAATAGCTCGGCAAGTGGTTAAGAGCTTTGATTTTCACAAGGGTGCTAGGGTCCCTTCTGGCGGTTCTACGACCACTGGGCATAGCAGTGGCACCTTATCTAGATGACATCTTATTTCAGGCGTCAACTTTCCAGCTATCCAAGTCACACACGGGCATTGTGTTGGCTTTTCTGAGATCTCACGGGTGGACGGTGAACATAAAAAAGATTTCTCTCTTCCCTCTTATAAGAGTTTCCTTCCTAGGGACTCTGATAGACTCGGTAGAAATAAAATTATTTCTGATGGCGGTCAGAAAATGGGATTTGGCATACCAAAAACTGTCCTGGTTCTGTTCCTTCCATATACTTTCAGCAAAACCACATAATTTAAAGTGTTTGCAACAAGGAGTATACTACTTAAGTAAAAGTAGTTTCACTTTTTCCATGTGGGCCAGGTGAAGTGTGCCTTGCAGGCAACCTCCCCTACACAAGGCACATTCCTTAACACCTGGAAATGGCTGCAAGCCTGGTGAGGGACAGCATCACCCCCGAGATAAATTCATTCATGTCACTGCTGTGACTCTCTCCCCACGCACTGCTTAGGCTTTGGAAAAAACAGACACGGGTGCTGTGTTGGTCATCAGCAGTGTGATGTGTGAGTCTGCTTTGGTGTTAATGATTATTTTACATAATTCATACAAATTCCAGCATTACATTAACCCCTTTGACTACCAGAAAAAGTCAGGAAGCAATTTGCACAGTGATGTGCTTTAGTCCTAAATGCCGCCAAGGGGTTAAGATAACAGTAAATATATATTTATTATGCAGTGAAATCATAAAGAGTGACTTACTGGCATCCATTGAAACCCCCAAACTGAAACAGAATATTTTAAATATTGCAGTAGATTTGCAATGAAAATGTGTGATTTGGACAAAGAAATATTGATCGCGGATTTGTTTATTTTGTGTAGTACATGTGTAATCACACAAATCTTAACCTATATATCTATATACATATTCGCCTATACACACACACACACAAACACATACAATTATAGTCTCTCCAAACTACTTGTAACTCTAAGGCCTAGATTTAGAGTTTGGCGGTAGCCGTCAAAACCAGCGTTAGAGGCTTCCTAACGCTGGTTTTTACCGCCCTCTGGTATTTGGAGTCAGTCAGGAAAGGGTCTAACGCTCACTTTGCAGCCGCGACTTTTCCATACCGCAGATCCCCCTACGCCATTTGCGTATCCTATCTTTTCAATGGGATCTTTCTAACGCCGGTATTTAGAGTCGTGGCTGAAGTGAGCGTTAGAAATCTAACGACAAAACTCCAGCCGCAGAAAAAAGTCAGTAGTTAAGAGCTTTCTGGGCTAACGCCGGTTTATAAAGCTCTTAACTACTGTGCTCTAAAGTACACTAACACCCATAAACTACCTATGTACCCCTAAACCGAGGCCCCCCCACACCACCGCCACTCTAATAAAAAATTTTAACCCCTAATCTGCCGCTCCGTACACCGCCGCAACCTACATTATCCCTATGTACCCCTAATCTGCTGCCCCTAACATCGCCGACACCTATATTCTATTTATTAACCCCTAATCTGCCCCCCCCCCAACGTCGCCGCCACCTACCTACACTTATTAACCCCTAATCTGCCGACCGGACCGCACCGCTACTATAATAAAGTTATTAACCCCTAATCCGCCTCACTCCCGCCTCAATAACCCTTATCTAGATGACATCTTATTTCAGGTGTCCCTAACATCGCCGACACCTAACTTCAAGCATTAACCCCTAATCTGCCGACCGGAGCTCACCGCTACTCTAATAAATTTTTTAACCCCTAAAGCTAATTCTAACCCTAACACCCCCCTAAATTAAATATAATTTTTATGTAACGAAATAAATTAACTCTTATTAAATAAATTATTCCTATTTAAAGCTAAATACTTACCTGTAAAATAAACCCTAATATAGCTACAATATAAATAATAATTATATTGTAGCTATTTTAGGATTAATATTTATTTTACAGGCAAGTTTGTATTATTTTAACCAGGTACAATAGCTATTAAATAGTTAATAACTATTTAATAGCTACCTAGTTAAAATAATTACAAAATTACCTGCAAAATAAATCCTAACCTAAGATACAATTAAACCTAACACTACACTATCAATAAATTAATTAAATAAAATACCTACAATTATCTACAATTAAACCTAACACTACACTATCAATAAATTAATTAAATACAATACCTACAAATAAATACAATTAAATAAACTAAAGTACAAAAATAAAAAAGAACTAAGTTACAAAAAATAAAAAAATATTTACAAACATTAGAAAAATATTACAACAATTTTAAACTAATTACACCTACTCTAAGCCCCCTAATAAAATAACAAAGACCCCCAAAATAAAAAAATGCCCTACCCTATTCTAAAATTAAAATAGAAAAGCTCTTTTACCTTACCAGCCCTGAAAAGGGCCCTTTGCGGGGCATGCCCCAAAGAATTCAGCTCTTTTGCCTGTAAAAAAAAACATACAATACCCCCCCCAACATTACAACCCACCACCCACATACCCCTAATCTAACCCAAACCCCCCTTAAATAAACCTAACACTAAGCCCCTGAAAATCTTCCTACCTTATCTTCACCACGCCGGGTTCACCGATCGATCCAGAAGAGCTCCTCCGATGTCTTGATCCAAGCCCAAGCGGGGGGCTGAAGATGTCCATGATCCGACTGAAGTCTTCATCCAAGCGGGAGCTGAAGAGGTCCATGATCGGGCTGAAGTCTTCTATCGAGCGACATCTTCAATCTTCTTTCTTCCGGATCCATGTTCATCCCGCCGACGCGGAACATCCATCTTCACCGACGACTTCCCGACGAATGACGGTTCCTTTAAGGGACGTCATCCAAGATGGCGTCCCTCGAATTCCGATTGGCTGATAGGATTCTATCAGCCAATCGGAATTAAGGTAGGAAAATTCTGATTGGCTGATGGAATCAGCCAATCAGAATCAAGTTCAATCCGATTGGCTGATCCGATCAGCCAATCAGATTGAGCTCGCATTCTATTGGCTGATCGGAACATGGATCCGGAAGAAAGAAGATTGAAGATGCCGCTTGATAGAAGACTTCAGCCCGATCATGGACCTCTTCAGCTCCCGCTTGGATGAAGACTTAAGCCCGATCATGGACCTCTTCAGCTCCCGCTTGGATGAAGACTTCAGTCGGATCATGGACATCTTCAGCCCCCCGCTTGGGCTTGGATCAAGACATCGGAGGAGCTCTTCTGGATCGATCGGTGAACCCTGGTGAAGATAAGGTAGGAAGATCTTCAGGGGCTTAGTGTTAGGTTTATTTAAGGGGGGTTTGGGTTAGATTAGGGGTATGTGGGTGGTGGGTTGTAATGTTGGGGGGGGGGGGTATTGTATGTTTGTTTTTTTACAGGCAAAAGAGCTGAATTCTTTGGGGCATGCCCCGCAAAGGGCCCTTTTCAGGGCTGGTAAGGTAAAAGAGCTTTTCTATTTTAATTTTAGAATAGGGTAGGGCATTTTTTTTATTTTGGGGGTCTTTGTTATTTTATTAGGGGGCTTAGAGTAGGTGTAATTAGTTTAAAATTGTTGTAATATTTTTCTAATGTTTGTAAATATTTTTTTATTTTTTGTAACTTAGTTCTTTTTTATTTTTTGTACTTTAGTTTATTTCATTGTATTTATTTGTAGGTATTGTATTTAATTAATTTATTGATAGTGTAGTGTTAGGTTTAATTGTAACTTAGGTTAGGATTTATTTTACAGGTAATTTTTTAATTATTTTAACTAGGTAACTATTAAATAGTTATTAACTATTTAATAGCTATTGCACCTGGTTAAAATAATTACAAAGTTGCCTGTAAAATAAATATTAATTCTAAAATAGCTACAATATAATTATAATTTATATTGTAGCTATATTAGGGTTTATTTTACAGGTAAGTATTTAGCTTTAAATAGGAATAATTTATTTAATAAGAGTTAATTTATTTCGTTAGATTTAAATTATATTTAACTTAGGGGGGTGTTAGTGTTAGGGTTAGACTTAGCTTTAGGGGTTAATACATTTATTAGAGTAGCGGTGAGATCCGGTCGGCAGATTAGGGGTTAATTATTGTAGGTAGGTGGAGGCGACGTTGGGGGCGGCAGATTAGGGGTTAATAAATATAATATAGGGGTCGGCGGTGTTAGGGGCAGCAGATTAGGAATACATAGGGATAACGTAGGTTGCGGCGGTGTACGGAGCGGCAGATTAGGGGTTAATAATAATATGCAGGGGTCAGTGATAGCGGGGGCAGCAGATTAGGGGTTAATAAGTGTAAGATTAGGGGTGTTTAGACTCGGGGTACATGTTAGGGTGTTAGGTGCAGACTTAGGAAGTGTTTCCGCATAGGAAACAATGGGGCTGCGTTAGGAGCTGAACGCTGCTTTTTTGCAGGCGTTAGGTTTTTTTTTCAGCTCAAACAGCCCCATTGTTTTCTATGGGGGAATCGTGCACAAGCACGTTTTTGAAGCTGGCCGCGTCCGTAAGCAACGCTGGTATTTAGAGTTGCAGTGGCGGTAAATATGCTCTACGCTCCCTTTTGTGGAGCCTAACGTAGCCCTTCTGTGAACTCTAAATACCAGCGGTATTTAAAAGGTGCGGGGGGGGGGGGTAAAGCACGCGTAGCTAACGCACCCCTTTGGCCGCAGAACTCTAAATCTAGCCGTAAGTTATTTGTCAGGAACTGTAGGGTATTTATCTGACTAATGAAGAAGCAGACAAAATAATCATTATACTACCCCCCTCCACAACCACACTCACCATTCCCATCATTCTCCTGTCTAAATATAAGTTTCACGTTGAGAAATGGTAATAGTAAACCTTTACTTTCTTGGCAGTTTAGTTTTATAGATGGCCCAAACAGAAAAAAAACATAATTTATGCAAGAACTTACCTGATAAATTAATTTCTTTCATATTGGCAAGAGTCCATGAGCTAGTGACATATGGGCTATACAATCCTACCAGGAGGGGCAAAGTTTCCCAAACATCAAAATGCCTATAAATACACCCCTCACCACACCCACAATTCAGTTTAACGATTAGCCAAGTAGTGGGATGATAGAAACAGGAGTAAAAAGCATCAAAAAAGGAACTGGAAATATAATTGTGCTTTGTACAAAAAAAACATAACCACCATAAAAAGGGTGGGTCTCATGGACTCTTGCCAATATGAAAGAAATGAATTTATCAGGTAAGTTCTTACATAAATTATGTTTTCTTTCATGTAATTGGCAAGAGTCCATGAGCTAGTGACATATGGAATAGTAATACCCAAGATGTGGAACTCCACAGAAGAGTCACTAGAGATGGAGGGATAAAATAAAAACAGCCATTTTCCGCTGAAAAATTAAATCCACAACCAAAAGAATAAGTTTTTCTTATAATTGAAAAGAAAAAACTTAAAAAATAAGCAGAGGAATTAAACTGAAACAGCTGCCTGAAGAACTTTTCTACCAAAAACTGGTTCCGAAGAGGCAAATACATCAAAACGGTAGAATTTAATAAATGTATGCAAAGAACACCAAGTCGCTGCTTTGCAAATCTGATCAACTGAAGCTTCATTCTTAAAAGCCCACGAAGTGGAGACTGATCTAGTAGAATGAGCTGTGATTCTCTGAGGCTGGGCATGACCCGACTCCATATAAGCCTTATGAATCAAAAGCTTTAAACAAGATGCCAAGGAAATGGCAGAAGCTTTCTGACCTTTCCTAGAACCAGAAAAGACAACAAATAGACTTGAAGACTAGAAGTCTTCCTGAAATCTTTAGTAGCTTTGACATAATATTTCAAAGTTCTTACAACATCCAGAGAATGTAAGGATCTCTCCAAAGAATTTTTAGGATTAGGACACAAAGAGGGGACAACAATTTCCCTATTAATGTTGTTAGAATTCACAACTTTAGGTCAAAATTTAAATGAAGTCCGCAAAATTGCCTTATCTTGATGAAAAATCAGAAAAGGTGATTCACAAGAAAGAGCAGATAATTCAGAAACTCTTCTAGCAGAAGATATAGCCAAAAGGAATAACACTTTCCAAGAAAGTAGTTTAATATCCAAAGAATGCATAGGCTCAAAAGGAGGAGCCTGTAAAGCTCTCAGGACCAAATTAAGACTCCAAGGAGGAGAAATTGATTTAATGACAGGCTTGATATGGACCAAAGCCTGAACAAAACAGTGAATATCAGGAAGTTTAGCAATCTTTCAGTGAAATAAAACAGAAAGAGCAGAGATTTGTCCCTTTAAGGAACTTGCAGACAAACCTTTATCCAAACCATCCTGAAGAAACTGTAAAATTCTAGGAATTCTAAAAGAATGCCAGGAGAATTTATGAAAATAACACCATGAATTATAAGTCTTCCAAACTCGATAATACATCTTCCTAGAAACAGATTTACGAGCCTGTAACATAGTATCAATCACTGAGTCAGAGAAACCTTTATGAGTAAGCACTAGGCGTTCAATTTCCATACCTTCAAATTTAATGATTTGAGATCCTGATGGAAAAACGGTCCTTGAGACAGAAGATCTGGTCTTAAAGGAAGTGGCCATGGTTGAAAACTGGACATCCGGATAAGGTCCGCATACCAGAACCTGTGAGGCCATGCTGGTGCTACCAGAAACAAATGTTCCATGATGATCTTGGAGATCACTTTTGGAAGAAGAACTAGAGGCGGGAAGATATAAGCAGGTTGGTAAAACCAAGGAACTGCTAACGCATCCACCGACTCTGCCTGAGGATCCCTGGACCTGGACAGGTACCTGGGAAGTTTCTTGTTCAGATGGGAAGCCATCAAATCTATTTCTGGAAGACCCCACATCTGAACAATCTGAAAAAACACATCTGGATGGAGTGACTACTCCCCCGGATGTAAAGTCTGACGGCTGAGATAATCCGCTTCCCAATTGTCTACACCTGGGATATGTACCGCAGAAATTAGACAAGAGCTGGATTCCGCCCGAGTAAGTATCCAAGACACTTCTTCCATAGCTAGGCGACTGCGAGTCCCACCCTGATGATTGACATATGCCACAGTTGTGACATTGTCTGTCTGAAAACAAATGAATGATTCTCTCTTCAATAGAGGCCAAACCTGAAGAGCCAAAAAATAGCACAGAGTTCTAAAATATTGATTGGTAACCTCTAAGGGTAAACGTTTTAACACAATTTTATTTAGCGCTATATTCAAAGCACGTACAAGATAAAAGATAAAATATTGCAATGAGTGATGTCACCGTAAACAGCTTCCTCTGCCAGACTGTATCCTTGACGAACTGCTGTGATCTTAACTCATTCACCGGTCTGGTGTGTAGATCTCAGGTATAGCCTATTTGCTCTTGACAGTCTGGCTGGCGTTGCTGCGATGACACGTATCCTCTTCCTCAATGCGTTTCATCTGGTGGCGCCCAGACTTTCTCAAGAGGTAGGTTCTTGAGAAAGTCTGGACGCCAGTTTCAGGAATGGGAAAAAATGGCAGTTTCAGGAATGGGAAAAAATGCAAACAGCATAGCCCTCTGAGCATAGAAAAAAGGCAAGAGGCATATAGGAAGTGGGGTTTAAATAATAAAATTATTTGGCGCCAATTATGATACGCAACGCAAAACAAAAAATTTTGGCGCTAACAACATCTGGAAATAACGCAACACGCGTCGTAGCAGACGCAATCTTGTGCAAGGAAACCTGACATCAACTAAGACGTCGGAAATTACGTATTTGCGTCACCGAACGTACCTTCGCGCTAAAAAAATTCTGGTGCCAAGAATGACGCAATAAATATCAGCATTTTGCGACCTTGCGAGCCTAAATTTTGTCCGCGAAAATTAATGAAAACAGTCAATTTTAAAGAAAAGACTATACCCCAGGTAAGAAAAAATAACTTCCTAAATATATTTTTCCCAATTTTGAAACTGATAGTCTGCAAAAGGAAATATACATAAACCTGACTCATGGCAAATATAAGTACAATACATATATTTAGAACTTTACATTAATACATAAAGTGCCAAACCATAACTGTGAGTGTCTTTAAGAAATAAAAACATACTTACCGAAAGACACCCATCCACATATAGCAGATAGCCAAACCAGTACTGAAACAGTTATCAGTAGAGGTAATGGAATATGAGAGTATATCGTCGATCTGAAAAGGGAGGTAGGAGATGAATCTCTACGACCGATAACAGAGAACCTATGAAAAGATTTCCCGCAAGGAAAACCATAGAATTCAATAGGTGATACTCCCTTCATGTCCCTCTGACATTCACTGTACTCTGAGAGGAATCGGGCTTCAAAATGCTGAGAAGCGCATGTCAACGTAGAAATCTTAGCACAAACTTACTTCACCATCTCCATAGGAGGCAAAGTTTGTAAAACTGAATTGTGGGTGTGGTGAGCGGTGTATATATAGGCATTTTGAGGTTTGGTAAACTTTGCCCCTCCTGGTAGGATTGTATATCCCATACGTCACTAGCTCATGGACTCTTGCCAATTACATGAGAGAAAAATGTACACATGCAGTTATCACAACATACTGAGAAGTAATCAACAAAATCTACAAAACTGCTGACTGTACCAACAGTCACTATGGTCAGTAGAACATTATGCTCAGACTCATTTCCACCAAAATAATTATTAACAAAGAATTGGATACTTTCTTTGCAGAAGTTTAGCATGCTCAGAGGGACCGTTTACCCAAACATTTTCTCCCCTTTAATTTGTTCCTAATGATCCATTTTTCCTGCTGGAGTGTATTAAATTTTTTACAAGTAGCTACTTTACCCTTATTTCAGCATTTTAAATAGCTGATTTAGCCTGTGGTATCCCCACCAATACTGAAAGTTTTGAAACTTAAATAAAGTCCAGGCTATTAACAGGCAATATAAACACAGCCAGAAAAAGAAATTACACTCCCAGTGAGGTGTAGAAGAGATAACTAATAAAATTATACATTTCCATTGTTCTCTTTAAGTATTGGGCTATGGTTTACAAACAGATATAAGATAAGAAAGCAAGTGTGCGTACACATAGTAAAATCTCATTTTACCTACAAGCTCAACCCATTTAAATAGGCTGTGGTTTCAAAGCACAACACCAGCAATTTCCTATATAAAAATAAACCTGAAAATTTCTCATACATTATATACTCTGCAGCTGGTGAATCATTGGAAATACATAAAGAGATAAACAATTTGACAGTATACTGTCCCTTTAATGGCTTTCCTTGCCTCCAGCATCTGCAGGGGGCAACATCCTCCTTGATCTGTGGGCTCCATGTGTAAATGTATGCAAACAAAACCATTGTGCAGGCATCCCTACCCCAACAACACACAGTTGCTACTTATAACAACACTTATAAGTACTTATACTTAGAAGGTGCCAGTAAGATTTATAATAGCAGCTATGAAATTAAGGAACTGAAAACAATGAATAAACAAAAAAAGGAAGTGGAAATATTGGTACCTGATTTTTGTATAGGGTTTCCTTGAGACTAGTAAGAGCATGCATGCGGACATCTACATTTTCATGCTGAATTGCCTTTATTGATAACAGCATTGCTGTCTGAAGATCAGTACTTTTGGAAGTTTCCTATAACAAAATAAAGTAGAAAGCTCACTACACAGCAATGAACTGCAGAAATCCAGTAGCAGCAGAATTAAAATAGAACATACTTTTCTGTATTCCTGTAGAACCTTCTGGATCTGCTTAAGTTCAGGATGGTCAGGCAGAAAATAGATTTCATGGAGAAAATCCTGAACAGCTTTCCTAAAGGATTTAAAATAAATGTCAGTGTAAGCAGACAAAGCAAGTGCTTGTGTTTATTACACATGATTGTGCAGCATCTTAAGGTGATATTTGGCTATCTAGTAATTATACCAACTTTAAAAAACTATCTTACTTGTATCCCTTAAAAGGTTTATATTTCTTGATAACATATACTAGCTCCTTTTTCTAGGATGGTGTCTCTGTATAAACATGAATCCTTAGCCCATTAAATACCATTATATGAAAAACAAAATGTATGCTTACCTGATAAATTTATTTCTTGATACTGTGAGTCCACGGATCATCAATTACTGTTGGGAATATCACTCCTGGCCAGCAGGAGGAGGCAAAGAGCACCACAGCAAAGCTGTTAAGTATCACTTCCCTTCCCACAACCCCCAGTCATTCGACCAAAGGAAAAGGAGAGAAAGGAAGCAACACAAGGTGCAGAGGTGCCTGGGGTTTAAACAAAAAAACTGTTTGTAAACAGGGAGGGCCATGGACTAACCATGTCAAGAAATAAATAAAATGTATCAGGTAAGCATACATTTTGTTTTCTTTCTTAAGACACAGTGAGTCCACGGATCATCAATTACTGTTGGGAATCAATATCCAAAGCTAGAGGACACAGATGATAAAGGAGGTCAAGACAGGCAACCTAAAAAGAAGGCACCACTGCTTGAAGAACCTTTCTTTCTCCTAAAAGAAGCCTCAGCCAAAGCAAAAGTATCAAATTTATAAAATTTAGAAAAAGTGTGCAATGAAGACCAAGTCGCAGCCTTACAAATCTGTTCTACAGAGGCCTCATCCTTGAAGGTCCAAGAAGAAGACACCGCCCTAGTGGAATTAGCTGTAATTCTCTCAGTAGGCTGCTGTCCAGCAGTTTTATAAGCCATACGAATTCTGGCTTTTACGTTTACCAGAGAAGCAAACAAACAGTGCAGAAGACTGACGAAAATCCTTCGTAGTCTGCAAATAGAATTTAAGCACCCGCACAACGTCTAAGTAGTACAACAAACGTTCCTTATGAGGAGGATTAGGACAGAGAGAGGGAACAACAATTTCCTGATTAATATTTCTGTCCGAAACAACCTTAGGAAGAAAACCAAACTTGGTACAGAGAACAGCCTTATCTGCATGAAATATGAGATAAGGAGAATCACACTGCAATGCTGAGAGTTCAGAAATCCTCAGAGCAGAAGAAGTATCAGTAAGAAATAAAACTTTCCAAGATAATAACTTAATATCTAAGGAATGCATAGGCTCAAATGGAGCTTGCTGCAAAACCTTAAGAACAAGATTAAGGCTCCAAGGGGGAGCAACTGATTTAAATACAGGCCTGATTCTGACCAGGGCCTGACAAAAGGATTGTATATCCGGCACATCAGCCAGACGTTTGTGCAGCAGAATGGATAATGCAGAAATCTGTCCTTTGAGGGTACTGACAGATAACCCCTTCTCGAGGCCTTTGAGAAAATTCTGGGAGCTGTGGCAAGGCCAAATGGAAGTGCCACAAATTGAAAATGTTTGTCTAGATAGGCAAACCTCAGATATTTGTGATGATCCCTGTGAATGAGAACGTATGGTGGTCATAAATTGACCCTCTTGTATCAGGGGGAGAATGGAGAGGATAGTTCCCATCTTGAAGGACAGCACTCTGAGGAACTTGTTTAGTAACTTTAGATCTAGAATGGGCCTAAATTTTCCCTCTTTTTTTGAGTAAAACCCGAGACCCTGTTCCTGACTTGGGACAGGCACTATCACTCCCAAGAGGTAAAGGTCCTATGTCGTCCAGATAAGGCACTCACCTCCTCCTTACACCTAAGGCAAATAGAATGACTGGAGGTTGTGGGAAGGGAAGTGATACTTAACAGCTTTGCTGTGGTGCTCTTTGCTTCCTCCTGCTGGCCAGGAGTGATATTCCCAACAGTGATTGTTGATTCGTGGACTCACCGTGTCTTAAGAAAGAAATATAGTTCGTGCACTTTGACTTCATTATCACATTCATTTTTGATGGGTATATAAATTAAAGCTGTTTTAATAGAAAATAGGTTTTGAATGACTGAAAATATGTGTATTCTGAAAAAATGCGGTATTTTCACTTTTTATATAAGGTTCCAGTAAGATTTCATTACACTTATGAGACAGTGAACCAGTTTTAAATATTTGATTCATAAAAAAAAATTTACACTTCCTGGCAGGGAGAGTCCATAACTTCATTCCTTACTGTTGGGAAATACAACACCTGGCCACCAGGAGGAGGCAAAGACACCCCAGCCAAAGGCTTAAAAATCCCTCCCACTTCCCCTAGTCATTCTGCAGAGGGAACAAGTAGGAGAAACATCAGGGTATAAAATGTGCCAGAAAAAAATAATATAAAAAGGGAGCCACCCATTAACAAAATAAATTACGGGTGGGGTTGTGGACTCTCCCTGCCAGGAAGGAAAGGAATTTTCTGGTAAGCATAAATTATGTTTTCCTTCCATAAGGCAGGGAGAGTCTACGACTTCATTCCTTACTGTTGGAAAAACTATACCCAAGCTCCAGAGGACACTGAATGAATAACAGGAGGGAACAGAAAAAAAGAGGCGGACTCTATTCTGAGGGCACCACAGCCTGCAAAACATTTCTCCTGAAAGCTGCTTCAGCTGAAGCAAACACATAAAACTTGTTCAATTTTGAAAAAGTGTGTAAGGAGGACCAGGTAGCAGCCTTACAAATCTGATCCATTGAGGCTTCATTCTTAAAAGTCCAAGAGGAAGCCACTGTTTTAGTGGAATGAGCCATTATCCTCTCAGAAGGCTGTCGTCCCGTTGTCGATAAAGCTAAGCGGAGGACACTCCTCAACCAGAAAGATAGAGAAGTCGTAGTAGCCCTCGGCCCCTTACGCTTCCCCGCATAGATGACAAACAAAGAGAAAGATTGTCTGAATTCCTTAGTAGCCTGAAGATAGAACTTCAAGGCACAAACCACATCTAGATTTTGAAGCAAACATTCTTTTGCTAAAGAAGTATTAGGACACAAGGAAGGAACAACAATTTCTTGATTAATGTTACGATTTGACACCACCTTAGGGAGGAACCCTAGTTTAGTGCGTAAAACCGCCTTATCAGCACGAAAAACCAGATAAGGAGAATCACATTGCAAAGCAGAAATCTCAGAAACTCTGCACGCAGAGGCAATAGCCAACAAAAAAAAACCTTCCAAGATAACAATTTAATGTCATCAATATGCATAGGCTCAAATCGAGCCTGCTGCAAAACACTAAGAACAAGATTGAGACTCCAAGGCGGAGCCCCTGATCTAAACACGGGTCTGATCCTAGCCAGAGCCTTAACAAAGAACTGCACATCCAGAAGCTCAGCCAATCTTTTGTGCAGTAACACTGACAGGGCCAATATCTGTCCCTTCAGGGAACTAGCAGATAGACCCTTCTCCAGTCCATCCTGGAGAAAAGATAAAATTCTGGCAACCTTAACCTTATGCCAGGAAAAGCCATGCTCTTCACACCAGTACAAGTAAGTCCTCCACACTTTATGGTAGATACGACGAGTAACTGGGTTACAAGCTTGAACCAGAGTGTCAATAACACTCTCAGAGAACCCTCTCTTGGCTAAGACTAAGCGTTTTATCTCCACGCAGTCAGCCTCAGAGAATCTTGATTTTGATGAACGAAGGGACCCTGTATCAGCACATCTCTGCGACAAGGTAACCTCCACTGAAAAGATGAGGACATCACCACTAGATTCGTTAACAAAGTCCTTTACGGCCACGATGGAGCAATCAGAATCACAGATGCTTGCTCCTGCTTGATGCGAGCCACCACACGAGGGAGAAGCTGTAATGGAGGAAAAATATGAGTCTGAACCTCCGTGGTACTGATAGAGCACCCATCAGTTCCGCCTGAGGATCCCTCGACCCATATCTGGGTAGCTTGGTATTGAGGCGTGATGCCATGAGATCTATCTCCGGTGTCCCCCACTCGCTGCATATCTCTGCAAACACCTCGGGGTGAAGAGACCATTCCGCTGGGTGAAAGGATTGCCTGCTGAGAAGGTCCGCTTCCCAGTTGTCCACACCCGAAATGTGGATCTCTGACAGTGTATATTTGTGAGTCTCCGCCCACTCCAGTAACTGAGATACTTCTTTCATCACCAAGGAACTTCTCGTTCCCCCCTGATGGTTGATATAGGCAACCAAGGTTATATTGTCTGATTTTGATCTTATAAACTGGGACGAACCCAGAAGGGGCCAAGCCTTCAAGGCATTGAAGATTGCCCGGAGTTCCAAAATATTGATCGGAAGGGAGGACTCCTCCTGAGTCCACAGACCTTGTGCCTTCTTGGCACCCCAAACAGCTCCCAGCCAGAAAGGCTTGCGTCCGTAGTCACAATCTCCCAGGACGGTCTCAAAAAGCACGTGCCTTGAGACAGATAATCTGGACAGAGCCAGCAGGAGAGTCTTTCGACAGGCTGTCCAGCACAATCTGTTGAGATAGATCTTAATGGTCGCCATTCCATTGTCTCAGCATGCATTGTTGTAAGAGTCTGAGATGGAATCTGGCAAAAGGAATGATGTCCATGCAGGACACCATGAGTCCGATTAGCCCCATACACTGAGCCACTGAGGGTCTCGAGGAGACCTGGAGGGCAAGACATGCAGATCTTAGCTTGCAACGTCTCATCTGTGAGGTATATTCTCATGGATATGGAGTCTATTATAGTTCCCAGAAAATTCCCCCTTCTAAGAGAACACTTTTCCAAGTTTATCTTCTATCCATGTGATCGAAGAAGATTGAGAAGGGACTCCGAATGTTCTTCCGCTAGACGAAAAGATGTGCATGTACCAAGATATCGTATACCTTGTGTTCTGGCAACGGCTAGAAAAGCCCCCAGAACCTTTGTAAATATCTTTGGAGCAGTAGCTAGGCCAAACGGAAGAGCTATGAACTGGAAGTGTTGGTCCAGAAAAGCGAACTTTAGGAACTGAAAATGTTCCCTGTGAATCCATCTTGAAAGAGGAAACACTCAGAAACTTGTTTAGGTACTTTAGGTCCAGAATTGGACGAAAAGTTCCCTCCCTTTTTGAAACCACGAAAAGGTTTGAATAAAACCCCAAGCCTATTTCTGCTCTACGTACCGGGACAATTACTCCTAGAGAGAAATCCTGTATGCAACCTAAGAAGGCAGCCCTCTTTTCTGGTCTTGTAGACAGACTGGAGAGTAGGAATCTGCCCCTGGGCGGATGAGAATTGAATCCTATTCTGTATCCTTGAGATACAACATCCAGGACCTAAGAATCCTGTACGTCCTGGAACCAAGCGTCTGAAAAAAGAGACAGTCTGCTCCCTACTCGATTCGATCCCGGATCGGGGACCGCCCCTTCACGCCGATTTGTTCTCGGCAGGCTTCTTAGTCTGTTTGGACTTATTCCAGGACTGAGCCAGCTTCCAAGTACTCTTGGGCTGCTCGGACTTGGATAAGGACTGTTGTCGTTGTGACTTGTCAGCAAGAAAGGAACGAAAATTAGACAGTTGCCGTCCCTTAGGCATATTCTTCTTATCCTGCGGTTGAAAAGAACCTTTCCCTCCGGTAACCGTAGAAACAATGAGTCCAGCCCTGGACCGAATAAAATCTTCCCCTTGAAGGGAAGAGAAAGGAGTCTGGATTTAGAAGTCATATCCGCAGACCAAGACTTCAACCAGAGAGCCTGGCGGGCTAGAACCGCAAAGCCAGCAGCCTTTGCATATATGCGTATAATCTGCATATTCTTGTCACAGATGAGGGAGTTAGCAATTCTCAGTGATTTTATTCTCTCCTGAATATCCTTGAGGGGAGTCTCCACCTCAATGAGCTCCGACAGAGTGCCGCACCAGTAGGTTGCTGCTCCAGCAACCATGGCTACAGCTGCCACCGGTTGAAATAAAAACCCTGTATGCTGAAACATCTTCCTCAGAAAAGGTTCCATTTTCTTATCCATAGGCTCTCTATAAGAAGAACCATCCTCCAGAGTTCCTACTCTCCCATGTATTACTAATAATGTTCGCCATCTTAACTGGCACAGGAAAAATCAGAGGGACCTTCCTATCTTCGTAAACCCTGTCTAATTTAGGGATCTTAGGTTCCTCAGGGAGTGTAGCCTCTGGAACCTCTAGTGTAGACAGAACCTCCTTTACTAAAAAATGCAGATGCCCAATTTTAAATCTAAAAGGAGGGTTCCTCTGCTGAACGAGGTTTAGAAACTGAAGTCTCCGACTCAGAAAGTTCACCCTCTGAAGCTACAGAGGTTAACTCATCCTCTGATAGCTGGGATATAGTAGCTAAATCTGACAGATATTTAGATGACTCTAGGTCAGGAGAACTATGTTTAACCTTTCTCTTGCGTTTGTTAGAGCGAGGTAAGGCACTCAGGGCCGCAGACACCGCTGATTGTAACTGTGCGGTAAGGTCTGCAGGAAAAAGGCCCCCTCCAGATTGAGGATAAGTTGAGCCGTGGGTAATGTAGAAAGGGTAGCAATTTCTCGGGACCCAGATTCCTGAGAAGTAGACGGCTCAGAAGGGCTAATAGTGCTATGAGTATAAGCAGGCTTTTCTACCTTCTTAGACTTTAGAACAGTGTTTAGGAAAATGGAACAAAATTGAGCAGGCGGACAAACCACAGCCTCCTCACAATATAAACAGGAATTATTACTCAGTACAGAAGGAGCGGAACCTTCTAATGTAGTATCAAAGTCCTCCATAGCTTTGTATATACCCACAGAAGGACAAACAAAAAGAAACACTTTTATTTTAAAAAACGGCACCTTAATATTCCCAATGGCTGGGGCACTCACCACCTCCTAGATCCAGACAGCTAACAGTGAAAACGCTCTCCTCAGGAATGATGTCTGCAGCAGGATCTTAGGAAATGAAAAAGGCTGCATCCGGTCACGTGGTTCGTAAGACAGGACTTCCCCTGCTATGAAAAAGGGGGCTAAGCTATTATGAGCTGTGCAACACTTCAAAAACGAAAGTGAAACCTGTTTGTGCCAAGCCAAAAAAAACACACACACAGTCTATGAGCCCAAAAAAACTCTCACATTAAGCAGATAACAATCCCCAAGCTGTTCAAATAATCTCCCTGAAGGAGATATTAACCCTTGGTCCTATCGAGGTATAAAGGAGCCACACTGTGACCCTGTATAGTATTTTAAAGTATATATATATAAAAAACGGTCTTACCCTCCAGGATCCATGCTGTGGAACAGGCACAACCTCTCAAGTATAACAATCTTGCAGTAGAGCTTCTGACATGGAGTGTGTAACAGCAAGCAGTGAAACTGGTCAACACTGATTGCTCAGGAGCTGTTAGCGACAGTCTGGATGGGTTCGTAAAAAAACTTTCCCTGCATCTCCAGACTCTTTCATCAATACTCTCACTGAGAGGTTGACATGATTACTTTAAACTCCAGTCCTTTCTTGAAGGGAACATACCCATTACAGGACTATCCAAAATTTTCTTCTCTGCCACCTCCTATAGTGACGAAAACATAATTTATGTAAGAACTTACCTGATAAATTCATTTCTTTCATATTAGCAAGAGTCCATGAGCTAGTGACGTATGGGATATACATTCCTACCAGGAGGGACAAAGTTTCCCAAACCTCAAAATGCCTATAAATACACCCCTCACCACACCCACAAATCAGTTTAACGAATAGCCAAGAAGTGGGGTGATAAGAAAAAAGTGCGAAAGCATATAAAATAAGGAATTGGAATAATTGTGCTTTATACAAAAAATCATAACCACCAAAAAAAAAGGGTGGGCCTCATGGACTCTTGCTAATATGAAAGAAATGAATTTATCAGGTAAGTTCTTACATAAATTATGTTTTCTTTCATGTAATTAGCAAGAGTCCATGAGCTAGTGACGTATGGGATAATGACTACCCAAGATGTGGATCTTTCCACGCAAGAGTCACTAGAGAGGGAGGGATAAAATAAAGACAGCCAATTCCTGCCGAAAATAATCCACACCCAAAATAAAGTTTAATGAAAAACATAAGCAGAAGATTCAAACTGAAACAGCTGCCTGAAGTACTTTTCTACCAAAAACTGCTTCAGAAGAAGAAAACACATCAAAATGGTAGAATTTAGTAAAAGTATGCAAAGAGGACCAAGTTGCTGCTTTGCAAATCTGATCAACCGAAGCTTCATTCCTAAACGCCCAGGAAGTAGAAACTGACCTAGTAGAATGAGCTGTAATCCTTTGAGGCAGAGTTTTACCCGACTCGACATAGGCATGATGAATTAAAGATTTCAACCAAGATGCCAAAGAAATGGCAGAAGCTTTCTGGCCTTTTCTAGAACCGGAAAAGATGACAAATAGACTAGAAGTCTTTCGGAAAGACTTAGTAGCTTCAACATAATATTTCAAAGCTCTAACAACATCCAAAGAATGCAATGATTTCTCCTTAGAATTCTTAGGATTAGGACATAATGAAGGAACCACAATTTCTCTACTAATGTTGTTGGAATTCACAACCTTAGGTAAAAATTCAAAAGAAGTTCGCAACACCGCCTTATCCTGATGAAAAATCAGAAAAGGAGACTCACAAGAAAGAGCAGATAATTCAGAGACTCTTCTGGCAGAAGAGATGGCCAAAAGGAACAAAACTTTCCAAGAAAGTAATTTAATGTCCAATGAATGCATGGGTTCAAAAGGAGGAGCTTGAAGAGCCCCAGAACCAAATTCAAACTCCAAGGAGGAGAAATTGACTTAATGACAGGTTTTATACGAACCAAAGCTTGTACAAAACAATGAATATCAGGAAGATTAGCAATCTTTCTGTGAAAAAGAACAGAAAGAGCAGAGATTTGTCCTTTCAAGGAACTTGCGGACAAACCTTTATCTAAACCATCCTGAAGAAACTGTAAAATTCTCGGAATTCTAAAAGAATGCCAGGAAAAATGATGAGAAAGACACCAAGAAATATAAGTCTTCCAGACTCTATAATATATCTCTCTAGATACAGATTTACGAGCCTGTAACATAGTATTAATCACAGAGTCAGAGAAACCTCTTTGACCAAGAATCAAGCGTTCAATCTCCATACCTTTAAATGTAAGGATTTGAGATCCTGATGGAAGAAAAGGACCTTGCGACAGAAGGTCTGGTCTTAACGGAAGAGTCCACGGTTGGCAAGAGGCCATCCGGACAAGATCCGCATACCAAAACCTGTGAGGCCATGCTGGAGCTACCAGCAGAACAAACGAGCATTCCTTCAGAATCTTGGAGATTACTCTTGGAAGAAGAACTAGAGGCGGAAAGATATAGGCAGGATGATACTTCCAAGGAAGTGATAATGCATCCACTGCCTCCGCCTGAGGATCCCGGGATCTGGACAGATACCTGGGAAGTTTCTTGTTTAGATGAGAAGCCATCAGATCTATTTCTGGAAGTTCCCACATTTGAACAATCTGAAGAAATACCTCTGGGTGAAGAGACCATTCGCCCGGATGTAACGTTTGGCGACTGAGATAATCCGCTTCCCAATTGTCTATACCTGGGATATGAACCGCAGAGATTAGACAGGAGCTGGATTCCGCCCAAACCAGAATTCGAGATACTTCTTTCATAGCCAGAGGACTGTGAGTCCCTCCCTGATGATTGATGTATGCCACAGTTGTGACATTGTCTGTCTGAAAACAAATGAACGATTCTCTCTTCAGAAGAGGCCAAGACTGAAGAGCTCTGAAAATTGCACGGAGTTCCAGAATATTGATCGGTAATCTCACCTCCTGAGATTCCCAAACCCCTTGTGCCGTCAGAGACCCCCACACAGCTCCCCAACCTGTAAGACTTGCATCTGTTGAAATTACAGTCCAGGTCGGAAGAACAAAAGAAGCCCCCTGAACTAAACAATGGTGATCTGTCCACCACGTCAGAGAGTGTCGTACAATCGGTTTTAAAGATATTAATTGAGATATCTTTGTGTAATCCCTGCACCATTGGTTCAGCATACAGAGCTGAAGAGGTCGCATGTGAAAACGAGCAAAGGGGATCGCGTCCGATGTAGCAGTCATAAGACCTAGAATTTCCATGCAAAAGGCTACCGAAGGGAATGATTGTGACTGAAGGTTTCGACAAGCTGAAATCAATTTTAGACGTCTCTTGTCTGTCAAAGACAGAGTCATGGACACTGAATCTATCTGGAAACCCAAAAAGGTTACCCTTGTCTGAGGAATCAATGAACTTTTTAGTGAATTGATCCTCCAACCATGATCTTGAAGAAACAACACAAGTCGATTCGTATGAGATTCTGCTAAATGTGAAGACTGAGCAAGTACCAAGATATCGTCCAAATAAGGAAATACCACAATACCCTGTTCTCTGATTACAGACAGAAGGGCACCGAGAACCTTTGTAAAAATTCTTAGAGCTGTTGCTAGGCCAAACGGCAGAGCCACAAACTGGTAATGCTTGTCCAGGAAAGAGAATCTCAGAAACTGATAGTGAGCTGGATGAATCGGAATATGCAGATATGCATCCTGTAAATCTATTGTAGACATATAATGCCCTTGCTGAACAAAAGGCAGGATAGTCCTTATAGTTACCATTTTGAATGTTGGTATCCGTACATAACGATTCAATATTTTTAGATCCAGAACTGGTCTGAAGGAATTCTCCTTCTTTGGTACAATGAAGAGATTCGAATAAAACCCCAGCCCCTGTTCCAGAACTGGAACTGGCATAATTACTCCAGCCAACTCTAGATCTGAAACACATTTCAGAAATGCTTGAGCTTTCACTGGGTTTACTGGGACACGGGAAAGAAAAAAATCTCTTTGCAGGAGGTCTTATCTTGAAACCAATTCTGTACCCTTCTGAAACAATGTTCTGAATCCAAAGATTGTGAACAGAATCGATCCAAATTTCTTTGAAAAAACGTAATCTGCCCCCTACCAGCTGAGCTGGAATGAGGGCTGCACCTTCATGTGGACTTAGAAGCTGGCTTTGCTTTTCTAGAAGGCTTGGATTTATTCCAGACTGGAGATGGTTTCCAAACTGAAACTGCTCCTGAGGATGAAGGATCAGGCTTTTGTTCTTTGTTGAAACGAAAGGAACGAAAACGATTATTAGCCCTGTTTTTACCCTTAGATCTTTTATCCTGCGGTAAAAAAGTTCCTTTCCCACCAGTAACAGTTGAGATAATAGAATCCAACTGAGAACCAAATAATTTATTACCCTGGAAAGAAAGGGAAAGTAGAGTCGATTTAGAAGACATATCAGCATTCCAAGTTTTAAGCCATAAAGCTCTTCTAACTAAAACCTGACATCAACTCTGATAATATCAAAAATGGCATCACAGATAAAATTATTAGCATGTTGAAGAAGAATAATAATGTTATGAGAATCATGATCTGTTACTTGTTGCGCTAAAGTTTCCAACCAAAAAGTTGAAGCTGCAGCAACATCCGCCAAAGATATAGCAGGTCTAAGAAGATTACCTGAACACAAATAAGCTTTTCTTAGAAAGGATTCAATTTTCCTATCTAAAGGATCCTTAAAGGAAGTACCATCTGCCGTAGGAATAGTAGTACGTTTAGCAAGGGTAGAGATAGCCCCATCAACTTTAGGGATTTTGTCCCAAAACTCTAATCTGTCGGACGGCACAGGATATAATTGCTTAAAACGTTTAGAAGGAGTAAATGAATTACCCAAATTATTCCATTCTCTGGAAATTACTTCAGAAATAGCACCCGGAACAGGAAAAACTTCTGGAATAACTACAGGAGATTTAAAGACCTTGTCTAAACGTTTAGATTTAGTATCAAGAGGACCAGAATCCTCAATTTCTAATGCAATTAGGACTTCTTTAAGTAAAGAACGAATAAATTCCATTTTAAATAAATATGAAGATTTATCAGCATCAACCTCTGAGACAGAGTCCTCTGAACCAGAAGAATCATTAGAATCAGAATGATGATGTTCATTTAAAAATTCATCTGGATAAAGAGAAGTTTTAAAAGATTTTTTATGTTTACTAGAAGGAGGAATAACAGACATAGCCTTCTTAATGGATTCAGAAACAAAATCTCTTATGTTATCAGGAACACTCTGAACATTAGATGTTGATGGAACTGCAACAGGTAATGGTACTTTACTAAAGGAAATATTTTCTGCATTAACAAGTTTGTCATAACATTTAATACAAACAACAGCTGGAGGAACAGCTACCAAAAGTTTACAGCAGATACACTTAGCTTTGGTAGTTCCAGCACCAGGCAGCGATTTTCCTGAAGTATCTTCTGACTCAGATGCAACGTGAGACATCTTGCAATATGTAAGAGAAAAAACAACATATGAAGCAAAATTGATCAAATTCCTTAAATGACAGTTTCAGGAATGGGAAAAAATGCCAAAGAACAAGCTTCTAGCAACCAGAAGCAATGAAAAATGAGACTTAAATAATGTGTAGACAAAAGCGACGCCCATATTTTTTTAGCGCCAAATAAGACGCCCACATTATTTGGCGCCTAAATGCTTTTGGCGCCAAAAATGACGCCACATCCGGAACGCCGACATTTTTGGCGCAAAAGAACGTCAAAAAATGACGCAACTTCCGGCGACACGTATGACGCCGGAAACAGAAAAGTTTTTTTGCGCCAAAAAAGTCTGCGCCAAGAATGACGCAATAAAATGAAGCATTTTCAGCCCCCGCGAGCCTAACAGCCCACAGGGAAAAAGTCAAATTTTTAAGGTAAGAAAAAATTATTGATTCAAATGCATTATCCCAAATATGAAACTGACTGTCTGAAAAAAAGGAATGTTGAACATCCTGAGTCAAGGCAAATAAATGTTTGAATACATATATTTAGAACTTTATAAAAAAAGTGCCCAACCATAGCTTTAGAGTGTCACAGAAAATAAGACTTACTTACCCCAGGACACTCATCTACATGTTTGTAGAAAGCCAAACCAGTACTGAAACGAAAATCAGCAGAGGTAATGGTATATATATAAGAGTATATCGTCGATCTGAAAAGGGAGGTAAGAGATGAATCCCTACGACCGATAACAGAGAACCTATGAAATAGACCCCGTAGAAGGAGATCATTGAATTCAAACAGGCAATACTCTCTTCACATCCCTCTGACATTCACTGCACGCTGAGAGGAAAACCGGGCTCCAACCTGCTGCGGAGCGCATATCAACGTAGAATCTAGCACAAACTTACTTCACCACCTCCATAGGAGGCAAAGTTTGTAAAACTGATTTGTGGGTGTGGTGAGGGGTGTATTTATAGGCATTTTGAGGTTTGGGAAACTTTGCCCTCCTGGTAGGAATGTATATCCCATACGTCACTAGCTCATGGACTCTTGCTAATTACATGAAAGAAAGGCAAAGAATGACTGGAGGATAGAGGAAGTGGGAGGGATATTTAAGCCTTCGGCTGGGGTGTCTTTGCCTCCCCCTGGTGGCCAGGTGTTGTATTTCCCAACAGTAAGGAATGAAGTTGTGGACTCTCCCTGCCTTATGGAAGGAAAACAACTCTGCATACATCTAGTGAAACTTAGATCCAAAGAAAGATGATAAAGATATATGAATTTCACAAACGATAAAAAGTCTATATGTTGCAAATCAGCATAAAAACAATAAAAGTAAGAGCAAAATAAAAAGCACTAATGGGTCATACTGTGGCTAAGGCCTTAGGTTGGCCAATCTTTATTTAAAAAAATTCAAAATATGGCTTTCAATATTATTTGCCATGTAGTAGTCACAAATTCACATACTATAAGATATGAAAAAGAATGTAAAAGTTTCTTAAAAATACAATGTCTGAATGCAGAAAAACAGGCAAAGCCTGTAGCATATACTTTGCAAATCACCTCTTACCTGTTTTCCACAATGAGGTAGTGGAAGACAGCGACAGTCTCCTTGGGCTGGATGTGCAGCAAAGGCAGTAGTGCAACAATAATATGGCTAAGAAGTGAGCCCAAGTAGGCCTGATCAAGGCATCGAACAAACCAATCCCATGCCCTTTATAGAAAAAAAAAATGCTTATCAAAAAATAAGCAAATGTCTAGAGAATTATGCAATTCACAAATTCTGTCATAATTTACTCTGAATGAGTCAGTATGTGATGTGGAGAGGTGTATGGGTTTTGTAAGTTTTATGGTCTTAGAATGCTTACTCTGATATAATTAGTATACTGCAAAGTGTTAACAAATGAGAGCACACATATTGATTATTAAATATTTAATTAAGGTTTAATTTAAATTTTAAGAGAACGTGTACACTTTTATACTAGCATTGCACATAGAGAAAAATTACACATTATATTTTTATTTATCAAGCAAATATATAAAATGCATATTTAAACTTTTAAACACTTTGGGGGGGCAATCGGAATGTATTTAGGAAATTAACAAAGGCAGAATTTCAACGTTGGCTTCTTGGCACTATGTGAAGCTAATATTTTCTAGTACTGTCCTCCAATAAATAAAAACTGTATGTACAGTATTTGATAATATTAAAAAACTGTTATTTACCTACAACATAGATCTGGAAACTCTTCTTTATATCTCAGACCAGTCCTTAATGTGGTCATCATCTTCACTCTCACCGAACTAATATGCTTTGGTCCCATAAGTTTCATCAGAGAAACTAAACTGTTTAAAGCCTACAAACAGAACATCAATGAGAAAACAGACTGGTGGCATTTCTCCACCACAACAAGAGACCCCACGTGCTATCTATTTGCTAGATATTTGCCATGAAAACAAATATCAACAAATAAAATTATTCAGTTAAATCCAGCCCAAGGGTTTTCTATGCCTTCAACTGCTTGATTAAACTTCTGCCCGTCCAAATTAGTTAGAGCAATATTCAATTTCTCCAAATCGGTGTCTGATAGTTTAAGAAGAGTTAATGACTATATTTATACTAGTTGTTGTTTAATACATTTTATTTAGTTATATAAACTAGAACATAATTTAGAAAGTGTTCCCTATATGCTTTATGTAACATTACTCTCTCCCCAGCAAGCATATTTTTAAAATTTTCCATCTAACTAGTTATTTTAATTTTATCTATCATTATTTTTCTAGTGTAAAGATTTCGTTAAAGCTTCCAATAACCTTATTTTCACAAGGAATTCCATAATCTTAGATATAATCTGATCTAATATATTTCCCCTTGTTTATGTTTGTGTTACATTATTTTACATATACATTCTTTCAATTGCTTAACCATAGCCAAGTTAACAAAACAACCCATAACAACACTATTAAATGCACACCATGAACTTAGAAGGGGAGTAATAAAATTTAAATTTTCTAAAAAAGATAAGGAACCATATTTGCTGCCAGTAATATCAGCAACTCTAACTAATAAATTATTCATAAAAACCATAAATTATGCTTACCTGATAACTTAATTTCCATCGAGGGGAGGAGAGTCCACGGCTTCATTCATTACTATTCGGAATTAAGAACCTGGCCACCAGGAGGAGTCAGACACCCCAGCCAAAGGCTTAAATACCTCCCACACTTCCCTCATCCCCCAGTCATTCTGCCGAGGGAACCAGGAACAGTAGGAGAAATATCAGGGTATATCAGTAGGAGAAATATCAGGTGCCAGAAGATGATTAAATTTAGGTCCGCCCTACGGATATACGGGCGGGAGCCGTAGACTCTCCTCCCCTTGATGGAAATTAAATTATCAGGTAAGCATAATTTATGTTTTCCATCTAAAGGGGATGAGAGTCCACTGCTTCATTCATTACTATTTAGAACATATACCCAAGCTCTAGAGGACACTGAATGAAACTGGGAGGGTAAAAAGGCGAACCCTAATCTGAGGGCACCACAGCCTGCAAAACCTTTCTCCCAAAAACAGCTTCCGCAGAAGCAAAGACGTAAAATTTGTAAAACTTTGTAAAAGTGTGTAAGGAGGACCAGGTAGCTGCCTTACAAATTTGCTCCATAGAGGCCTCATTCTTGAAGGCCCAAGACGAAGCCACAGCTCTAGTTGAATGAGCCGTGATCCTCTGAGGAGGCTTATGTCCCATTGCCTCATAAGCCAAGCGAATCAAGCTCCTCAACCAAAAAGAAGTAGCAGAGGCCCTTTGCCCCTTACGCTTCCCAGAATAAACCACAAAAAGAGATGTAGACTGTCTGAAATCCTTAGTAGCCTGAAGATACAGTATATGAAGTAACCTCACTTTTGAAGAAGAAGGGTTAGGACACAAAGGAGGAACAACTATTTCCTGATTGATGTTACGGTTAGACACCACCTTGGGGAGAAACCCCAACCCAGTGCGAAGTACAGCCTTATCCACATCAAACACCAGATAAGGAGGATCACATTGCAAAGCAGCTAGCTCGGATACTCTGCGTGCCGATGCAATAGCCAATAGTAAGAGAACCTTCCAGGACAGAATCTTAATGTCTATGGAATGCATAGGTTCAAACTTAACCCTCTGCAAAACCTTAAGGACTAAGTTTAAGCTCCAAGGCGGAGCTGACCGTCTAAATACAGGCCTGATTCTAGACAGAGCCTGAACAAAAGATTGAATGTCAGGGAGCTCAGTGAGTCTCCTATGCAACAAAACTGATAATGCTGAAATCTGTCCCTTAAAGGAACTAGCGGCAAGACCCTTCTCCAAACCATCTTGAAGAAAAGACAGAATCCTGGATACCTTCACCTTATGCCAAGGATATCCATGCTTTTCACACCAGGACAAGTAAGTCATCCACACCTTATGGTAGATGCGTCGAGTGACTGGCTTCCTTGCCTGAATTAGAGTATCAATCACACTTTCTGAAAAGCCTCTCTTAGCGAAGACTAGGCGTTCAATCTCCACGCAGTCAGCCTCAGAGAATCTAGATTTTGATGCTGAAAGGGGCCCTGTGACAGCAGATCCCTGCGACAGGGTAACCTCCACGGCGGAGAGGATGACATCCCCATAAGATTCGCAAACCACGTCCTCTGCGGCCACGAATGAGCAATCAGAATGGCCAGGGCCCGCTCCTGTTTGATGCGTGTCACTACGCGAGGTAGAAGTGGTAACGATGGAAAAATGTAGGCTAGGCTGAATCTCCAAGGAACCACTAAGGCATCTATCAGATCTGCCTGGGGATCCCTGGATCTCGACCCGTATTGAGGTAGCTTGCAATGGAGTCTGAACGCAATGAGATCTATCCCCATCTGAGACAAATCTCCGCAAACACCTCGGGGTGAAGAGGAGACCACTCCCCCGGATGGAAGGGTTGTCTGCTGAGAAAGTCCGCTTCCCAGTTGTTCACACCTGGAATGTGAAACACTGAGAGCGAGCAGTCGTGGGACACCGCCCACTCCGGAATTCGAGACACACCTATCATCGCGAGGAAGCTCCTCGTACCCCCTTGATGGTTGATGTAAGTCATCAAGGTAATGTTGTCGGTCTGGAATCTGATGAAACCAACTCCAGGGAAGGCCATGCCTTCAGAGCATTGTAAATCGCTCGTAGTTCTAAGATGTTGATCGGAAGGAGAGACTCCTCCCTGTACCACTTTCCTTGTGCCATCCTGGCTCCCCAAACAGCTTCCCATCCTGTTACACTGGCATCCATGGTCACAATCTCCCAGGACGGTCGCAAGAAGGATGTCCCCATGGACAGTTGCTCCAGACAAATCCACCAAGAGAGAAAGTTCAGAGTCCAAGCATCCATGGATATCAGCTGTGATAGATCTGAATGATCGCCGTTCCACTGTCTCAACATGCAGAATTGAAGAGGTCTGAGATGGAACCTGGCGAATGGGATGACATCTATGCTTGACACCATGAGACCTATCACCTCCATACATTGAGCCACTGACGGGGCTGTGGAGGACTGAAGGGCCAGAAAGGTGGACGTAAGCTTCCTGCGCCGCTGATCTGTGAGAAATATTTTCATGGACATAGAGTCTATTATCGTGCCCAGGAACTCAACCCTGTTGCTGGGAACTAGGGAACTCTTTCCTGAGTTGATCTTCCAACTGTGAGATTGGAGCAGAAGAAGAAGAGCCCTCGAATGATCCTCTGCGAGGCTGAGTGACGGCGCCTGATCCATGATGTCTTCCAGGTAGGGTGCCACCGCAATGCCCCTGGATCTGGCCACTGCAAGCAGCGCCCCCAGAACCTTTGTGAAGACTCTCGGGGCCGTTGCAAGACCAAAAGGATGGGCCACAAACTGGAAGTGTTGGTCCAGAAATGCAAATCTTAGGAACCTGAAGTGGTCCCTGTGGATTGGCACATGAAGGTAAGCGTCCTTCAAGTCTATAGTCATCATGAACTGTCCCTCTTGAACTAGGTGCAGAAAAGATCTGATCGTTTCCATTTTGAATGATGGAACACTCAGAAACGTATTCAAACACTTGAGGTTCAGAATCGGGCGGAAGGTGCCCTCCTTCTTTGGAACCACAAAAAGGTTGGAATAGTACCCTAGACCCCTTTCTGCTAGGGGTACTGGTATGATAACCCAGAGAGAGGCGAGATCTCTCACACATTCTAGAAAGGCCTCTCTTCTCTGGTCTTGAAGACAGGTTTGACAGGAGGAATCTGCCCTTGAGCGGATGGGATCTGAACCCTATCCTGTAACCCTGGGAGACCACTTCTAGAACCCAAGGGTCCTGAACGTCCTGCAACCAAGCGCCTGAGAATAGAGATAATCTGCCCCCTACGTGATCCGGAGACCGGTCGGGGCCGCCCCTTCATGCAGATTTCGTCTCGGCGGGCTTCTTGCTCTGCTTACACTTATTCCAAGATTGAGCCAGCTTCCAAGATCCCTTGGACTAGTCCGCCTTTGCGGCAGGTTGCTGGCGCTGGGCCTTGTCCGCACGAAAGGGACGAAAAGTAGATCCTTTAGGCTTAGCCTTCTTATCCTATCCTGCGGTAGGAAAGCTCCCTTGCCTCCCGTAACTGTGGATATAATCGAATCCAATCCTGGTCCGAACAGGATCCTTCTTTGAAAAGGCAGGGACAACAGCCTTAGAGGTCATGTC
Source organism: Bombina bombina (assembly GCF_027579735.1). NCBI lineage: Eukaryota > Metazoa > Chordata > Amphibia > Anura > Bombinatoridae > Bombina > Bombina bombina. The sequence goes on along the minus strand of NC_069502.1, from coordinate 305,286,728 downwards.
CGCAGACCAAGACTTTAGACACAGAGCCCTGCGCGCTAAAACAGAAAAACCTGACACCTTAGCATTCAGGTGAATAATTTGCATATTGGCATCACAGATGAAAGAATTGGTGATTTTCAGAGCCTTAAAGAGACACTAAACTCAAATTTCTTCTTTCGTGATTCAGATAGAGCATGCAATTTTAAGTAACTTTCTAATTTACTCCTATTATCAAATTTTGTTCATTCTCTTGGTATGTTTATTTGAAAATCAAGAATGTAAGTTTAGATGCCGGCCCATTTTTGGTGAACAACCTGGGTTGTCCTTGCCGATTGGACAGCACCAATAAACAAGTGCTATCCATGCTTCTGAACCCAACATTTGCTGCCTCCTTAGCTTAGATGCCTTCTTTATCAAATAAAGATAGCAGGAGAACAAAGAAAAGTTGATAATAGAAGTAAATTAGAAAGTTGCTTAAAATTGCATGCTCTGTTTCATGAAAGAAAAATTTGTGTTCAGTGTCCCTTTAATCTTCTACTGTATCTCGTCGAAGTATGTCTCCCCCTCGACCATTTCACACAGGGATTCACACCAATATGTTGCAGCTCCAGCGACCGCCGCTACGGCCGCTGATGGCTGAAAAACAAACCCTGTGTGCAGAAACATCTTTCTCAACAGCTTTTTATCAATGGGCTCCTTAAACAACGAACTGTCCTCGAGGGGAATAGTCGTCCGCTTCGCAAGCGTAGAGATAGCCCTATCCACCTTAGGGATGGTCCCCCACAGCTCAAGCTGAGAGTCCGGAACGCGGAACAGTTTTTTTAAAGGAAAAAGAAGGGGAAAAGGAAGAACCTAATCGCTCCCATTAGTTCTTAATAATATTAGTCATCTTAATGGGAACCGGGAAAGACTGAGGTACTACCCTGTCCTCGTATACCTTGTCAAGCTTAGGAATCACAGGTTCCTCCAGTATCTTAGTTTTCGGAACCTCCAGAGTAGCAAGCACCTGCCGTAGCAGAAAGAGCAAATTCTCCATCCTAAACCTATAACCAGGCTCCTCCGCCGCCGGAGGTTTAGATTACACAGATTCCGACCCAGAAGGGGCCTCCTCCGACGAGTTGGAGTGGGCCTCGTCATCGTATAGAGTCTCTGGATCTCCCATCAGCGAGAACAAACCCTGGGCCGAGCCGCTATGATAAACCCTATGCTTGCGCTTAGCAGAACGTGGTAAGGCATGGAGTCCTCCATCGCTTGCGCGTTTGGTTAGACTAACTTTATTTATTAAAAAGGCACCTTTATACCACCAATGGATCCAGGCTACAGAAACCGCTATGTCTCCTGCGCCACAGATCAATGAGAAGGACAGATAGCCACACCCAGTCACATGGAATGCCTAGCAGGACCTCCCCTGCACTAGGAATAAACAGGCCAAAAGATGGCCGCACAAAGTATCCGCAAGTAACCTGAAAGTTCCACACATTGCCAGAGCCTCATCTTGCACATAACGCAGCAATGACACAATAAACAATATCATGTATACAACCCCCCCCCCGTTCAATAATCCCCCTTCCAGGAATATTAACCCTTGATTCTGTAAAGATAAAAAGGCGCCACACTGTGACCCTGTCTTCTATGTTATCATTATTAATAAAAAATGAAACGATCTTACCGTGGAACAGGAACACGGCCCTTCAAGTGTGACAGGTTAGTAGCGTCGCTCCTGACATGGACTTGAGTGAAGAAAGCAGGCAGCGAAACTCGTCAACGCTGATTGCTTATGGAGCTGTTAATATGAGTCGGGATGGTTTTGCATAAAGACTCTCCCTGCATCTCCGGTTTCTAACTTTCATCCAAGCTCTCACTGAGAGGCTGACAGGACTACTTAAAACTTTAGTCCCACTGTACTACCCTCCATAAGAGACTACTCCGAAAATCCGGCACTCCTCTGCCATCCTCCTGTGACGAAAGGCAAAGAATGACTGGGGGATGAGGGAAGTGGGGGATGTATTTAGGCCAATAGTAGTGAATGAAGCCGTGGACTCTCCTCCCCTTTAGATGGACATAAGATTTGTTGTACACAAAAGAGAGCACAAAACAGCTTAATATACAGATGTCTATCTTTAGCGCTTTAGCTGGCAAACATAAAAGAATCACAGGAGGGGTAATGGAGGATTGAAAAGTTTAGCTTTGTGTCATAATAAATATATGTGAAACTTTAGATTTTTTTTTTAATTTTCGAATTATGAACCAAATTTTTTTTAAAAAACAGAAATATTGGTATAACATTTTCTAAAAAGACATCTAGGATTGTAGATATTAATTATAACGCATTGTAACAAAAAAAAAAAAAAAAAAAAGGATGAACAATGGACAAATGCTCTGCCGAAATGGTTTTACTTTACTAAATTGGTTTCAAAATACCAAAAATAATTTTATAAAAGCTTTCAGAAGTCATTTTAATGACTATTGGCTAGATTACGAGTTTTGCGTTATGAGTAAAAAAGCAGCGTTAAGGCTCATAACGCTGCATTTTTTACTAACGATGCTATTACGAGTCTTGTAGGTACGGCTGTCCCGCACACTTTTTTGGCCTTACCGCAAATCAACTTACGCAATTTGCGTATAGTCTATTTTCAATGGGACTTCCATTGCGCCGGTATTATAAGCTTTTTTTAGGCCAAAAAGTGAGCGGTACAGCCTATCCCGCAAGATTCGTAATGCATTCTAAAGTCAGTAGTTATGAGTTTTACACTACAAAGCTGTAGCATAAAACTCATAACTAAAGTGCTAAAAAGTACACTAACACCCATGAACTACCTATTAACCCCTAAACCGAGGCCCTCCCGCATCGCAAACACTAAAATAAAATTATTAACCCCTTATCTGTCGCTCCGGACATCGCCGCCACTAGAATAAACATATTAACCCCTAAACTGCCACACTCCCGCCTCGCAAACACTAGTTAAATATTATTAACCCCTAAGCTGCCACCCCTAACATCGCCGCAACCTACACTACAGTTATTAACCCCTAATCTGCCGCCCCCAACATCGCCGCTACTGTACTAAATTTATTAACCCCTAAACCTAAGTCTAACCCTAACCCCTCCTAACTTAAATATAATTAAATTAAATCTAAATAAAACCTACTATTAATAACTAAATAATTCCTATTTAAAACAAAATACTTACCTGTAAAATAAACCCTAAGCTACCTAAGGTAGATACAATATAACTAATAGTTACATTGTATCTACCTTAGGTTTTATTTTACAGGCAAGTTTGTACTTATTTTAACTAGGTAGAATAGTTATTAACTATTTAATAACTACCTAGCTAAAATAAATACAAATTTACCTGTAAAATAAAACCTAACCTAAGTTACACTAACACCTAACACTACACTACAATTAAATAAATTACCTAAATTAACTAAATTAAATACAATTACCTAAATTACAAAAAACAAACAAACACTAAAATACACAAAATAAAAAACAAATTACAAGATATTTAAACAAATTACAAGATATTTAAACTAATTACACCTAATCTAATAACCCTATCAAAATAAAAAAGCTCCCCCCAAAATAAAAAAACTCCTAGCCTAAACTAAACTACCAATAGCCCTTAAAAGGGCCTTTTGTGGGGCATTGCCCCAAAGAAATCAGCTCTTTTACCTGAAAAAAAAATACAAACAACCCCCTCAACAGTAAAAACCACCACCCACACAACCAACCCCCCAAATAAAACCCAAACTAAAAAAACCTAAGCTCCCCATTGCCCTGAAAAGGGCATTTAGCTCTATTGCGGCCAAAACCCTAACCCTAACCTAAAAATAAAACCCACCCAATAAACCCTTAAAAAAACCTAACACTAACCCCTGAAGATCCACTTACAGTTTTGAAGAGCCGACATCCATCCTCAACGAAGCCGGGAGAAGTCCTCAACGAAGCCGGGAGAAGTCTCCATCCAAGCCGGGAGAAGTGGTCCTCCAGACGGGCAGAAGTCTTCATATAGACAGCATCTTCTATCTTCATCCATCCGGCGCAGAGCGGCTCCATCTTCAAGACATCCGGCGCGGAGCATTACCTTCCAACGAAGTCTTCTTCCCGAAATGAATGTTTCTTTAAGTGACGTCATCCAAGATGGCGTCCCTTAGATTCCGATTGGCTGATAGAATTCTATCAGCCAATCGGAATTAAGGTTGAGAAAATCCTATTGGCTGATGCAATCAGCCAATAGGATTGAGCTCGCATTCGATTGGCTGTTCCAATCAGCCAATAGAATGCCAGCTCAATACTATTGGCTGATTGGATCAGTGAATAGAATTGAAGTTCAATCCTATTGGCTGATTGCATCAGCCAATAGGATTTTTTCAATCTGAAGATCCACTTCAAAACTGTAAGTGGATCTTCAGGGGTTACTGTTAGGTTTTTTAAGGGTTTATTGGGTGGGTTTTATTTTTAGGTTACGGATTGGGCAGCAATAGAGCTAAATGCCCTTTTAAGGGCAATGCCCATCCAAATGCCCTTTTCAGGGCAATGGGGAGCTTAGGTTTTTTAGTTAGGGTTTTATTTGGGGGGTTGGTTGTGTGGGTGGTGGGTTTTACTGTTGGGGGGGTTGCTTGTATTTTTTTTACAGGTAAAAGAGCTGATTTCTTTGGGGCAATGCCCTGCAAAAGGCCCTTTTAAGGGCTATTGGTAGTTTAGTTTAGGCTAGGGCTTTTTTTTTATTTTGGGGGGGGGGCTTTATTTTATTTTGATAGGGCTATTAGATTAGGTCCACACAAAATCAATCCTTGGACTGAAAATTTGTACACCTGGGTAGCACTCTTCCCCTTAATCAAGGATGGCAGAATTGGGCAGAGACTGGATATCTTTGGAGAGGGAGTGCTTAGGGATATTTAAAATATAACCTTTATTTGGTAATTTAAAACAAAAACAAAAACTTACACACAATCCACATATATACGTTTAAAAACAAAGGATTTGGTCGGATTTATTGTATTCCAATATTCTCTATTTGGATATAGTGGTTGTAGTGTACATTAAATGTATATTGATTTGTCTTAAGTCAGAGGTATCTGTAAGGATCAGTAAAAAATCTGATTTTCTTATAGAATACGTGGTCTTTCTTCACTTTGTGCCACTGTGATAATAAATCTATTGTTCCTTAACTTGTTGGTCTAGGTCACAAATAATAGTGTCTTCTTTAATGTTTTGTGAGTGGATACACAATTGTACAATTTTGTAGGAACTGATCTAGGGTTGTATGTAGCAGAATCTGGTTTGTATTCTGTCTTGGTGCATATATTGAAGTTTTAGATTTTAATTCTGCAAATCTAATATCACTGCTATTTAAAAAGGAATTTATATGCAGTGTAGGTATAGAATAGGTGGTGCTCTCAGCTTATGGTAATAGGCTAAATCTGCCACTATTGCAATTGCTGTTTAAATGTGCTGAGAATTTCGCCTAATATATTAACAGACTGTTGGATTAAGCTATTGCAACTGCTGTCTAAATATGCTGAAAATTTTGCCTAATATATTTCCAGACTAATTGTTCTGAACTATCAAGCACTTAAAATAAAGTATATATATAGTTAACACAAGATCTCTTCAGTTTGGCAGTTGGTTATATTTAGTATACGGTACTTATTAACGTTTCTTTAAATAGTTGTTTGGATCTTATATATTATAAGGATACTTAATGTGCTTGGAAATGTGTATGGCTTGATCTTACTAGATAAATATCTCTTTTGATTGCTTAAATTCAGCTGGATTTAAATTAACTGTTAGTTTTTAACAAAGTATTGTGCCTTCATTATAATTGTACTGGTTGACGTCGCAATATGTTTAGGCAAAATTCTTTAGAAGTTACATTGTAATTTGATTCATCTATATAAGCGATGTTTTATGGCAGACTTATTCAAGACTGATTGTAACGAAGTACTGATAGCCACACTTTTATCGTTCAGCACTACTTAGATTTGCTTTACTAATAAATTACAATGGGCAATGGATTAGCTGAGACAGATATTCTCAATGTCTTATTAATATAAGGTAGACCCAGTATTACTGCTAAATTTAGCGCTTTTTCTATTGGATTCTAATGTTCCATACGTTAACTGTAATATATATTCAATATGTGTATTCCCAAAAAGTAGATGTGTAATCACTATTTGTGCCACAGCTTTGAATTTAATTAGAAGTTTGGTATCTTTGATTATTACAAGATAGTTACAGCGGTAAGAAGTATTCGGTCTGATACTTATAACAAATCTAATATTTTTTGTTAGTATTTATATACTTTTCTATACCGGTTATCTCTGAGTTATTGTAAATTTGTGTAAACACGGCTTGCAGTTTGGCGTTTTTGGTATTTATAACTTATTGGATATTGGGATATTATATTTAAATCCCCTCATTCCGTACTGATATACTTATAATACCACCTTGCTGCAACTGCCGGTTACAAATGTAAAGTAAACGGTACTAGATTAAACCCTGTTTAAGGGATTCTTAACTGTACTCTTAATGTTAACAATCAACACAACTACTACTATTTTTAAATTAAAGACCAAATGTCCTGCTAGTTAAAAAATGTTAGGAGGCATTCACAACAAACATTTCCCTAACATGTTTCGCCACTAACGTGGCTTTTTCAAAGGGTACGGCGCGGCCAGATTTGTGTCTTTTTATTGGCTCGCACTCCTCCTCCTATTGGTTGTTATTTTGACAAATCAAGAGATCCGTTGCAGGGAGCCAATCACTCGATGCTGAATAGCCTGTACACATGTAAGGCTGGATACGATTGAAAGAAAATGTTTTCTCATTCTTACTTTGTGTATACTTAGAACCTATATGAATGAAAGTTAGTAGAACACAAGCGAAACTATAATTTGATTATTATGTTATTTGTACAATGAAATCCAATAAACTTAAAGTTTATATAAGGAATTTGTCTTTTTGGTTAGTTGTATACTGTTTATACTGATCGCGTGATTTTTGATAATGACAGATAGTATCCGATTGTGACTTGGATACAAAGTATATGGTAAAGAACAAGTTACTAAAAAGGAATTTATCAAAAGAGCAAGTATATAGATCAACATATGCTTTTAAGCTATCGTATTGTATTAGCCTAGTTATTAGCCTAGTTAGTCAAGATGGAATATATTATTATTAATAAAGTTAAAAGGTATAACGATTGTTGATAAATATACAAATATAAGATTGTCATTTTGACCTTCAATATAGTAACAAGCTTGATGTAAATGCTCCATTTATAATGGCCGATAACTTAATGTTGGTGTTTGGACATTTACTAAAATAATAATTATTATAGTTGAATATTAATTCTGACCAGATAATAAGCTTAGTGGATATGATAAAAAAAGATAGTATGACTGCATGTACATCTGTTGCTGAACAGTTGTTGTATTCTATTTTATTTTAACAAAATATATATGCTGCATTAATATAAAGATAGTGCGTTCTGCAGCTTAAGAATACTAGAATTAAATCACTGTATTCATTGTGAAAATTTATGTGCGGCTTAAATAGTTAGTTGGTAATTCAACTTAAAATAATGTTAATAATCAGTGAAAAGACTAATACTCTACAAGTGATGATGTGTAACAAATTAAACAAATAGTGATGAATAGGAAATTCCAGTGAAATTGGTTATATGATTACTTGCTGAATCTAAATTCATGACAGATTATGTAGTCATGTATATGTATTTATTTAAATAATAAGTTATTCACTTTTGTTACTGTTATACAGGGACACCACATAAGTGTAGGAATAGTACATACTTCTATATTGATGTACTGAAATTGAATCTCAGTGTTCTTGTGCAATTGTGTCGTGACATTATTTGGGGTTGATGATAATAAATGAATAGGGATGATACTTCTCAGTAATATTTTAAATCTTTTCAAGTGATGGCATGTCTGAATATCAGGGTGAAAATGTGAACTCTCCATGAGTTATGCTGATGTGTAAAAACAAACTAAAAACAAGTGCTCTAATAAAAAGTGGGGATGATGATGTTATGTGATGACATAGTGAGTGACTGTTGATCTAGTGTCTTATAAGTGATGAATCTGTGGCAAATATGCCAATTGTGGTGTAGGTGTTGAGTTGTTAAGGTTTGTAGATTATTTTTGATGATTAAGAATTCTTGTCTTGATTTTATTCTTATTTTATTATTCACTAAGACTTAACATCTTGTTCATATTTATAGATATGAAAAGTAATTATTGTGCTCATTTAGGCCATTAGGTTGTACAACCTAATGGCCTAAATGAGCACAATATAATGTCACGACACAATTGCACAAGAACACTGAGATTCAATTTCAGTACATCAATATAGAAGTATGTACTATTCCTACACTTATGTGGTGTCCCTGTATAACAGTAACAAAAGTGAATAACTTATTATTTAAATAAATACATATACATGACTACATAATCTGTCATGAATTTAGATTCAGCAAGTAATCATATAACCAATTTCACTGGAATTTCCTATTCATCACTATTTGTTTAATTTGTTACACATCATCACTTGTAGAGTATTAGTCTTTTCACTGATTATTAACATTATTTTAAGTTGAATTACCAACTAACTATTTAAGCCGCACATAAATTTTCACAATGAATACAGTGATTTAATTCTAGTATTCTTAAGCTGCAGAACGCACTATCTTTATATTAATGCAGCATATATATTTTGTTAAAATAAAATAGAATACAACAACTGTTCAGCAACAGATGTACATGCAGTCATACTATCTTTTTTTATCATATCCACTAAGCTTATTATCTGGTCAGAATTAATATTCAACTATAATAATTATTATTTTAGTAAATGTCCAAACACCAACATTAAGTTATCGGCCATTATAAATGGAGCATTTACATCAAGCTTGTTACTATATTGAAGGTCAAAATGACAATCTTATATTTGTATATTTATCAACAATCGTTATACCTTTTAACTTTATTAATAATAATATATTCCATCTTGACTAACTAGGCTAATAACTAGGCTAATACAATACGATAGCTTAAAAGCATATGTTGATCTATATACTTGCTCTTTTGATAAATTCCTTTTAAGTAACTTGTTCTTTACCATATACTTTGTATCCAAGTCACAATCGGATACTATCTGTCATTATCAAAAATCACGCGATCAGTATAAACAGTATACAACTAACCAAAGAGACAAATTCCTTATATAAACTTTGTTTATTGGATTTCATTGTACAAATAACATAATAATCAAATTATAGTTTCGCTTGTGTTCTACTAACTTTCATTCATATAGGTTCTAAGTATACACAAAGTAAGAATGAGAAAACATTTTCTTTCAATCGTATCCAGCCTTACATGTGTACAGGCTATTCAGCATCGAGTGATTGGCTCCCTGCAACGGATCTCTTGATTTGTCAAAATAACAACCAATAGGAGGAGGAGTGCGAGCCAATAAAAAGACACAAATTTGGCCGCGCCGTACCCTTTGAAAAAGCCACGTTAGTGGCGAAACATGTTAGGGAAATGTTTGTTGTGAATGCCTCCTAACATTTTTTAACTAGCAGGACATTTGGTCTTTAATTTAAAAATAGTAGTAGTTGTGTTGATTGTTAACATTAAGAGTACAGTTAAGAATCCCTTAAACAGGGTTTAATCTAGTACCGTTTACTTTACATTTGTAACCGGCAGTTGCAGCAAGGTGGTATTATAAGTATATCAGTACGGAATGAGGGGATTTAAATATAATATCCCAATATCCAATAAGTTATAAATACCAAAAACGCCAAACTGCAAGCCGTGTTTACACAAATTTACAATAACTCAGAGATAACCGGTATAGAAAAGTATATAAATACTAACAAAAAATATTAGATTTGTTATAAGTATCAGACCGAATCCTTCTTACCGCTGTAACTATCTTGTAATAATCAAAGATACCAAACTTCTAATTAAATTCAAAGCTGTGGCACAAATAGTGATTACACATCTACTTTTTGGGAATACACATATTGAATATATATTACAGTTAACGTATGGAACATTAGAATCCAATAGAAAAAGCGCTAAATTTAGCAGCAATACTGGGTCTACCTTATATTAATAAGACATTGAGAATATCTGTCTCAGCTAATCCATTGCCCATTGTAATTTATTAGTAAAGCAAATCTAAGTAGTGCTGAACGATAAAAGTGTGGCTATCAGTACTTCGTTACAATCAGTCTTGAATAAGTCTGCCATAAAACATCGCTTATATAGATGAATCAAATTACAATGTAACTTCTAAAGAATTTTGCCTAAACATATTGCGACGTCAACCAGTACAATTATAATGAAGGCACAATACTTTGTTAAAAACTAACAGTTAATTTAAATCCAGCTGAATTTAAGCAATCAAAAGAGATATTTATCTAGTAAGATCAAGCCATACACATTTCCAGCACATTAAGTATCCTTATAATATATAAGATCCAAACAATTATTTAAAGAAACGTTAATAAGTACTGTATACTAAATATAACCAACTGCCAAACTGAAGAGATCTTGTGTTAACTATATATATATACTTTATTTGAAGTGCTTGATAGTTCAGCACAATTAGTCTGGAAATATATTAGGCGAAATTTTCAGCATATTTAGACAGCAGTTGCAATAGCTTAATCCAACAGTCTGTTAATATATTAGGAGAAATTCTCAGCACATTTAAACAGCAATTGCAATAGTGGCAGATTTAGCCTATTACCATAAGCTGAGAGCACCACCTATTCTATACCTACACTGCATATAAATTCCTTTTTAAATAGCAGTGATATTAGATTTGCAGAATTAAAATCTAAAACTTCAATATATGCACCAAGACAGAATACAAACCAGATTCTGCTACATACAACCCTAGATCAGTTCCTACAAAATTGTACAATTGTGTATCCACTCACAAAACATTAAAGAAGACACTATTATTTGTGACCTAGACCAACAAGTTAAGGAACAATAGATTTATTATCACAGTGGCACAAAGTGAAGAAAGACCACGTTTTCTATAAGAAAATCAGATTTTTTACTGATCCTTACAGATACCTCTGACTTAAGACAAATCAATATACATTTAATGTACACTACAACCACTATATCCAAATAGAGAATATTGGAATACAATAAATCCGACCAAATCCTGTGTTTTTAAACATTGTATATATGTGGATTGTGTGTAAGTTTTTGTTTTAAATTACCAAATAAAGGTTATATTTTAAATATCCCTAAGCACTCCCTCTCCAAAGATATCCAGTCTCTGCCCAATTTTGCCATCCTTGATTAAGGGGAAGAGTGCTACCCAGGTGTACAAATTTTTAATCCAAGGATTGATTTTGTGTGGTTCAGTATACAAGTACACAGCACCTCAGCCATGTTGTAATTAAGCCTGAGTTATAGACACAAACCTATACATATGGTATCTATAAATTCAGAGATTAATAGGCTACCCTAATCCTCAACTTTCAGCAGTGCCATTAGTACTTTTGTTTTTCTCTATTAGATTAGGTGTAATTAGTTTAAATATTTTGTAATTTGTTTTTTATTTTGTGTAATTTAGTGTTTGTTATTTTTTGTAATTTAGATAATTGTATTTAATTTAGGTAATTTATTTAATTATAGTGTAGTGTTAGGTGTTAGTGTAACTTAGGTTAGGTTTTATTTTACAGGTAAATTTGTATTTCTTTTAGATAGGTAGTTATTAAATAGTTAATAACTATTTAGTAACTATTCTACCTAGTTAAAATAAATACAAACTTACCTGTGAAATAAAAATAAAACCTACGCTAGTTACAATGTAACTATTAGTTATATTGTAGCTAGCTTATGGTTTATTTTACAGGTAAGTATTTAGTTTTAAATAGTAATTATTTAGTTATTAATTGTAGGTTTTACTTAGATTTATTTAAATTATATTTAATTTAGGGGGTGTTAGGGTTAGACTTAGGTTTAGGGGTTAATAAATATAGTATAGTGGCGGCAGATTAGTTGTTAATAAATGTAGGTAGGTGGCGGCGATGTTAGGGACAGCAGATTAGGGGTTAATAATATTCAACTAGTGTTTGCGAGGCGGGAGTGCGGCGGTTTAGGGGTTAATATGTTTATTCTAGTGGCGGCGACCTGGAGCGGCAGATTAGGGGTTAATAAGTATAATGCAGGTGTCGGCGATGTCGGGGGTGGCAGATTAGGGGTTAATAAGTGTAAGATTAGGGGTGTTTAGACTCAGGGTTCATGTTAGGATGTTAGGTGTAAACATAAAATGTGTTTCTCCATAGGAATCAATGGGGCTGCGTTACGCTGCTTTATTGCAGGTGTTAGGCTTTTCTTCAGCCTGCTCTCCCCATTGATGTCTATGGGGAAATCGTGCACGAGCACGTACAACCAGCTCACCGCTGACTTAAGCAGCGTTGGTATTGGAGTGCGGTATGGAGCTCAATTTTGCTCTACGCTCACTTTTTGTCTTTTCACATCGGGTTTATAAAAACCTGTAACACCAGCGCTGTAGGTAAGTGAGCGGTGACAATAACGTGTAAGTTAGCACCGCACCCCTCATAATGCAAAACTCGTAATCTGGCCGTATATAAGGCAAAACTTTTGCTCTAGTATTTCACTATAGATATATATAAGAACAAATTTCAATGGTTCATGGGATGGTATAGCTGCCTTGTGATGGCTTCAGTTAATTGTTTCTTTGGTATGTAACAAAACTTACCATTTTCTTGTCTTCAATGCCTATACTGGAACTCAATAAGTGCATATTAAAGAAAGCCAAAATGCCTAATAGTTTTGGTTGCAAATAATCTGCCTAGAGAGAAAGAATAAACATGGTGAGAAATCCCTTCATGAAGCATGTACTTCTATCTTAAAAGACTACATTGAAAACAGGATTTGCTAGTTATAGATCTGTTTTTAGAATTTCAGAGTAGTTTTCAGTAGTAATTATTGATGGCATATTAGTGTTATACTTTTGTCAATGGTAGCACAAATAATTGTGATTAAAATGTAGTCATCTAGAACGTGAAACAGATTTATCACTAAGCAAAATTATTTTTATTCACATCCTAAACTGAAATAATAAGCAGGTAAGACATTAAAGGGATATAAAATCCAAAATTATATTTTGTGATTCAGACATACAGAACATACAATTTAAAAAAAAAAAACTTTTCAATTTACTATTATTAAATTTGCTTCGTTCCCAAGATATTCTGTGTTGATGAGATACCTAGGTATGCATTTGGAGCACTACATGTCAGGATATAGTGCTGCCATCTAGTGCTCTTGTAAATGAATAACATTCTTGCAAAACTGTTGCCATATAATGCTCCATAAATGGGCAGGCTCCTAAGCATACTTCCTGCTTTTCAACAACAGGTACAAATAGAACAAAGACAAATTGATAATAAAAGTAAATTAGAATGTTTAAATTTGCATGTTCTATCTGAATCATGCAAGAAAAATATTGGGTTTCATATCACAACCAAACCCCAAAAATGCTTAGCACACATGGAGGCAATTATTGACAGACTAGTCCTAAAGCCCGTTCACACATGCCATTTTTTGCACTACAGTGGTCCTACCCCTTGCACTCCCCCCCTTTTGCTCTCTCTCTCCCCCCTCTCTCTTTTGCTCTCTTTCTTCCCCCTCTCTTTTGCTCCCCCCCCTCTCTTTTGCTCTCTCTCGCCCCCCCTCTCTTTTGCTCTCACTAGCCCCCCTCTTTTTCTCTCTCTCTCCCCCCCTCTTTTTCTCTCTCTCGCCCCCCCTCTCTTTTGCTATCTCTCCCCCCTCTCTTTTGCACTCTCTTTCTTTCCCCCCTCTCTTTTGCTCTCTCTCCCCCCCCCCTCTCTTTTGCACTCTCTCTCTACCCTCTCTTTTGCTCTCTCTCCTTCCTCTCTCTCCCCCTCTCTTTTGCGCTCTCTTGCCCCCTCTCCCCCCCCTCTTTTGCTCTCTCTCCCCCCCCTCTCTTTTGCTCTCTCTCTCCCCCCTCTCTTTTGCTCTCTCATCTCTTTTGCTCTCTTCCCCCTCTCTTTTGATCCGTCTCTCTCGCACGCGCACAGCCCAGTCCCGCCCGGTCCCGCCCACGCCACGTCACTCCCACACCACGTCCGGTCCCGCCCTTTCACGCCCACTTCCGTCCACCGTTGTCACGCCACGGACAGCAGATCAGGTAGACTCTAAGGCCAGGTTTGTTTGTCCTCGCGCTGTCTCTACTGCGCATGACAGCCTCGGACAAACACACTTGGCCTTTTATATTATAGGATGGGTTGATAAGCTAGTGTTGCGTTTTATGTTTTCATTCTGTAGGTGGTATATGTCAAAAAAAGTAACAAAATGGCTCAGTAATATTATAACATCACGTTTATGCAGTAAAAAACTAAATTTATGCTTACCTGATAAATTCCTTTCTCCTGAAGTGTAGTCAGTCCACGGGTCATCCATTACTTATGGGATTATAACTCCTCCCTAACAGGAAGTGCAAGAGGATCACCCAAGCAGAGCTGCTACATAGCTCCTCCCCTCTACGTCATACCCAGTCATTCGACCGAAACCAAACGAGAAAGGAGAAACTATAGGGTGCAGTGGTGACTGGAGTTTAATTTAAAATTTAGACCTGCCATAAAAAACAGGGCGGGCCGTGGACTGACTACACTACAGGAGAAAGGAATTTATCAGGTAAGCATAAATTTTGTTTTCTCCTGTTAAGTGTAGTCAGTCCACGGGTCATCCATTACTTATGGGATACCAATACCAAAGCTAAAAGTACACGGATGACGGGAGGGACAGGCAGGATCTTTACACGGAAGGAACCACTGCCTGAAGAACCTTTCTCCCAAAAACAGCCTCCGAAGAAGCAAAAGTGTCAAATTTGGAAAATTTGGAAAAAGTGTGAAGTGAAGACCAAGTTGCAGCCTTGCAAATCTGTTCAACAGAGGCCTCATTTTTAAAGGCCCAAGTGGAAGCCACAGCTCTGGTAGAATGAGCTGTAATTCTTTCAGGAGGCTGCTGTCCAGCAGTCTCATAGGCTAAACGTATTATGCTACGAAGCCAGAAGGAGAGAAAGGTAGCCGAAGTCTTTTGACCTCTCCTCTGTCCAGAATAAACGACAAACAGGGAAGAAGTTTGTCGAAAATCTTTAGTTGCCTGCAAATAAAATTTTAGGGCACGGACAACGTCCAGATTGTGCAGAAGTCGTTCCTTCTTTGAGGAAGGGTTAGGGCACAATCATGGAACAACAATCTCTTGATTGATATTCCTGTTAGTGACTACCTTAGGTAAGAACCCAGGTTTAGTACGCAGAACTACCTTGTCTGAATGAAAAATCAGATAAGGGGAATCACAATGTAAGGCCGATAACTCAGAGACTCTTCGAGCCGAGGAAATAGCCATTAAAAACAGAACTTTCCAAGATAAAAGCTTGATATCAATGGAATGAAGGGGTTCAAACGGAACACCCTGTAAAACGTTAAGAACTAAGTTTAAGCTCCATGGCGGAGCAACAGTTTTAAACACAGGCTTAATCCTGGCCAAAGCCTGACAAAAAGCCTGAACGTCCGGAACTTCTGACAGACGTTTGTGTAAAAGGATGGACAAAGCTGAGATCTGTCCCTTTAACGAACTAGCGGATAAACCCTTTTCTAAACCTTCTTGTAGAAAAGACAATATCCTAGGAATCCTAACCTTACTCCATGAGTAACTCTTGGATTCGCACCAATGCAAGTATTTACGCCATATTTTATGGTAAATTTTCCTGGTAACAGGTTTCCTCGCCTGTATTAAGGTATCAATTACTGACTCCGAAAATCCACGCTTTGATAAAATCAAGCGTTCAATCTCCATGCAGTCAGCCTCAGAGAAATTAGATTTTGATGTTTGAAAGGACCCTGAATCAGAAGGTCCTGTCTCAGAGGCAGAGACCAAGGTGGACAGGATGACATGTCCACTAGATCTGCATACCAGGTCCTGCGTGGCCACGCAGGCGCTATTAGAATCACCAATGCTCTCTCCTGTTTGATCCTGGCAATCAATCGAGGCAGCATCGGGAAGGGTGGAAACACATAAGCCATGTTGAAGGCCCAAGGTGCTGTCAGAGCATCTATTAGAACCGCTCCCGGGTCCCTGGACCCGTAACAAGGAAGCTTGGCGTTCTGGCGAGACGCCATGAGATCCAGATCTGGTTTGCCCCAACGCCGAAGTATTTGGGCAAAGACCTCCGGATGAAGTTCCCACTCCCCCGGATGAAAAGTCTGGCGACTTAGAAAATCCGCCTCCCAGTTCTCCACGCCTGGGATGTGGATCGCTGATAGGTGGCAAGAGTGAGACTCTGCCCAGAGAATTATCTTTGAGACTTCCATCATCGCTAGGGAACTCCTTGTCCCTCCCTGATGGTTGATGTAAGCCACAGTCGTGATGTTGTCCGACTGAAACCTGATGAACCTCAGAGTTGCTAACTGAGGCCAAGCCAGAAGGGCATTGAAAACTGCTCTTAATTCCAGAATGTTTATGGGAAGGAGACTCTCCTCCTGAGTCCATGATCCCTGAGTCTTCAGGGAATTCCAGACAGCGCCCCAACCTAGCAGGCTGGCGTCTGTTGTTACAATCGTCCAATCTGGTCTGCTGAAGGGCATCCCCTTGGACAGATGTGGCCGAGAGAGCCACCATAGAAGAGAATTTCTGGTCTCTTGATCCAGATTCAGCATAGGGGACAAATCTGAGTAATCCCCATTCCACTGACTTAGCATGCACAATTGCAGTGGTCTGAGATGCAGGCGTGCAAAGGGTACTATGTCCATTGCCGCTACCATTAAGCCGATTACCTCCATGCATTGAGCCACTGACGGGTGTGGAATGGAATGAAGGACACGGCAAGCATTTAGGAGTTTTGTTAACCTGTCCTCTGTCAGGTAAATTTTCATTTCTACAGAATCTATAAGAGTCCCTAAGAAGTGAACTCTTGTGAGTGGCAATAGAGAACTCTTTTCTTCGTTCACCTTCCACCCATGTGACCTTAGAAATGCCAGTACTAACTCTGTATGAGACTTGGCAGTTTGGAAACTTGACGCTTGTATCAGAATGTCGTCTAGGTACGGAGCTACCGATATTCCTCGCGGTCTTAGTACCGCCAGAAGAGAACCCAGAACCTTTGTAAAGATTCTTGGAGCAGTAGCTAACCCGAAGGGAAGAGCTACAAACTGGTAATGCCTGTCTAGGAAGGCAAACCTTAGGTACCGGTAATGATCTTTGTGAATCGGTATGTGAAGGTAGGCATCCTTTAAATCCACTGTGGTCATGTACTGACCCTTTTGGATCATGGGTAAGATTGTCCGAATAGTTTCCATTTTGAACGATGGAACTCTTAGGAATTTGTTTAGGATCTTTAAATCCAAGATTGGTCTGAAGGTTCCTTCTTTCTTGGTAACCACAAACAGATTTGAGTAAAACCCTTGTCCGTGTTCCGACTGCGGAACCGGGTGGATCACTCCCATTAGTAAAAGATCTTGTACACAGTGTAGAAACGCCTCTTTCTTTATCTGGTTTGCTGACAACCTTGAAAGATGAAATCTCCCTTTTGGAGGAGAAGCTTTGAAGTCCAGAAGATATCCCTGAGATATGATCTCTAACGCCCAGGGATCCTGGACATCTCTTGCCCAAGCCTGGGCGAAGAGAGAAAGTCTGCCCCCCACTAGATCCGTTTCCGGATTGGGGGCCCTCACTTCATGCTGTCTTAGGGGCAGCAGCAGGTTTTCTGGCCTGCTTGCCCATGTTCCAGGTCTGGTTAGGTTTCCAGCCCTGTCTGTAGCGAGCAACAGTTCCTTCCTGTTTTGGAGCGGAGGAAGTTGATGCTGCTCCTGCCTTGAAGTTACGAAAGGCACGAAAATTAGACTGTCTAGCCCTTGGTTTGGCTCTGTCTTGAGGCAGGGCATGGCCCTTACCTCCAGTAATGTCAGCGATAATTTCTTTCAAACCGGGCCCGAATAATGTCTGCCCCTTGAAAGGTATGTTAAGCAATTTAGATTTAGAAGTCACATCGGCTGACCAGGATTTAAGCCACAGCGCTCTGCGCGCCTGAATGGCGAATCCGGAGTTCTTAGCCATAAGCTTAGTTAAGTGTACTACGGCATCAGAAATAAATGAATTAGCTAGCTTAAGGACTCTAAGCTTGTCTATAATTTCATCCAATGGAACTGAGCTAATGGTCTCTTCTAGAGACTCAAACCAGAATGCCGCCGCAGCCGTGACAGGCGCAATGCATGCGAGGGGTTGTAATATAAAACCTTGTTGAGTAAACATTTTCTTAAGGCAACCCTCTAACTTTTTATCCATTGGATCTGAAAAAGCACAGCTATCCTCCACCGGGATAGTGGTGCGCTTAGCCAGAGTAGAAACTGCTCCCTCCACCTTAGGGACCGTCTGCCATAAGTCCCGTGTGGTGGCGTCTATTGGAAACATTTTTCTAAATATAGGAGGGGGGGGAAAGGGTACACCGGGCCTATCCCACTCCTTGGTAATAATCTCTGTAAGCCTCTTAGGTATAGGAAAAACGTCAGTACACACCGGTACCGCATAGTATCTATCCAGCCTACATAATTTCTCTGGGATTGCAACCGTGTTACAATCATTCAGAGCCGCTAATACCTCCCCTAATAATACACAGAGGTTCTCAAGCTTAAATTTAAAATTTTAAATGTCTGAGTCCAGTTTATTTGGATCAGATCCGTCACCCACAGAATGAAGCTCTCCGTCTTCATGTTCTGCCAATTGTGACGCAGTATCAGACATGGCTCTAACATTATCAGCGTACTCTGTTCTCACCCCAGAGTGGTCGCGTTTACCCCTAAGTTCTGGCAATTTAGATAAAACTTCAGTCATAACATTAGCCATGTCTTGCAAAGTGATTTGTAAGGGCCGCCCTGATGTACTTGGCGCCACAATATCACGCACCTCCTGAGCGGGAGATGCAGGTACTGACACGTGAGGAGAGTTAGTCGGCATAACTTCCCCCTCGTTGTCTGGTGAAATTTTCTTGGCATGTACAGATTGGCTTTTACTTAAAGTAGCATCAATGCAATTAGTACACAAATTTCTATTGGGCTCCACATTGGCCTTTGAACATATTGCACAAAGAGATTCCTCTGTGTCAGACATGTTTAAACAAACTAGCAATTAGACTAGCAAGCTTGGAAAATACTTTTCAAATAAATTTACAAGCAATATAAAAAACGTTACTGTGCCTTTAAGAAGCACACAAAACTGTCACAGTTGAAATAACAATGAACCGGATTAGTTATAGCAACCAAATTTTCACAGTAAATGCATTAAGTTAGCAAAGGATTGCACCCACTAGCAAATGGATGATTAACCCCTTAATACCAAAAAACGGATAACAATTAAAAATATAAACGTTTTTATCACAGTCAAAGCACAGTCTCACAGGTCTGCTGTGAGTGATTACCTCCCTCAAAACTAGTTTTGGAGACCCCTGAGCTCTGTAGAGACGTCCTGGATCATGCAGGGAGAAAAAGGAAGGCTGTGACTGAATTTCTACTGCGCAATAAAGCGCCAAAATAGGCCCCTCCCACTCATAATACAACAGTGGGGAAGCTCAGTAAACTGATTTTATTCATAACAAACGACAGCCATGTGGAAAAATAATGCCCATAAAATTTTTCACCAAGTACCTCAGAGAAAAAACGATTAACATGCCAGTAAACGTTTTAAATATAAAATTATGAAATGTTATTAAAAAGCCTGCTGCTAGTCGCTTTCACTGCAGAATAGGCTATAAGTTATATGTATACAGTATTTTCTTAGTGAAGTGCCATTCCCCAGAAATACTTCAGTGTAAACATACATACATATCAGCCTGATACCAGTTGCTACTACTGCATTTAAGGCTGCACTTACATTACATCGGTATTAGCAGTATTTTCTCAGTCAATTCCATTCCTTAGAAAATAATATACTGCAACATACCTCCTTGCAGGTGAACCCTGCCCGCTGTCCCCTGTTCTGAAGTTACCTCGCTCCTCAGAATGGCCGAGAACAGCAAATGGATCTTAGTTACGTCCGCTAAGATCATACACAAACTCAGGTAGATTCTTCTTCTAATGCTGCCTGAGAAAAAACAACACACTCCGGTGCTGTTTAAAATAACAAACTTTTGATTGAAGAAATAAAAACTAAGTTTAACAACCACAGTCCTCTCACACGTCCTATCTATTAGTTAGGTGCAAGAGAATGACTGGGTAGGACGTAGAGGGGAGGAGCTATGTAGCAGCTCTGCTTGGGTGATCCTCTTGCACTTCCTGTTAGGGAGGAGTTATAATCCCATAAGTAATGGATGACCCGTGGACTGACTACACTTAACAGGAGAAACATACATTATGCTTACCAGATAAATTAATTTCCTTCTGTATAAGGAGAGTCCACGGCTTCATTCCTTACTGTTGGGAAATACTGAACCTGGCCACCAGGAGGCAGCAAAGACACCCCAGCCAAAGGCGTAAATACCTCTCCCACTTCCCCTTTCACCCAGTCATTCTGTCAAGGCAACAAGGAACAGAAGGAGAAATATCAGGGTATAAAATGTGCCAGAAGAAAAATATAATTTAGGGGGCCGCCCATCGGAGAACATGGGCGGGGGCCGTGGACTCTCCTTATACAAAAGGAAATTAAATTATCTGGTAAGGATAATTTATGTGTTCCTTCTTCCTTCTTAATATAAGGAGAGTCCACTGCTTCATTCCTTACTGTTGGGAAAAGTTACACCCAAGCTATAGAGGACACTGAATGATAACGGGAGGGACAAAAAGAGAGACGGACCCTAATCTGAGAGCACCACAGCCAGCAAAACCTCTCTCCCGAAGGCTGCTACAGCTGAAGCAAAAACATCAAACTTGTAAAATTTAGAAAAAATGTGTAAGGAGGACCAGGTAGCCGACTTACAAATCTAATCCATAGAGGCCTCGTTCTTAAAGGCCCAAGAGGAAGCCACTGCTCTAGTAGAATGAGCCGTAATTCTCTGAAGAGGTTTATGTCCCACTGTCTCATAAGCTTAGCGGATAACACTCCTTAAAGGGACACTGAACCCAAAGTTTTCTTTCGTGATTCAGATAGAGCATGACATTTTAAGCAACTTTCTAATTTACTCCTATTATCAATTTTTCTTCATTCTCTTGGTATCTATTTGAAATGCAAGAATGTATGTTTACCTAGGTTGTCCTTGCTGATTGGTGGATAAATTTATCTACCAATCAAAAACTGCTGTCCAGAGTACTGAACCCAAAAAAAAGTTTAGATGCCTTCTTTTTCAAATAAAGATAGCAAGAGAACAAAGAAAAATTTATAATAGGAGTAAATTAGAAAGTTGCTTAAAATTGCCTGCTCTATCTAAATCCCGAAAGAAAAAAATTGGGTTCAGTGTCCCTTTAACCAAAAGGATAAGGAAGTCGAAGAGACCTTCTGACCCTTACGCTTCCCAGAATAGGCAACAAACAAGGAAGAAGTTTGTCTAAAATCCTTAGTAGCTTGAAGATAAAACTTCAAGGCACGACCCACGTCCAAATTATGAAGCAAACGTTCCTTCGAAGGAGGAGGATTAGGACACAAGGGAGGAACCACAATCTCTTGATTGATGTTGCGGTCTGACACGACCTTAGGGAAAAACACTAACCTAGTACGTAGGACAGCCTTATCAGAGTTGAACACCAGATAAGAAGGCTCACATTGCAAAGCGGCAATCTCAGAAACTCTGCTCGCAGAAGCAATAGCCAGTAGAAAAAGAACTTTCCAGGACAACAACTTAATGTCAATTTCATGCATAAGCTCAAAGGAGCCCGTTGCAAAACCTTAAGAACCAGATTCAGATTCCAAGGAGGAGCCTTAGATCTGAACACAGGTCTGATCCTAATCAGAGCCTTAACAAAAGACTTTACTTCTGGAAGCTCCGAGAGCCTCTTGAGCAGTACAACAGACAGGGCCGAAATCTGTCCCTTAGGGAACTGGCTGAAAGACCCTTCTCCAGTCCATCCTGGAGAAACAATAGAATTCTGGCAACCTTAACTTTATGCCAGGGAAATCCACGCTTTTCCCACCAGAATAAATAGGTTCTCCACACCTTATGATAGATTCAACGAGTAACCGGCTTACGAGCTTGAATGAAAGTATCAATAACTCTTTCAGAAAACCCTCTCTTGGCAAGGACTAACCTTTCAATCTCCACGCAGTCAGCCTCAGAGAATCTAGATTTTGATGAACAAAAGGACCTTGTTCCAGCAGATCCCTGCGACAAGGTAACCTACATGGAGAAGATGACATCCTCACTAGATCCGCGGCCACGATGGAGCAATCAGTATTACTGACGCCTGCTCCTGCTTGATGCGAGCCACTACACGATGAAGGAGTGGTAACGGCGAGAAAAGGTAGATTAGACTGAACCTCCAAGGCACTGCTAATGCATCTATTAGCTCCGTCTGAGGATCCCTGGACCTCGACCCATATCTGGGTAGCTTGGTATTGAGACGAGACACCATGAGATCTATCTCCGGCGTCCCCCACTTGTTGCATATCTTCGCAAACACTTCAGGATGGAAAGACCATTCCCCCGGATGAAAGGATTGTCTGCTGAGAAAATCCGCTCCCCAGTTGTAAACACCCGGAATGTGGATCGCTGACAGTATCCGAGATACTTCCCTTATTGCTAGGAAGCTTCTCACCCCCCCGATGGTTGATGTAAGCCACCGAGGTTATATTGTCTGATTGGAATCTGATAAACCAGACGAACCTAGAAGAGGCCAAGCCTTCAGAGCATTGTAGATTGCTCGAAGTTCCAAACTGTTGATCGGGAGGGAGCGTTCTTCCTGAGACCAGGGGCCCTGTGCCTTCTTGGCACCCCAAACAGCTCCCCATCCTGATAGACTCGCGTCCGTAGTCACTATCTCCCAGGATGGTCTTAGAAAGGATGTCCCTCGGGACAGATGATCTGGCTGTCCAGGGAAATCTGTTGAGACAGATCCGAATGATCGCCGTTCCACTGCCTCAGCATGCACAGCTGCAAAGGTCTGAGACGGAACCTGGGAAAGGGAATTATGTCCATGCTGGACACCATGAGACCAATTACCTTCATACACTGAGCCACGGGTGGCCTTAAGGAGGTCCGGAAGGCAAGACATGCCGAAGCTAGCTTGCAATGTCTCTGGTCTGTTAGAAATATCCTCATGGATATTGAGTCTATTATAGTACCCAGGAATTCTACCCTGGTGCTTGGAATAAGGGAACTCTTTTCTAAGTTTATCTTCCATCCATGAGATCGAAGAAGAGAGAGAAGAGATACAGAATGGTCCTGCGCCAGACGAAAAGATGGTGCTTGAACCAGAATGTCGCCCAAGTAGGGAGCTACTGCTATACCTCGGGTTCTGGCGGCAGCCAGGAGAGCCCCTAGAACCTTTGTAAAGATTCTTGGAGCAGTAGCTAGACTAAACGGAAGTGCAATGAACTGGAAGTGCTGATCCAGGAACGCAAACCTTAGGAACTGGAAGTGGTCCTTGTGGATTGGAACTTGAAGATAGGCATCCTTCAGATCTATAGTGGTCATGAACTGTCCTTCCTGAACTAGAGGAAGGATGGACCTTATAGTCTCCATCTTGAACGAGGGGACATTTAGAAACTTGTTTAAGCACTTTAGGTCCAGAATCGGGCGGAAAGTTCCCTTCTTCTTTGGGACCACGAACAGGTTTGAATAGTATCCCAAACCTCTTTCTGCAATAGGAACCGGGACAATGACCCCTAAGGAGGACAGATCCCGCACGCATCCCAGAAAGACTTCCCTCTTTTCTGGTCTTGAAGACAGGCTTGAGAGGAGAAATCTGCCCTTGGGTGGTTGAGATTTGAAACCTATCTTGTATCCCTGAGCTATGACCTCCAGAACCCATGGATCCTGCACGTCCCTTAAAGGGATATGAAACCCAAAACAATTATTTCATGGTTTAGACAGAGTATACAATTTTAAACAACTATCCAATTTACTTCTCTTATTTAATGTGCTTCCTTCTCTTGTTATCCTTTCCTGAAAGGTTTATCTAGGCAAGCTCAGGAACAGCAGAGAACCTAAGATCTAGCTGTTGATTGGTAACTGCATATATCTATTGATTGTGATTGGCTCACCCATGTGTTCAGTTAGAAACTATTAGTGCATTCCTGCTCTTTCAACAAATTATATCAAGAGAATGAAACAAATTATATAATAGGAGTAAATTAGAAAGTTGTTTAAAATTGTATTCTTTATCTGAATCATGAAAGAAAAAATCTGGGTTTCATGTCCCTTTAACCAAGCGTCTGAAAACAGCGACAGTCTGCCCCTACGCGATCCAGCACCGGATCGGGGGCCGCCCCTTCATGCCGACTTGGTCTCAGCGGGCTTCTTGTTCTGCTTGGATTTATTCCAGGATTGAGCCGGCTTCCAAGTGCTCTTGGTTTGCTTGGGCATAGAGGAGGACTGCTGACGTTGGGACTTCTCAGAACAAAAGGAATGAAAATAAGATCCTTCTCCCTTAGACTTGTTCATTTTATCCGCAGTAGGAAGGCACCCTTGCCCTCTGTAACCGTGGAGATAATGGAGTCCAGGCCTGGACTAAATACAATATTTCCCTTAAAGGGAAGGGAAAGTAGTCTAGACTTAGAAGTCATGTCCGCAGACCAGGACTTCAGCCAGAGCGAACGACGGGTCTGTATTGAAAAACAGAAATCTTAGCATTCAGGTGAATAATCTGCATGTTTGCATCACAGATAAAAGAGTTAACAATTCTCAAGGCTTTAATTCTTTCTTGGATAACGTCGAGGGGACCCTCCACCTCGATCCGCTAAGGAGTCGCACCAGTAGGCCGCAGCTCCAGCATCCGAGACAACAGCCGCTGCCAGTTGAAACATGTATCCCCTATGCTGAAACATTTTTCTGAGAAAAGTTTCCATCTTCTTATCCATCAGCTCTCTGAATGACGAGCTATCCTCAAGTTGAGAGTCCGGGAGCGGGAATCATTTTTTAAAGGCAGTTGAAGGGGAAAAGGAAGATCCAATTCTATTAAACTCATTCTAAATAATGTTCACCATTTTTACAGGTACAGTAAAAGTTAGCGGCGATACCCTGTCCTCGTACACTCTGTCTAATTTAGGGATCAAGGGTTCATCAGGCAATTTGGCCTCAGGAACCTCTAATTTAGACAGAACCTCCTTTAGAAGAAAATGTAAGTGTTCAATCTTAAATCTAAAGGCTGGTTCCTCCGCAGCCGGAGGCCTAGAGGTAGCAGACTCTGATCCAGAAAGTTCACCCTCTGAAGACTCCTGAGTGTGACCCATCCTTTGATAACTGAATAACAGACAAATCCAATAAATCACTGGATGACACCTGGACAGGAGAGCTATGTTTAACCTTTTACTTGCACTTGGCAGGGCGAGGTAAAGCACTAAGGACCTCAGACACCGCCGTCTTTAACTGTGCGGTAAAGTCTGATGGTAAAAGGCTCCCTCCAGATGGAGGATCAGGAGTGCTACGGGAAGCTGCATGTGATGAGGTAGATGACTGATGGGTGTGCACCTCACGAGACGGCGAGTCCTCAGAGGAGGACGGCTCAGTGGTTGTAAAGGGGTTAACCTTCTTAGGCATAATAACCTTGTTTATGCATATGGAACATAGTTGAGAGGGCGGGCATACCAAGGCCTCCTCACAATATAGACAGGTATTGTTATTAGGAATAGAGGGAGTACCCTCAAGAATATCAGAATCCTCCATAGCTTGCGCTAATGACAGTAGGACACAGAATAAAACAATATTTTTATTTCTCACAAAAACGGCACCTTTATACTCCCAGTGGCTGGGGCACTCACCACCTCCTAGACCCAGGCAAACAGAGAAACAAACATCTTCTCCAACAGCTAGCTCGGTCCGGAAAGAGAAAACGAAAGTGTGACCACTCCCGGTCACGAGGTGCACTAGGCAGGACCGCCCCTGCTATTAGAAAACGCGTGCCAAGCTACAAGCTGTGCAGTGTTCAAAATGAAAGTAAAAACCTGTGTATTCCATTAAAAATCTCACAAATCTCACACATAAAGCAGCATAAAAGCATTACATTTGATTAATCCCCACTGTTCAATAATCCCCCTCGGGAGATATTAACCCAAGATTATATTAAGATAAAAGGAGTCACACTGTGACCCTGTCTTCAGCGTTTACAACATATGAAAAAATTGAAACGATCTTACCAGAATCCATACTGTGGAACAGAAACACAGTCTCTCAAGTGTGACAGTCTTGTAGCATCGCTCCTGACATGGACTTGAGTGAAGAAAAAGCAGGCAGTGAAACTCGTCAACACTGATTGTTTAAGGAGCTGTTAGTAGGCAGTCTGGATGGGTTCGCTGGAAGACTCTCCCTGCATCTCCAGACTCTAACTTTCGTCAATGCTCTTACTGAGAGGCTGACAAGACTACTTAAAACTCCAGTACCATATTGAAGGGCAGATACCCTTCCTGATGAACAACTCCGAATCTTCTGACATTTCTCTGCCATCCTCCTGTGACGAAAGGCAAAGAACGACTGGGGGATAGGGGAAGTGGGAGAGGTATTTAAGCCTTTGGCTGGGGTGTCTTTGCCTCCTCCTGGTGGCCAGGTTCAGTATTTCCCAACAGTAAGGAATGAAGCCGTGGACTCTCCTTATATTAAGAAGGAAAATTACTTGCTTTTCTTCTGGTCAACATGTATCTTGAGAATTTTCTACAAACAGAAAGCCACTAATTCAGGCAGATAAGATATAGTAAAATACCAAATCTTGCCTTGAACACACCCACACTCACATATATACAGTTTGCATTTCTCTCAAAATTTGTTAGCCCTAACTGAAAATTATGAGTTATATATTGCAAGACCTTTTGAGAACTACAACAGGTAGCAGGCTACAATACTAGCTGTCATTACAACTTAGCAACCAGTATGTTGAGCAGGGCAGTTGCTAGAGTCTGTCTCCCTGGGCAAAAATCAAAAATGTGTCCCTACCCCTCAAATTCTAAAGTACAACCTTCCCCAACAGGAGGATTGTAGCTAGGAGGATTGTAGTCTGTCACTCTAAAGCTTTTGTTGTAACAGCTACTCGCTGCAGCTACTTGCAGAAAAGCATATATTAAATTTACATGACAATGTAAGTTAAAATGAGGTCAAAATTCCACTGAATACATTTTTGTAGTAAAAACATTGCATACTGATGAATCCGGCTTCATCCTATTGTTGCGTGCCCTTAATGGCATCCAGCTCATGGGCCACGCAATGATTGGATGAAGTTGCACAGCTAAATGAAGTATGAGATGCGGGCAAAGGAACGGCGCAATGTTTACCATGACTAAATGGAAAATATTTTACAAACAAAGCATCTTATAAAATGTAATCAATGAAAGTGCCCCTGTTTTGAAGAATAACTGTATATACTGTTCATAACATTCAGAAAGTTACAATCACTTTAAAGAGACAGAAATATGAGCAAATAACTATATGACTTGTTAATATATGTTATTATTTCAAACTATTCAGCTAGTTTCACAAAGAAGTGTCTTCATTATACGCAACATGCATATGTCAATACTGCTCACCATGATTTCTGACTGAGTGATGTTTCTTGGTCCTTGATATGGATCATCAGTAGATGCAAATGAAGCTAATATTGATAGTCCGTTAAAAACCTGCTGATAATGTTCCCCCAACCGCAGCAACAATTCATTATGAAGTCCTTGATAGTCCTGTCTAAGAAGACTGCCCAACTCAATTTCTGTTTCATTCTGTTAATACAGAAGAGCCAATTAAGGATGAATCTTGGAAACCTTAACCTTGGTACATTTATATACTGTATCTTTTTTTACTGAATATATATATATATATATATATATATATATATATATATATATATTTATAAAATTAATGAAGCAACAAATAACAATACCTTTAAATAATGTAGTGACTTCTCCAACTCATCCTTAGAGCATGAGCAGACCAGATGAGAGAAAATGTACTTAAAGTTGTTGATAAGGATCTCCCTCCGGTTCACATTTAGTTGCTTGGCAATCGTTCTTATGAGAGCAGAAGCTGTTGGGCTAGCTTTGGCCGCAAGATATGGCAGCAAGATTTGCAAAGTACGCTAAGTGAAGAAATAAATATTTTAGCTGGGATGTTCTAAAAGAACACTTAAATCGCAGAAAAAAAAAAAGAATCTTCAAGATGTGCAAAAAAAAACAAAGATGTTATACAGACTGAACAATCATAGGGATCAGGTCATTCTTGAGCTTATAGATTAAAGATAAAACAAAACTGGGGGATCAGTAAAGAAGTAAACAAAAAGAGCAGGATCATTTCTTATAAAATCCAGTAAATGTTTTAAATTGTGCAAAATTAAATATACTCAATAATTGATAGAGCAGGACGAAGTATAAGAAGAGCAGACCAGAGATATTTCTCTAGCATCTTCCAATAAGGTTCTAGCACATCTACAATAATTAATGATAATTTTAAGTGTTCCATGTGTTATTAAATATTTACTGAAGTGATCTGGATTTTTCTCTATACAATATTTTATAAAATTCTTAATTATTGCAATTTTTATTTAAATAAACCCAACTCTATTTAAGTACTTGACAGGAAGCCACAGCTCCTAGAATTTTACTTCTGGCTCCATAAAAACTGTGTGGCTGGCTCAACCTACAAGTGGGCTACTATGTTTAAAATGCATGTCCACTCCCGCTGTACCACTTACAAACATTTACTGATATTTGCATGGGTATATTAGAGGATCACATTCTTAAAAGGCCGATTAAATAAAGTAGAATTGCATAATCAGCAAATGCATAATAGCAAGACAATGCAACAACATGTTATCTTAATTTCAAATGAGCAGATTTTCTTCTGACAAATTTCAAAATTACTTCCATTTCACCTGCCCCTTGTGCCAAGTGACAGCCATCAACCAATCAAAAAACACCTATACAGTGAACTCTTGCACATGCTCAGATAATGTCCGTTTTAAAGGGCTATGAAACCCAAAACTTTTCTTTTGTGTTTCACACAGAGGATACCATTTTAAAAAAAGTTCTATTACCAAATTTGCTTCATTCCCATGATATTCTGTGCTGAAGAAATACATAGGGTAGGGCATCTGGAGCACTATATGTCAGGAAATAGTGCTGCTCTCTAGTGCTCTTGCAAATAGATAACATTCTTGCAAAACTGCTTCCATATAGTGCTCCAGAAATGGGCCGACTCATAAGCATACGTCCCTGCATTTCAACAAAGATACCAAGAGATCAAAGAAAAATTGATAATAGATGTAGATTAGAAAGTTGTTTAAAATCACATGCTCTATCTCAACCATGAAAGAAAAAAAAATGGTTTAATATCCCTTTAAACCACATACTGTGATCAGCTACATAAAGGGTAAATACTTCAACTAGCCAGAAGACAGTTATCTATATAGCAAATACATCAGTGTACCGTTAGAAATCGGTTTAAGTCAGGGAAGTCAAACACATTGGCTATTTCAGATAAGATGTCCAGGGCTACTTCTCTGTGGTGAGCAGCCTCCTGCTTCTGCATCTCACTGCTCCGGTCAGGTGTGTTAGCAAGAAGTACTCTTTGGCTTGAGTGCAAGGATTCCACAAGAAACTGAAATGAAATGATAGTTATAAATATCTATATCAGCCCGTTATACATACATACATATACATATATACAGGGTCCCGGACAACCTTGACATTTCTTGGGACGACTCAGAAAAATGATCTGCTATTTTCAACATGTATCGGTCATATAAACTTTCATTATTATAAAGATTTCTGTTTTCTTAAATTATAAAAATGCTTAGCATGTTAAAAAAACTCCACATCAGGTAGAAAGTGCCTTAAAAACAGAAGATTCCCCCTATAACTTTTTGCAGGTTTAGCCATGTAGATTTGGTATATTAAGGGAATAGTATGTATATCTATTTTTATACCGCATAAGCTACAATTTATTAAAACGTGTTTACATTGATATGCTGCTGGAACAATTTTAAATTTTGATTTTCTCATATTATGTTACAACTATTTTTTCTAATACTGCCTCAGACAACAATTTTCAAATAAAAGTAATTGTAGAGGCTGGTGCAGTTTACTCCCAGTTAATATTCCCAAATGATAGGGTGATAAATAACAGAAAACAAGGTGTCTATAGTAGAGGTGGGTTCTTCACTTTAATATCTTAGTTGGTTTTTTTTAGCAACCTTAGCTTGTACCCTATCAATGGCTGCACAGTAGAGATGGCAGAGGGCATCATATTTATGTATTCCTACTTTTCTTATTTATCATTCTCCTTGTCCTGCTGTAGCATAGGATATGTAAAAAAATATATATATCTTGTAAAGGTATGGCTGTTAGTGCCTTTAAGAAGTAGGGGTGCTGCAGTAATAAATGTGCCACCTCCATAGTAACTGCAAAACAATTGTGTGTAAGAGTTTGTGTATGTTAAACAGTGAGAATATGAGAGAGTGAGAAATAGGATGTTTGTGTGAGAAACTGAGAATATATGTGAGAGAAACTGTGTATTTAAAAGTGTGGGCAAATCTTATTTGTAATAGCGTGTCAGAGTTGGTTTGTGTGAGTGTGTAAGAGAGTTTGTGTGTGTCTGTGATTGTGTGTGTATATATCAGAGTGGGATGTGTGGCTATATATGTATGTGCGCAATTATTCCTTCCTCAGCTTGCTGCCACGTGAACAAGAAAACAGAATTTATGTTTACCTGATAAATTTCTTTCTCCTACGGTGTATCCGGTCCACGGCTTCATCCTTACTTGTGGGATATTCTCAATCCCTACAGGAAGTGGCAAAGAGAGCACACAGCAGAGCTGTCCATATAGCTCCCCTCAGGCTCCGCCCGCCCAGTCATTCGACCGACGGTTAGGAGAAAAAGGAGAACCATAAGGTGCAGTGGTGACTGTAGTTTACAAAAAATAAATGTAAACCTGACCAAAATGCCAGGGCGGGCCGTGGACCGGATACACCGTAGGAGAAAGAAATTTATCAGGTAAACATAAATTCTGTTTTCTCCTACATTGGTGTATCCGGTCCACGGCTTCATCCTTACTTGTGGGAACCAATACCAAAGCTTTAGGACACGGATGAAGGGAGGGAACAATTCAGGTAACCTAAACGGAAGGCACCACTGCTTGCAAAACCTTTCTCCCAAAAATAGCCTCCAAAGAAGCAAAAGTATCGAATTTGTAAAATTTGGCAAACGTATGCAGTGAAGACCAAGTCGCTGCCTTACAAATCTGTTCAACAGAAGCCTCATTCTTGAAAGCCCATGTGGAAGCCACAGCTCTAGTAGAGTGAGCTGTAATTCGTTCAGGAGGCTGCCTTCCAGCAGTCTCATAAGCCAACCGGATGATGCTTTTCAGCCAGAAAGACAGAGAGGTCGCAGTCGCCTTTTGACCTCTCCTCTTGCCAGAATAGACAACAAACAAGGACGATGTTTGTCTGAAGTCTTTAGTTGCTTTTAGATAAAACTTTAAAGCACGAACCACATCAAGATTGTGTAACAGACGTTCCTTGTTAGAAACTGGATTAGGACACAGAGAAGGAACAACTATTTCCTGGTTGAGATTCTTATTGGAAACCACTTTTGGAAGAAAACCAGGTTTGGTACGTAAAACGACCTTATCTGTATGAAACACCAGATAGGGTGAATTACACTGCAAAGCAGACAATTCAGAAACTCTTCTAGCAGAAGAAATAGCTACTAAAAACAAAACTTTCCAAGATAGTAACTTAATATCTATGGAATGTAGAGGTTCAAACGGAACCCCTTGAAGAACTGAAAGAACTAAATTTAGACTCCATGGAGGAGCCACAGG
Organism: Bombina bombina; assembly: GCF_027579735.1. Classification (NCBI taxonomy): domain Eukaryota; kingdom Metazoa; phylum Chordata; class Amphibia; order Anura; family Bombinatoridae; genus Bombina; species Bombina bombina. The sequence continues at coordinate 305,254,764 of NC_069502.1, read as the reverse complement.
TCTGTAGACAGGCTTGATTCTGACTAAAGCCTGTACAAACGCCTGAATATCTGGCATGGCTGCCAGACGCTTGACATATTCACCAGGTCTGCATACCAAGTCCTGTGTGGCCACGCAGGAGCTATCAGAATTACCGAAGCCTTCTCCTGTTTGATCCTGGCTACTAGCCGGGGGAGAAGGGGAAACGGTGGAAAGACATAAGCTAGATTGAACGACCAAGGCGCTACTAAGGCATCTACCAATGTCGCCTTGGGATCCCTGGACCTGGACCCGTAACGTGGAACTTTGGAGTTCTGACGTGACACCATCAGATCCAGATCTGGAATGCCCCATAGCTGGGTCAGCTGAGCAAAAACCTCCGGGTGGAGTTCCCACTCCCCCGGATGGAAAGTCTGACGACTCAGATAATCCGCTTCCCAGTTGTCCACTCCTGGGATGTGAATTGCTGATAGATGGCAGGAGTAATCCTCTGCCCATTTGATGATCTTGGATACCTCCCTCATCGCCAGGGAACTCTTTGTTCCCCCCTGATAATTGATGTACGCTACAGTCGTCATGTTGTCCGACTGAAATCTTAGGAATTTGGCCTCCGCTAGTTGAGGCCATGCCTGGAGCGCATTGAATATCGCTCTCAATTCCAAAATGTTTATCGGGAGAAGAGATTCTTCCCGAGACCATAGACCCTGAGCCTTCAGGGACTCCCAGACCGCGCACCAGCCTAAGAGGCTGGCGTCGGTCGTGACAATGATCCACTCCGGTCTTCGGAAACTCATTCCCTGAGACAGGTGATCCTGAGACAACCACCAGAGGAGTGAGTCTCTGGTTTGCTGGTCCATCTGAATCTGGGGAGACAAATCTGCATAATCCCCATTCCATTGTTTGAGCATGCACAGTTGCAATGGTCTTAAATGAATTTGAGCAAAGGGAACAACGTCCATTGCCGCAACCATTAGTCCTATTACCTCCATGCACTGAGCTATGGAGGGTTGAGGAATGGATTGAAGAACTCGACAAGAGTTAAAAAGTTTTAATTTCCTGACCTCTGTCAGAAAGATTTTCATTTCTACCGAGTCTATTATTGTTCCCAGGAAGGGAACCCTTGTGAACGGGGACAGAGAACTTTTTTCTATGTTCACCTTCCACCCGTGAGACCTTAGAAAGGCTAGAACAATGTCCCGGATCGGGGGCTACCCCTTCATGCTGTCTTGGTAGCAGCAGCAGGCTTTTTGGCCTGTTTACCCTTGCTCCAGCCTTGCAATGGTTTCCATGCTGGTTTGGGCTGGGGTGTGTTACCCTCTTGCCTAGTGGCTGTAGAGGTAGAAGCCGGTCCGTTCCTGAAATTGCGAAAGGAACGAAAATTAGACTTACTTTTAGCTTTGAAAGGTCTATCCTGTGGAAGGGCATGGCCCTTTCCCCTAGTGATATCTGAAATAATTTCTTTCAACTCTGGCCCGAATAGGGTCTTACCCTTGAAAGGAATATTAAGCAATTTTGTTTTGGACGACACATCCGCCGACCACGATTTTAGCCAAAGCGCTCTACGCGCCACTATTGCGAAACCAGAATTTTTCGCCGCTAATTTAGCTAACTGAAAAGCGGCATCTGTAATGAAAGAATTAGCCAACTTTAGGGCGTGAATTCTATCCATGACTTCATCATAAGAAGTCTCCTTCTGGAGCGAGTTTTCTAATTCCTCAAACCAAAAAGCAGCTGCAGTGGTTACAGGAATAATGCAAGAAATTGGTTGAAGAAGTAAACCTTGTTGAACAAAAATTTTCTTAAGTAAACCTTCTAATTTTTTATCCATAGGATCTTTGAAAGCGCAACTGTCTTCTATTGGTATAGTTGTGCGCTTAGCTAGCGTTGAAACTGCCCCCTCTACCTTAGGGACCGTCTGCCACGCGTCCCTTCTGGGGTAAACAATGGGGAACATTTTCTTAAATATAGGAGGGGAAACAAAAGGTACACCTGGCTTCTCCCACTCCTTATTCACTATATCCGCCACTCTCTTAGGTATCGGAAACGCATCAGTGTGTACTGGGACCTCTAAGAATTTATCCATTTTACACAATTTTTCTGGGACCACCAAGGGGTCACAATCATCAAGAGTAGCTAGGACCTCCTTAAGTAGAGCGCGGAGGTGTTCTAGCTTAAATTTAAAAGCTATGGTATCAGGCTCTGCCTGCTGAGAAACTTTTCCTGTGTCAGAAATTTCTCCCTCAGACAGGCCCTCCCTCACCGCCAAGTCAGATTGATGTGAGAGCACTACAGATAAATTATCCTCTGCGTCTGCTTGCTCATTTTCTGTATTTAAAACTGAGCAATCATGCTTCCTAGGAAAAGCTGGCAGTTTGGATAAAAATGCTGCGAGAGAATTATCAATTACTGCTGCTAACTGTTGCATAGTAATAGCAATTGGCGCGCTAGATGTACTGGGCATCGCTTGCGCGGGCATAGCTGGTGTTGACACAGAAGGAGAGGATAGTGAGCTATCCTCACTACCTTCAGCTAAAGAATCATCTTGGGCTATATCTTTAAGCGTGATTGTACAGTCCTTAAGTTGTTTGGACGCTATGGCACACTTCACACATAAATTTAATGGGGGAACCACCTTGGCCTTTGAACATACAGAACATAGGTTATCTGAAGGGTCAGACATGTTTGACAGACTTAAACAGATCTTCAAAGCAATAAAAATTATTTTTGACAAAAACTTTACTGTGTCTTTAAATAATAAAAGTGCACACTTTATTACTAAAACATCAAAAAACCATCAAAGAAACATCCGATTTTAATGAAATTTTCACCACAGTGTCTTAATGCTTTGCACACAAATTTTCAGACCAATTAACCCCTTAATGCCCAAACCGGAGCTATAACAGCAATTAACCAGTTAAAAACACTACAGTACTATGCCACAGCTTCCACTGTGTCCTTTACCTTCCTTAGGGATTATTTTAGTAGGAAACAAGCCTCTCTGGAGTCTTTTCTGACGCCTCTGGACTCCCCACGTGAAGCTGCATGAAACTGCCTAAGCAAAACAACTGCGTGAAAATGAGGCCTCCTCCCTCTTCATTCAAGAGTGGAGGGGCCTTTCTGACTAGAATAGGTGTCCAAATAAGTGCCAGGCGCAAATGAAACCCCAAAAGTGTTTTAAAGTCTGAAAAAACACCTTATTTATAGTGAAAAACATGCTAAAAAGCAATCGATTTAGCCCACAATAGTGTCAACCAGCATAGAGCCCTTAATATAAGCCATAATTTTATACAGAGTCTAAGAAAAATGGCTTACCTATCCCAGACGGGATTGCTGACAGTCTTCTAGCATTACTAGGTCTTGTTAGAAAAATGACTGATCATACCTGAAGCAGTTAAGCCTGCAAACTGTTCCCCCCAACTGAAGTTCTCTGGTTTCAACAGTCCTGCGTGGGAACAGCAATGGATTTTAGTTACTGGTGCTAAAATCATATTCCTCTCGGCAGAAATCTTCATCACTTTCTGCTGCAGAGTAAATAGTACAAGCCGGCACTATTTTAAAATAACAAACTCTTGATAGAAGAATAAAAAACTACAACTAAACACCACATACTCTTTACCACCCCCGTGGAGATGCTACTAGTTAGAGCGGCAAAGAGAATGACTGGGGGGGCGGAGCCTGAGGGGAGCTATATGGACAGCTCTGCTGTGTGCTCTCTTTGCCACTTCCTGTAGGGATTGAGAATATCCCACAAGTAAGGATGAAGCCGTGGACCGGATACACCAATGTAGGAGAAAATTATCTTTTTAGGTATGAGAATAAGTTTAAAATATTAATTAGTATATAATTGTATGCAAAGTGTTTTATTCTTAAAACAAATGTATATTAGAAGTGTATAACGGCGTAATACAAGTTTACGTATGACATTGTAAAAATTTGGAGTTGAAATAGTGGGAGTACTAAAAAATTTCATGGGACCACTACCTCTTGGGCAACTTTTTCAATATATATATATATACAAATTAAAACAAACATATTATTATTATTTTTTTAAAACAAATCCCCTATATAAACCAAACATACTGTATTCACACCACAAAGCAATGCTAAATATTTCCCAGTTTAGTCATAGAGATATGTTGCCCTCACCTGACAAATAGGCTTTTTAAATTGGCTGAAAAAGTCTTGCAGGCGGATGGACTTTGCTGCTGCTAGAGTTCGAATTTCTGTGTATGATGCTCCTGCCACAGAGGTAGATTTGGACAAGAGACAATGCAGTAAATGCAGAAGTGCAAATGGTACCAATTCTCCTTTTGCAGCCCTGCACAAAAGAAAAAAGACTTACAACACACCAAAAGAAGGTGCTTCTACAGTCTGTTTATGCCAAGCAGAAACGTTAGGGAAACAACTTTAAGGAATATTGGATACAATGTATGAAAATTCAAAGGCACTTGTAGATAAATAAGGTAGTCTAGACATTTAAGCAATCAATTCCAGTGCCATTGAAGAGTAAACCCAGAACAACCCCAGAATAGTTTGCAATTCCTAGATTAGCACAGAAGTCTGCAGCAGGTATCAACCTCAGCACATTCTAAGTTTTATAATAGAATGTTTATCAGTAAAGTATAAAGAAGGGCTTGACATATTTGCTATATATAGACAATATCAAATAAATATGCCCTACATACATAATAAACTACTAACCTATTATAAAGTAAATATGGCATATTTTTTCTTGACATGGTTATGGGCCTGTCACCATTTGGCCAAATGTTGTAACTTTCATTTTGCTTTTAATCTAGATGTATGCTTGCAAGAGAGTGCCAGACTTTCTGTGTGTTGTGTGAATTATTTTGTTTTTTTAATTTGTTTGTCTGGGGTTAACAGCCTGTACAGCTGTCTGAGTGCTGGTGAGCACCAAATAATGTGAGTTTTGCAGGGTCATGGGGTGTGTACGCATTCCATTTTGAGCATGCAGTCCATTTTCGTGTAACAACATCTAGGCAAGTATCCCTGCTTGCCTTACCTCAGAAATACCCTGCATACATTGTTACCAATGCACCAGAGGATTCTGGGTAGGGTATGCAAATTACATATTATTATTATTATCTGTTATTTGTAGAGCGCCAACAGATTCCGCAGGACTATACATATGTAATATCTCAGGCTCTTTGCTTCTGATACACAGCAGTCCCCTAATGGAGTAAGTGCAGCAAAAACAATACCACTTCTGGGCAGCCGTTTTGTTCTTATTAGAACTTATCGGCAGAAGATAGGTTTTTGTTTTGCTGCTAAGTGAAGCTCATTTCAGGCCAAAAGCAAAATTCATTTAAAATGATAGTGTAGATGAAAGCATGAGATTAAAATCCTCCATTTCATATAAGAGCAATATAATTATTGCCCAGTAAATTTGCACATCTAGGCAAGTATCCCAGCTTGCCTTACCTCAGAAATGCCCTTTATATAGTTACCAATGCACCTGAGGATTTTGGATAGCATTTGCAAACCAGATATGATATCTCAGGTTTTTGCCCTAAAATGAGCTTCACTTAGCAGAAAAACAAAAACCTATCTTCTGCTGATGAGTTCTAATAAGAAGGAAACAGCTGTCCAGAAGTGGTACTGTTTCTGCTGCACTTACCCCAATAGGGAACTGCTGATATACTACAGGAAAGGCACATGCTGAGCAAAAAGAGGCTACTCCTACGGTGGTAACTAAACATAGAACAAGCTATAATGCTATTGTTTGATCCCAGGTTGAGCGCGTCTCTCTTTTTAGTTATGTAAGTTATGAACCTGAGGGAAGTCTCTCTAAGGGTGATGCGGGAAACCAGACGTGGACCCGTTGCTCAGTGTGCCTAGAGGGAAATGGCTGCGCCTTACTAACGAGGCCCAAACTAGGCCGAAAAGTACATCTGGGGTTTTCCCTATTCCTTCAGATAGGGATTGCCTGGTATTTCGGGACTGGACTGCACTGTTTAGTCATGGTCAGACAGATATACTGCAGGAACGTTCTTCTCTGTAAAAGGCACATGTTGAGCTAAGAGTATGTTCCTACGGTGATAACTAGCCATAGAACAAGTTTTTAGGCTATTGTTTGTTCCCAGGTTGAGCGCTTCTCTCTTTTTACTGATGTAAGTTATGACCCTGAGGGAAGGGTGATGCGGGAAACCATGGCCCTTCGCTCAGTCTGCCTTGAGGTATAGGCTGCACCTCAATGACGAGGCCCACACTAGGCCGAAATGTACATATGGGGTTTTGCCATTTCTTTCGTTCAGATAGGGATTGCCTGGTATGCACTGTTTAGTCAGGGTCAGACTGATGCACTACAGGAAAGTTATTTTTTGTGAAAGGCACATGTTCAGCTAAGAGGATGCTCCTAGGGTGGCAACTAGCCATAGAACAAACTATTATGCTATTGTTTGTTACCAGGTTGAATGCTTCTCTCTTTTTATTTATGCAAAATCTGCTCTCTGTATTAGGCATGGACAGAAAAGAACCAAACCCCCTTTATCTGTATAAAGATAGCCTAATTTCCTCATTCACTCACTCCTAGTCATATCATCATATAAATAGATTGGACTAGGTTCCCTCTGATCTTACCTGGAAATTATAATTAATAGATATGCAGTGTTCGCCCCAGAGAAAATGTTGCCTACCGAGTGGCATTATGCAGTAGCCGGGTGGGATCAGTATAATATTTTCTAATATTATATAATTTTCTACTATGCAAAGCACAAATTAATTGTATAATTTAACATGTGTATTTAATTATTATCATTGCAATAACAATTTAATGTTTTTAATATTAACTCATTTAAGCTTAAAAGGATACTAAACTCTTATTTTTTCTTTCAAGATTCAGAAAGAGAATGCAATTTTAAGCAACTTTCTAATTTACTCCTATTATCAATTTTTCTTCGTTCTGTTGGTATCTTTATTTGAAAACGCAGGAATGTAAACGTATAAGCCGGCCCATCTTTGGTTCAGCACCTGGTAAACGCTTGCTGATTGGTGGCTACATTTTTCAAATTAGCAAGCGCTTCCCAGGCTTCGATACCAAAAATAGACCGGCTTTAAAACTTACAATCCTATTTTTTCAAATAAAGATACCAAGAGAGCGAATAAACATTGAAAAAAGAGTAAAATTTGAAAGTTGCTTAAAATTGCATGCTCTTTTTGAATCATGAAAGAAAAAATTTAGGTTCAGTGTCCCTTTAATATTGCCTAAAATTTTAGCCGTGTGGTCAGTAAAATCAGCCGGGTTGTGCACCCCCTAAAAAGGTCCTGGGGAGAACACTGGATATGGTGATTTGTAATTGATGTCCAGTGTAGCTGAAGCATTTTGGAAGCATATGCAAACCCTAAGCTCAACTTTTCTTAGTTATCTTGATTTTGAAAGGAAAAAAAAAAAGTGAGAGAGATGCACTTAACTGAGAATGAACATAAGCTGTATACAATTCCTTGCTTGATTGACAAGACAGTGCCACTTGGGATGCAGGTTTATTTAAGCAATTTAAGAATATTACAAAGAGTTTAACAGGTAAGAGTTCTATTTTTAAAGGCTTCCAGATATAGGAGGTCAGCCTTATTCTGCTGCAAACACCGCCTTCAGCTTTATTCTTCAAAGTTTTAAATTAAAAAAAAACAACTGTGCCAATATTTGGAGAACTTATGCTGATGCAAGAGGTATGGTACATCTTCAAAACACAAAGCTACAACAATGATGCCTCCTCTTCCCATCAATTCTTTCTTTTCTGAAAAATATGTGTAAAAACCATTTTGAATCAGCAAATTCTGGAAAGTATTAAAGGGTTATTGTCTAGATTTCCAGAATTTTCCTCTCATTTTGTTTGGTGCAGATACTACTGCCGCACAGAAAGCAGCTAGTAGTATTTAATTGTGTATCAATCACTTTGTGTAGTCTCAATTTCTTTAGGTAACCTCCCAAACAGCAATTTCATGGATGTTGACAGTTGAGTCAGTCACTTCCTCAGATCCCAGAACTTTAAGATGGAGTCATTCTTGCAGTTTATAAGATTTATTTCTAGTGTGCACAGGTCTACAGAACACACACTATAAACAACCGAAGTAGGGGGCGCACAGAAAAATAATATTAATATACAAAAATACACGCTATATTATGCAAATAAGCTTAGAACAGATTTAATCTTCATATAGTAAAAACTGTTCCTGTAATTTTGTGATGATTGTCCCGAAAATAGGGTCAGTGCTATGCACTATTCACAATGTATGGGAACCTTCACAGTTGCATAGGGTGATAATGGCTGCTCTCCTCCTCTCAGTAAAAAAAGTAAAACACAAAACAGAGGGGCGCCTCATGTGTAGATCAACCAAACACTAATGTAGTGTATGAATAAGTGAAAGCCAAAAGGGTACTCACATTTGGCAATAGCACACCAATGTGATGGTAGTATCAGGCTGATATCTCTGGGTGCATCAGCTCACTCTCTCTCCTGGTATTTATGGTGCCGGCTGGATCCCAGACTGAATGCAAGGCTCACATCGATAAGGAACTCCAATAAGAAGACAAAAGGTGCTAGCACTTTGCTTACGTTTAAAAAAGGGTTTATTTATAAAACTTAAATTATGTTTACCTGATCATTTTCTTTTCTTCTGACGGGGAGGGTCCACAGCTGCATTCATTACTTTTGGGAATTCAGAACCTGGCCACCAGGAGGAGGCAAAGACACCGCAGCCAAAGGCTTAAATACCTCCCCCACTTCCCTCATCCACCAGTTTTTCTGCCAAGGGAACAAGGAACAGTAGGAGAAATATCAGGTGAAAAAAAATGCCAGAAAAATAAACAAAAAACATGGCCGCCCCCATAAAAGAACGTGGGAGGGGAGCTGTGGACTCTCCCCGTCAGAAGAAAAGAAAATTATCATGTAAGCATAATTTAAGTTTTTCTTCCTTAACGGGAGAGTCCACAGCTGCATTCATTACTTTTGGGAAAACAATACCCAAGCTATAGAGGACACTGAATGCAAAAAAGGGCGGGTAGACAAGGCGGCCCATTCGAAGGGCACCACAGCCTGAAATTACCCAAACCATCAACAACTGCTGTACCGAGTAGAACAAAAAAGGACTGAAAGGACTAAGTAACTGCCCAACAGTTAAATCCAGCAAAGCCCAGATAGAAACCGCTCAAAGGTATTAGATTCCAACGAGCACAAAGCCCCCGAAGAGACAAGTGCCGCTGGCTCCAAGGCCGTACCGATCCCACATATTCCCAGAAGGGAAAAGGAAAAAGAAATATTCAACCCAAGAGATCTAAAATCTCAGCAACTAGGGTAAAAAAGGAACACCAGCAAAATCGAGCGCAACCACCGGTTGCAGCAAGACAAAGAAAAATTAATAGAAATAAACTCCAACAACCTACCAGAATTAGTATAGGGAAAAAAAACCTACCCCAATCTGGAGAAAGCCCAAAGGATCAAGATTCGACCCAAAGACAACCCCGATGATGGAGCAGAACCCATAACTCACACAGAATACAGTCTGCACTCATGAAAGAGCTACCTCGGAATAAGCAGATATTCCCCAGAACTGCCAACAATTAGCAGCATAAGCACTATCGTGCTCCAAATGTAGCTCCCGGCTCCCACTCTGCCACACAAGACTAGTAGACATCAGTCACGAAAACTAGCCTATCAAGTTAGAAACTGCACCAGGAGACTCACAGAGGGAGCCCTGCAGAAGTACAGGAACTCACTCCCTTACAAAAATAGGGAAGCAGAAAAAACATGCTGAGTAAAAACTCCTCTAATCTCCACCTCGAGAGAGATCACAAGATCTGGAACACTGTCAAAACACTGTCAAAACTCAACCAATGCATAGGCCTCAGGCCGAAAAATGTAAAACCAGCCCGCAGCTGCATTCGGACCAACAACTCAAGTTGTAAATCCCCAAAATCCCACCATTAGGTTACATGGGCTACTTGCTCGAGACAAACGCCCAGCACCAAAAACACATGGCATGTTTGAAGATAAGGAAATAAATAAATCTCTGTATTGCCCAGAATTTAAGAGGACTAAACGGTAACAAAGGGTAGGCAAATCCTGACCATATGTAACAAGCTTGGCATGCTAATCCACCAAGCCAGAACATTATGATCTTGGGTTTTAGAACCCAGACCCAGATTCCTTCCCTACAGGAAGGTGAACTCCCAGACAAAAAGAGACCACAGACTGACATAACAGTGGGAACACAATACCAGAATCCGCCTCAACATGACTGTACCACAAGATCGAGGGACCCCCCTCCGAGCATTAGGCGGACACCATGGTATTTCCTGCTCCCCCTAAGGGGAGGGAAATGAAAAAACACCTGCTCCCCCACCCACAGGTACGGAGCATGTCATCGAACAGATGGCAAAAACAGAACCGACCGAAAGGGCACCCTTCGGCTGTACCAGCTGGTCCAGGAGCCAAATAGACAGCCAGCAAGCCCACCTATACAGTGGAATGGCTGAATAAGAGATCAATCTCCTGCTGCTAGGCAGTTAAAAAGCCATCAAGCCCTACTCAAGTCTCCTCCCGAAGGAGCAAGGGGATGACTCAACCTTAAGGGCTGAATCACTCGGGATCCAACTAGGAGGTCCGGCCAGATATCCTAGCCAAGACCCAACAACTGGGCACCGGGAAAACGGAGCCGGTCACAGACTACGAACCCCTGAGGAACCATAGGAATACCTCATACGGAGAACCCTAGAGGATGCAAGCACAGCCCATCCAAAGGCCCTAGGGCACTCAACGTTCACTAAGCATCCCAGAGACAGAAAATATACTTTTCCAAAATTCGAGGGACAATACCTTCCAGACTGACAGCTAATAAGCTGACAATAAAAAGCACACCTCTACAACAGAGGCTGCAAAAATCAGAAACAATCCATCTGGTTCCTCCTCCCGGTAACCCCCCAGGACCAAGGGACAACAGGATGACGAACATCAATATCCCAAAACCAACATATCAACTGATATGATGTAAGAAAGGGTAGCTTCAAGACCACCAAAGAGATCAACGCATTCTCTATAGTCCCAAAAAGCATGGGAGCAGACGAGAAGCAGTATGAGGAAGAAAGGTGGACAAAAGTACCCGATCCTCCAAAACCGATGACCGACCAACCAACCATCCCCCGACAAGGGAAGGAGGAAGTCTAAGACTTTTTGCTATTTATGGAAGAGGTACCGAGGTCAAGAATCTCAAAAAAGGTAGATCAGTAAAAGCAATACCATAGGAGGGATAAACCCCTCCAACCTGGTACTCCAATATAAGGAGACGTCTAAATCTCCAGTCTAAATGGAAATGGAGAGAACTAGCTCCGAGGTCAAAGACCTTCAAAGTGCTTCTTAGCAGGATCTGTCCAGGCCCATCACACAAGAACATGACCAAGAGGACTAACAAACCCCTTGAAGCCCCACCCAAAAAGAAGCAACGAGAACCAGCCTGACGTCAAAAACGAAAAGGCCTCCTCTCTTAGCCCCGTCAAGAGCAGAGTCTTAAAAGAAAAAAATTAAACTCTCATGGAGTTCCTCTCCCTGGCAATCCCTATTCACAGGGAATATATTGTGCTGAAGGAGGAACCCAAGCATAATAAACCTCTCATCTGAGAGAAAACTCACCACCTAACCAGGTCAACCATATATCCAAGCACCACGCGGATGGTATAGAAACTTAAGGAACAGAAACCAGCGCCCGACCAGGACCAGCTTGCTACAGGGGGCATTCCGGAACTGAACCAGGTCACAGAAATTTCGAAACCCTAGACGATATCAATAAAACTTAAGACTATGCAAATAATATGTTAACATACAACTTCCGCAGAAGTGTCCAAACGACTACAAAATCGCTAGTATCAAATTCCAGAGGAGAAATGTTCCCATCGGGGAAGTATAACAAACATGAGCTTCCAAAAAAAATATACATCCTAACTGGATCAACGAAAAGGAGGGAAGTACTCACCGGTGATCGCCCAAGAAAAATGGTTACACTGACAGGGCTAGCCCGTCAGAAATCCCATTCTCCCGAAGCTCAGAACTGGAATAAGATACCCCAAAGAAAAAGATAAATCGGAGACAACAAGGATATTAACTTCATCCCCCCACGTCTAACCCAGCTTGCCGTCCGGAGTGGAAGACCGAGGAACCCTCAACCCCTCCGGGCTGGGATCCTCCAGCACTGCCAAAACATGCCGCAGCAGGACACAAAGGCGCGCCAGTCTATAACGAAAAGCAAGACTTACCTCCGCCGGGGGAACTGATGACCCCGACCTAAGGATTGGGCCCCTGAAGCCTCAGAGGAAACCTCTTCCCCAGAGGGCTGATCTGACCCAGATGATCCCTGGTTCACCGAACACAGACAGAATCTCACTAACGTCTTCCTCCCTAGAAGATGTAAATTTGCCAATGCCATAGAAATGGCCATGCGGAACTGTGCCGTAACCTCTGGAGGAAACAAGCCGCCTTCCGGAGGAGCAACAGCATAAGAGACACCTGCTTGCGAAGCCAAAGAAGGTTCTAGGGTACTCGCCACACGGGATATGGGGCCCCCAGGGGCGGATGGCTCGGCAGGCTCTAAGATCCCTGGATCGGGAGGAAAAAAAAGCACTCTTATGTGGCATGCGGAACATAACTGATGGGCATGGATTAACCGGGCCATGTCATACTCTTCACAAGAAGTAGAATCTGAATCAGAGACATCCGTCTCCAAAAAAATCAGAGTCCTCCATAACTAGGATAGAAATTATGGATAGGAAAGAAAAAATAAAATGGCACCTTACACCTCCAATGACCCAGACAACTAGCAAAACGGACTCTCTTCGTCGCCACGCAGTCAGAAATATGGAAATGGTGACTAGAAACGTGACTACGCCCGGTCACAAGGCACACCGTGCAGGCCAACAAAAAATGCGCCAAAGCCACAAGGACTGCGCAGCCTGACAAAAAAGGCTGTTACGTTCCGATATAGCCACGAGCCCAAATATCACTACACATTAGCAGACAGAATCACATAAACATGATTAAAGTCCCCCCTGTTCAATAACCCCCCTCATGAGTTATTAACCCTCGACTCCATAAGATAAAGGAGTCCCACTGAGACCCTGACTTCTTCGTTTTACTTTACACTTCACACATCTTAAGTAAAATGAAACGATCTTACCGGAATCTACACTGTGGAACAGGAACACGGCCCTTCAAGTGTGACAGATAGTAGCCTCGCTTCTGACCTGGACTTGAGCGAACAAAGCAGGCAGCAAAAACTCAACGCTGATTGCTAAGGAGCTGTTAATATGAGTTGGGATGGTTTCGCAGAAAGACTCTCCCTGCATCTCCGGACTAACTTTCATCCAAGCTCTCACTGAGAGGCTGACAGGACTACTTAAAACTCCAGTCCCATTCCGAAGAGTACTACCCCTCCATAAGAGACACTTCCGACACTTCTCTGCCAACCTTCTGTGACGAAAGGGAAAGAATGACTGGGGGGTGAGAGAAGTGTGGGAGGTATTTAAGCCTTTGGCTGGGGTGTCTTTGCCTCCTCCTGGTGGCCAGGTTCTGAATTCCCAAAAGTAATGAATGCAGCTGTTGACTCTCTCCTGTCAGGGTACCTGTGAAGATTATTAAATTATATATATATATATATATATATATATATATATATATATATATATATATATATATATATATATATATATATATATATATATATATATATATATATATATATATATATATATATATATATAGCAGGAAAAAAGCAGGCACTCTCCGTTTAAATCCACAAACTTTTCTTTACTGTGTAACAAGTGACGTTTCGGGGTTTCACCCCCGTCCTCAGACTTACTTACAATGTGCACAAATCATCATAATAACCCCCTATCGAAAACCATTTGCATAAATAATTACATTTATTACTATGTACTTAGTATATTCACCTCGTGTCCATACGGCTTCTAGCGGTGTCTACCCGGCGCCCCCATTACGTCATCCTGACTGAGATGCCACACATTGTCAGGTTCCACCACCGAAAGCCGCCAACCACCTACCGTTGCCAACCCTAGCGTGCTTACGTCATTACAGACGTCGCCTGTAGCTAGGGAGTCTATTACCAGTGATCGCATCTTCGCCTAGTGACCCTATAACACAAATATATAAACACAAGAGAACATATTATAACTTCTATCTAATTTAAAAACATCTTACAGTATGTCATTATTCTTTCCTCATATTGCTATACTTGCAGCATATTAAATTTTACATTTCGTTTACTGATAGTATTATTCCTCTTAATATGGACTCTCATTCCAATACTGTTATTAGGGTCTCTTACACCCTGTCATGCCATGAAGGGAGAATTAGGGGAAAGATACTATCAGTTGTGCATTATCATGTAGATAAACAATTTAAATACATAGCTGAAACTTTAAACACATAGGTAAATTTTGACAATCTGAGAGAATAAATGCATAGGTAAAGTTGTTAGAAATGCATTACAAATTATAAAGAGCATTAAGTTATATAGCTTCTCTATAGTGATCTCTATTCAAAAGAAACATTGCCAGTCCAGCTTAACATTCAAGCCCTTTGGTGTGAGGGTATTTAATTCATATGTCCATCTCGATTCCCTCTGAAGCAGGATCCTATCTCTGTTTCCCCCTCTCCTGGGGACCGGGACATGATCTATTAATGTATAACGGAGGTCAGATACATTATGACCACTTTCTAAGAAGTGGCGAGCCACCGGTTGATCTGATTCTTGATTCTTAATAGCCGCCCGAATTGAGCTTTTATGATTGGCCATTCGTATTCGCAGGTTGTCTACCGTCTTCCCCACATAGAACAAACTGCACGGACAATGTAGCAAATATACTACGTGGCTCGTAGTGCATGTCATTCTGTATTTATGCATGTATCTCTTCCTACTCCTTGGGTGATGGAAAAACTGACCTGTAATCAATCCATTACAGGTGGTACACCCACTGCATTTGAAGCACCCTGGCTTGACTTCTTCCAGCCACGTCCTTGTGGAATAACAGTGTACTGGATCAGTGAGTTGTAAGATATCCTTTAGGGATTTACCTCGCCGATATCCGATCCTTGGTTTGCTCATTCTTTTGAACGGGAGGGCCTCCTCTAAACTCAATATCTTCCAATTTTCTTTCAAAATTGTATTTAGATCATTTTTATCAGCTGCATATGTAGTGACTAGCGTCATCTTTTCTTCCTCTATATCCGGGTCCTCTTGCACCTCTTCTCTTTCTACCGAATTAGCTTCCAGAATCTGTTTCTCCACTGTTCACTTCTGATATCCTCTTCTCAGGAAGCGCTCTTTCATTTCTTCTGTCTGTTGCTTAGCCCGGTCTTTATCTGTGTTGTTCCTTCTGACTCTAACGAACTGTGGGAAAAGCCCTCTTTAGTGCTGGTGGGTGGCAGCTTGTTGCCTCGAGAAGGGAGTTTTTATCCGTTGGCTTGCGGAATAAAGTTGTACCCAATCTTCCATTTTCCTTAAAGATTCTTAGGTTAAGGAATTCTATCTCTTCCTGGCTTTTATTCATCTTGAACTTTAAAGTATTATGTTCCGTATTTAGTTCATTAAACCAGATGAGTAGATCCTCCTCTCTTCCTGACCAGATTATTATCAGGTCATCTATGAATGGGGGCGCCGGGTAGACACCGCTAGAAGCCGGATGGACACGAGGTGAATATACTAAGTACATAGTAATAAATGTAATTATTTATGCAAATGGTTTTCGATAGGGGTATAAGTATTGTGATGATTTGTGCACATTGCAGTAAGTCTGAGGACGGGGGTGAAACCCTGAAACGTCACTTGTTACACAGTAAAGAAAAGTTTGTGGATTTAAACGGAGAGTGCCTGCTTTATCTAAATTTGATGCTGTGCACCCCGGATTATAAATTGAGAGTGCTAAACTTAAAGAAGTTGTATGAAAGAATCGTTTTAAGCACCCAAAAATAAGGAGTCAGTAAACTATACTGATACACTGTTCAGCACCATTTTTCTGCAGTATGTCACAACCACAAGCAGATGCAGCAGGAACAAGCAGTGGGGATATCTTAGGAGCAAAAGTGTTTCATTACACAGAAGAGGAGGCCCCACAGAAAGACCAGTAGAACACATCATATCACACATACTGAAATTAAAGAAAAGAGAAAAAGATCTGGAGCTACACGGCCAATATCTCTCAGAATATTACCGTAAAGGATTTATACCCAGAGGCTTTCGAATAAAAAATGTACCAACGCTGGGGAGGAATAATCCTAATTTCTGTGAGAGGTGGTGCAACATTTTAAATAAATGTGCACTGGACCTTATCCTATTAGTAATACAAGAAGTAAGGAGCCTTATCTCACAGCTGAAAATAGAAATAGAGGCCTACACCACTGAGAATGAAGAGACCCTAACACAGAGAGGGGAAGAAGATTGGACTGAAAAACTGCAGGTGCAGTTGAACCAATATCAAAAGGAGCTAACGGCCTTTAAAAACAGAAAATTCGAGGCAGTACAAGAGGACTACAGAGATAAGAAGGTATATAAGTGGACTCTGAAACCGGAGGAGAGACAACGCATACGAGAATATCGACCAAGAAGATTCAGAGCTAGGAGACCTGCTAATCTAACGACAGTGGATAGCTCAGGCTCAGGAACTGATTCTGACAATACAACTGAGAGAAGGACCCAGAGCGGTATACAACAGCAAGAAGGAGTGATCACTAGATCAAAAAACTACGGAGGGGACGCCCCCACTCGAGGAGGGGGCAGCACAAGGGGAAGACCACCACGTCAAAGACGCTAGAAGAGGATAACATAGTTATCAACCTAAGCCAGAGGACATTATCAGAGACAGATATGGCACTACTGAGAAAAGGATTATCTTTGGTGCCAACAGGATTATCAGACATCTTTGACCTGCATGTGGACATACAGCGTTTTCAGACATTGCTAAGGTTGAAAGAACACTTTGGCCAAATAAAATGGACCAACAGGTGGGTTTTAAGAAAAAAAGTACCTTTGACCCTAAAAGCAGTAACCCTAACATACAAACGTTTAGCAGAGTACTAGAGAAGGAAATGCAGGATTCTATAAAAAATCAACAGCAACGGGTAAGGCTTAACCTGACTAAGGGAGAGAGAGAGTCAATGAGAGCATTAACTAAGGACAAAACGATTGTGATCAGGAGAGCTGATAAAGGAGGGGCAATAGTGATTTTAGACTATGCCTATTACAGGGAAGAGGTCCTTACACAGGTAAAAGATGGAGAAGTATACTCTAAATTACCAAGAGATCCAACTGCCAACTTCAAGAAAGAAATTGATGGATACCTTAAGGAAGCCCTGGACGATGACCTTATCACACAAGATACTATGAATTACTTAATAAAAGATCACCCTAAAACACCTATCTTCTACACACTGCCGAAAGTACATAAAAGCATGGAAAGGCCACCGGGTAGGCCGATAGTCTCAGCTATTGACTCATTATTACAACCTTTAGCTATCTATGTTGATAGCATACTGCAACCACATGTGCAGAATTTGAAAACCTATATAAAAGATTCTAACGATGTCATTAACTCACTGACGGAAGTCCCACTAAAAGGAGGGGAATGGCTAGTGACCTTGGATGTCACTAGTCTTTATACGGTAATACCTCATAATGAGGGACTATCAGCAATAAGGAAGAAACTATTAAGTTGCCCTTTTGTGGGACCACCAGTGGAATTCATTCTAGATCTCTTGGAGACTTGCCTGAAAAAGAACTATTTTAGATTTGAGAGACAATACTATCAGCAATTGATGGGGACAGCGATGGGGTCCAATGTGGCCCCATCTTATGCAAATCTCTTTATGGTGGAATTTGAAGAGAGCGGCACAGAATGCTTCAAGAGGGAAGAAATTATATACTTTAAAAGATTCATAGATGACCTGATAATAATCTGGTCAGGAAGAGAGGAGGATCTACTCATCTGGTTTAATGAACTAAATACGGAACATAATACTTTAAAGTTCAAGATGAATAAAAGCCAGGAAGAGATAGAATTCCTTGACCTAAGAATCTTTAAGGAAAATGGAAGATTGGGTACAACTTTATTCCGCAAGCCAACGGATAAAAACTCCCTTCTCGAGGCAACAAGCTGCCACCCACCAGCACTAAAGAGGGCTTTACCCAAGTCACAGTTCGTTAGAGTCAGAAGGAACAACACAGATAAAGACCGGGCTAAGCAACAGACAGAAGAAATGAAAGAGCGCTTCCTGAGAAGAGGATATCAGAAGCGAACATTGGAGAAACAGATTCTGCAAGCTAATTCAGTAGAAAGAGAAGAGGTGCAAGAGGACCCGGATATAGAGGAAGAAAAGATGACGCTAGTCACTACATATGCAGCTGATAAAAATGATCTAAATACAATTTTGAAAGAAAATTGGAAGATATTGAGTTTAGAGGAGGCCCTCCCGTTCAAAAGAATGAGCAAACCAAGGATCGGATATCGGCGAGGTAAATCCCTAAAGGATATCTTACAACTCACTGACCCAGTACACTGTTATTCCACAAGGACGTGGCTGGAAGAAGTCAAGCCAGGGTGCTTCAAATGCAGTGGGTGTACCACCTGTAATGGATTGATTACAGGTCAGTTTTTCCATCACCCAAGGAGTAGGAAGAGATACATGCATAAATACAGAATGACATGCACTACGAGCCACGTAGTATATTTGCTACATTGTCCGTGCAGTTTGTTCTATGTGGGGAAGACGGTAGACAACCTGCAAATACGAATGGCCAATCATAAAAGCTCAATTCGGGCGGCTATTAAGAATCAAGAATCAGATCAACCGGTGGCTCGCCACTTCTTAGAAAGTGGTCATAATGTATCTGACCTCCGTTATACATTAATAGATCATGTCCCGGTCCCCAGGAGAGGGGGAAACAGAAATAGGATCCTGCTTCAGAGGGAATCGAGATGGACATATGAATTAAATACCCTCACACCAAAGGGCTTGAATGCTAAGCTGGACTGGCAATGTTTCTTTTGAATAGAGATCACTATAGAGAAGCTATATAACTTAATGCTCTTTATAATTTGTAATGCATTTCTAACAACTTTACCTATGCATTTATTCTCTCAGATTGTCAAAATTTACCTATGTGTTTAAAGTTTCAGCTATGTATTTAAATTGTTTATCTACATGATAATGCACAACTGATAGTATCTTTCCCCTAATTCTCCCTTCATGGCATGACAGGGTGTAAGAGACCCTAATAACAGTATTGGATTGAGAGTCCATATTAAGAGGAATAATACTATCAGTAAACGAAATGTAAAATTTAATATGCTGCAAGTATAGCAATATGAGGAAAGAATAATGACATACTGTAAGATGTTTTTAAATTAGATAGAAGTTATAATATGTTCTCTTGTGTTTATATATTTGTGTTATAGGGTCACTAGGCGAAGATGCGATCACTGGTAATAGACTCCCTAGCTACAGGCGATGTCTGTAATGACGTAAGCACGCTAGGGTTGGCAACGGTAGGTGGTTGGCGGCTTCCGGTGGTGGAACCTGACAATGTGTGGCGTCTCAGTCAGGATGACGTAATGGGGGCGCCGGGTAGACACCGCTAGAAGCCGTATGGACACGAGGTGAATATACTAAGTACATAGTAATAAATGTAATTATTTATGCAAATGGTTTTCGATAGGGGTATAAGTATTGTGATGATTTGTGCACATTGTAAGTAAGTCTGAGGACGGGGGTGAAACCCCGAAACGTCACTTGTTACACAGTAAAGAAAAGTTTGTGGATTTAAACGGAGAGTGCCTGCTTTTTTCCTGCTTTATCTAAATTTGATGCTGTGCACCCCGGATTATAAATTGAGAGTGCTAAACTTAAAGAAGTTTTATATATATATATATATATATATATATATATATATATATATATATATATATATATATATATATATATATATATATATATATATATATATATATATATATATATATATATAGTTGTTAAGACCACAGGATTAATTATATATATGAGACTAGCTGCATCAGTTTTATTTACTGTAGATTGCAGTCCTCTCTGCCAGATGGTCTTGGCTGAATAAAACAACCCCCACTTCTTTTGGTTACATAGGATGCATCACAGGCCTTTGTCCCAATTCATCAAAAGAAATTGCTTTCAAAGTAATCTTAGAAAAGTCACTTCAAAAGACACACTACCTGGAAATGTGTAATAAAATTTCCTATCAGATCACTAGACTTCATTATAAGAAGAAGAGAGCCTAGCAGTCTGATACAAGTGACAAGTTTTCAATGCAATGCAGAAACACATGTTTGTATTGTAGTTTTAGAATTCATGTTTAAAATACAGCCTGTATAATTTTAAATACTGTATAAAAAATATGTAGCTGAAAACCTAAGAAGCAGTGACTAATAGTAACATATTAGATAAATATTTGCTGAGCTGATAAATACTGCAAATAGATGTATACATGTTTGACAATTTTTTCCCTTTGTTTTACAGACAACAAGATGTCCTTAGCCATAAACATGGATATCTTCTATTTTATCATAGAAATTGATAAAATACTGGCGTTTGGTGTCAAATTATACATTTTCTGTTATGCTACATGACATATAGATGCTGAAAAGAGAGTTTTATTAATGCAAAAAGTTATGGTATGTTAAATAATCACTATATAGGGAGATATTTGGATTGTAACAGTAATTGATGGTGAGACTGTATTTGCTGGTTGTCTGCTGCCCCCTAGGGGATTAAAACTGGTATGACAACCAAATGAATTATCTATTAGAACACATGCAAATCCAAATAGCCAATTAAATGTTTCAACTCTAAGGGCGGACCAGGGACAAGCTCCGTTAGAGCCAATCCAAGACAAGCACCGTGGGCATAACCAAAAACAGATCATCAATGATTAGATATAAGAAAAGCTGAATGCAACAAAGAGAGGGTTTTTTGTCTGCTGAAACTGGTCTGATTGAATAACTGGCTGCCATACTTGGAACACAATCAACTAAAGTGATCTGAAAATACTTGGAAAAGATTGAAATCCTAAATTGGCTCATGTTGGTAATGTATGAATTCTATAAGTTGATATTTTAAAGCAAATACATTCATTATTGCTTCAATCAAATTGCAGTTAGTAGATTTAAAAAGGGCATTTTGTATTTTAACTTGCATTCATAGTCATTATTACTAAATAATTTATTTACTAGACAGGGTTTTATACTCCAGATTTATAAGTCAGTTATTATAGTGAACTCTCTCAGAATTGTACATAAACTGGTTATTGTGATTATATCCCTGGTAGCTATTAATTAAGCATAGTAAGTGGGTAATCCATATTGAGCATAGAGTTATTGGTTAATAACAGAAGATTCTGGTATTCCATTGTGGTGAGGTAATGCAATTCAATAGTGAATAAGGCTAATTCTAAAGGTACATTTGGTTTGCTGTGTAAAGAATATTGTAACAGTTTAAACTTGTATAGTATTGATTCATATCTGGTTTTCTAGAAATATAATCCAATGTGTCTATAAATTTTAACGAATATAAAGAATTTAGGAATTTACATTAATTTTACTGTTTTGTATATGCATTTTATTGGGGATTTATTTTAAAGAATAATTATTAAATATATTGTATTATAACCCGGTCATATACCGACACCCAGTTTAAGAAGAAAACAACACATTTAACAACAGAAGCAGTTAGTAGAATAGGGGTGTCCAAGTTTTACCCCCAATCTGCAATGCGTTTCTCGGCTATAGGAGCTGTTTCATCAGGCATCTTTCTTTTTAATCATTTGGATTAGTTAGCTACCTCTGTGCACCATTGTCCTATTTAGGAATTATTTGAACAGAGGGAATAAGTTAAACCATGGTTTAAAGCTACTGGTGCTAGATAATTTATTTTGGATATAGTGTGTATGTATATATTAGTCATATGCATTTGTTTTCGGTACAAACACGTTTTCGGAATTTTGAGCACCAAAAAAAAAGGGGAAAAAGAGGGGGGGGGGGGAGCTTAGATTGTTTGACAAATGAGCTCCTTCATTTGCAGTGATGTACAGGGGTCTGAGCATTTTATGTGTACAACTTTCCCTGACAGACCATTACTAAGTAATTCATGTGAGGGCCAGCAAGCCAGGCATTAAATCCCAAACATGGGTGTCCAATCCACTGTTAACCTAGCATAGGGAGGTGTTACTCTACTGAAGATCAGCCATCATTCAGTCATTTTACTTCAGCTTCTGCGCAGTGCAGTGATATGTACAGTAAACAATTACCTTTTGTGTCCAAGGGTTTCTAAGCTTGTCCTCCTCCCTTGGAGGTGTATTTTTGAGGTTTATGTACTTTCAGGCATACGTAGTGCAGTAACGCTGCTGACTGCTGCTGCCACTCCAGCTCTGGCCCTTCCTGCACTTTGGTGGGCATCATCAGTTAAAGTAAAAAATTGCAGTAAACGGTTACACGCTGTATCCAAGGGACTCTAAGTATGTCCTTGTCCACCTCCCTTGGAGGTGTATTTTTAAAGGTTTATGTACTGTCAGGCCTACCTAGTCCAGTAACTCTGCTGCCTGCTGCTACTCCTGCCGTTCCTGCTCTGTGGTGATCATCATCTGTGAATGTCAAATCCTCAGGGAACTGCTGGCCACTGTGTCCAAGGAGCTCAAGTCACGTGTTTGCCCTCCACCTTCCTTTAAAGCGTATTTTTTTAGGTTTATGTATTGTCAGACCTACCTAGTTCAGTAACTGCTGCTTATTGATCCGCTTCTCCTGCTCTTTTTCTTAAATTGAGTCTCCAAGCTAACGTAACTACAAACTTGTTATGAAGCAGGTGTGTGAGAAAGTGAGGAATGTGGGTAGCATGAGAGAAAAAAAAAATGAGGGAGAAAAAAAATATTGTACTAAAATATTATAGTGGTGCTGTTAATTTCAATTTATTGTTTGAATTCTATTTATAAAACTTGCTCTAGTTCAAGTATGTTTTCATGTCCCAGTTAGCAATGAATCTGTGGATTGTTTGCATTTCCTAGTAATGGAATTATGTGGCTAAAATGAATGTTTTGTTCGTGTTAAACAAAATTCTTATCCAAATAGTCAGCAGTACCAAACGCACAATCGAACAAAATTCTGGTTTGTATAATAGGCCGAAAATTCCAAATAAAAATTACACAGGCGAAAAAGTATATATATATATATATATATATATATATATATAAAACTTTGTCTGTGGACGGACAGTTTTGTCCGAAAACGTTCATAAAGCAGTAAACATTATATTTGCCAAGACCCGTGAAGTGCTATTTTTTCTACCATCATCTACATGTTTGGTGCACCCTGGGCGTTATCAAGGACTCTGGAGTGCGGTCTGTATCGAATTTATATATATATATATATATATATATATATATATATATATATATATATATATATACACATATATACATACACACACACACACACACACACATATATAAATATATATATATATATATATATATACACACACAGTATATATATATATATATATATATATATATATATATATATATATATATATATACATACATATATACATATACTGTATATAATAAATCGAATACAGACCAGCACTTTCCAACAAATCATGCAACTTCCAGGGTGCTCTTGAACAATAGCATATAGATCCAGAGGAAATCAGGCACTCTGCAGTATTAAGAACCACAGTTTCTTTATTGTGACGTTTCGGGGTCTTTAGCCCCTTCCTCAGACCATAAAAAACATATAATAGCAATCAAAACTTACCCTCCTATATATACCCCACACCGTGCAGCTAATTCAACTCATGTGTGCAGGACCGGCGTCCCGTTAGCGCTACTGCGCATGCGCAAACGGCCAATTACGGCAACACATGAGTCAAAACGAAAAAGCAAAATGTAAATACACATTCAAAGTTAAGCACATAGCAACATTTCTACAAGTTGTATTTAATACCCAACTCTTAAATAATTAGTCATCAGAATTTCAATTTCAATCAAGCATAGTAGAATCATAATAAGCAATAGACTGAATCGGTTAAACGGGTAAAAGCGTAATCTGAAATATATGCAGTTACTTGCTAACAAACACATAACCTGTTGTAAACTACAGTATCCCATAACTTTGTACCCTACAAGTCATGGGAATATTTAACAATTAATTGCCCATAAGGAACTACCAATTGTCAGAAGTGTCCCGTACGCATACACACAGCTAAGATATCATTGTAAAACCTCACTTGTGTGCCCAGATAATCAGAACTGACTCGCAAGTAGTATACATCACAGTACAAACCATTGTTACATATATATCCACAACAATCCTTATCCAGCGCATTGAGCTACTAGACACACGTGTGAATAGGAAAGAGGAAATCAAGAGGGCGCACAGCTTGGCACTGGAATAGATATTGGCTATTTGTAAAGTAAGTTTGTTACTTTCTAAACAGTGATGTTATAGTAGTGGAATACAGGAAGAGGGCATACAAAATAATAAATAATAATAATAATGTCCTTGGATTGTTATTGTAAAAAAAGTTCAGTATTATACTTTAGAATATTCGACACTTCTTTGTCTGAGGTAAGTGATTTTGTGCTTACCAGAGGTAACATCAATCATATGAGGTAAGTTGTAGACTTGTTTAGGTTAGAGATGTTTCTTTGGCTCTTGTCCGGTCGATTTGGCTTTGTTCTTTGCTGGAGGAATCTTTCTTTTGGTGGAACCCTTGGGATCTTTGTTTCCAGGGGACTCCTGGCAGTGGTAAGTTGTTTTGAATGAAAATCCTGGACTCTCTGGTATCGTTTGTTGAAAGGCAATGGAAAATCCTGGACTCTCTTTATCCTCTTGGTGATGAGAATATCAAATGCCCTCAATCAGAGTATGAGGTAAGTGATAGACATGGAATGAATATTGGTGGTTTTACTGACCACATAACACAGCCAGCAGATTGAGCTGTTTATAAGAACCACATAAAGCGGTCAGCTATCAGCTACACACTAGCAGGCTGAACTGCTTTAAAGATTCACATACTGCATTGGGCAAACTTTGCACTACAGCCAACCAGAGAACAGACCAGGAGATCGAAATATTCATTCCATGTCTATCACTTACCTCATACTCTGATTGAGGGCATTTGATATTCTCATCACTAAGAGGATAAAGAGAGTCCAGGATTTTCCATTGCCTTTCAACAAACGATACCAGAGAGTCCAGGATTTTCATTCAAAACAACTTACCACTGCCAGGAGTCCCCTGGAAACAAAGATCCCAAGGGTTCCACCAAAAAGAAAGATTCCTCCAGCAAAGAACAAAGCCAAATCGACCGGACAAGAGCCAAAGAAACATCTCTAACCTAAACAAGTCTACAACTTACCTCATATGATTGAGGTTACCTCTGGTAAGCACAAAATCACTTACCTCAGACAAAGAAGTGTCGAATATTCTAAAGTATAATACTGAACTTTTTTTACAATAACAATCCAAGGACATTATTATTATTTATTATTATTTATTATTTTGTATGCCCTCTTCCTGTATTCCACTACTATAACATCACTGTTTAGAAAGTAACAAACTTACTTTACAAATAGCCAATATCTATTCCAGTGCCAAGCTGTGCGCCCTCTTGATTTCCTCTTTCCTATTCACATTCCTAACAGTGACACGGGTACACTGTATCAGTGGCAGCACGCATATATATCACTACTACTACTATTGTTGCAAAACAGCTATTTCTCACAAAGTGTTAGAGTTTTTAGCGCAGGTGCCCCTCCTTTTTTCTAACATATATATATATATATATATATATATATATATATATATATATATATATATATATATAGTAGTAATATGTAGAGGGGAGCCAGCACACACTTTTAGCAGTCAACGTCCGGGCCGCTCTTCAATATAACATAAATAATGTACAGACAATAGGAAGGCACTCACCGTAATAAAAGTATATCTCTTTATTTCATAGTTAACGTTTTCAGGGTTACTGTATATATACATATATATATATAGGAAAAAGGGCTGGGGATCACGATCCGGTGTGTATCCTCAGTTGTCACAACATTTAAGCCAGCACAAAGAGATTTGAATAATCACCTTTAATATATCATAATGTTTCGGCCTCACATGGAGGCCTTGGTCACATGTAAAAAACACACATCACAGGCATACAACACATCCCAAAGTGCTACCTTATATACCCCATCCCCTAAACCTTATATGCTAAACGACGCCCAAATTCATGGAAAACAGCTGAAAGAGATCTAATTGATCGCTGCGTCATCACAGTGAGACCGTAGTCATAACAACAGACAGCACCAGATAGGTATTTGCATAAACAGCAGACCACATTTCCCCATTGTGTGATGACGTCATAAAAAATGGCGTCCATTGTCATGGGAACGCATGTACGCTTATAACATACAAAGCATGACCACATAGCAACAGTTTATCAGAGCACTGAACGCAGGAGCACCGCCCCCAGCTAGACAGGCGTCACCATGGCAACAGACACCAAAAATAATTTTGAGCCTAAGCGTAACAGGTTTATATAGTTAACTAAACAATATTACACATACAATTCAGATCATTTCTTAGATCCAGTGACTAATCAATAACAAGTAACTGTGTGGTACAATATATCTTGTATAAGAATAGCACCTAACATATAGCCATATAAATATCTAGATCATAAGATCCTATAGCAATGCTTAGTCACTAACACTATTAACCAGATCATTGTGTTCTATATACAAAATTAAAAAACACACAAGCAAAGTGCTTTCAAGGAGATGGTAGAAACTGAGTTATTGGAGGAAGGGAAGCTCACAGTCACTTATAAAAACAGCTGTAGTCAATCATCACAATAAGACCCTTAGGGGCAGTGGTGTTCAGTCTATAGATCCAGCATGATTCCACTCTCAGTAAAGCCTTTGATCGATCACCAACCCACGCAGATTTAGGGACGTGATCGATTAATATAGTCCTCATCATGTGGCATGTCCCGCTTGTAGGAAATGACGAGCCACAGGTTGGTCTGAATTGCCCTTTTCAAGGGCCAGCCTTATAGCCGATTTATGGTTGGCCAACCTCTCTCTGAATGTGGTTACCGTTTTCCCCACATAATAAAGGGAACATGGACAGATAATCACATAAATGACATGATCAGAAGTACAGGTCAATCGATGCCGAATAGTAAATCTTTTGTTGGTATGGGGATGATGGAATGTATTGCCAGACATGTCATTGCAGGTCGTACACTTACCGCACCTATAACAGCCTTTTTTCTTTTGAGGTAGCCAGGTGCTCTTCTGGTAACTTTGTACTGGATCAGTGCGCACCAACGAGTCTCTTAGGTTCTTCGCCCTCTTATAAACCAGCCAAGGTGGTGGCATCTCGCCAAATGGTAAGCTGGTATCCGTGGATACAATCGGCCAATGTTGTTTGATAACCTCCTGTACTTTATGTGATGCTGGGGTGTAAGTAGTGATATCATTCAAACGTTGTTCAGCAGGCTTCTGTGGTTTATTGCTAATGGATTGCTGGGTCATTGTGTGTGCTTTCTCACATTGTGTCATGATGAGTGGTTCCGGGTATCCTCTATTGATGAACTTCTGTGCCATCGTATCCAGCTGTTGTTTCTTGTAGCCTCCTCTGTGTTGTTGCATACAACACGCAGGAGCTGAGAGGAACTAACCCCTGTTTTCTGAAATCTAGGGTGAAAAATATTAAAGTGTAGTATGGAATTCTTGTCAGTAGGTTTGTTATAGAGAGTAGTAAATAACCTCAACCCATCTGCTGTCTCACTCTTATATATCTCAAGATCAAGGAAATGTTATCATTATCTATAGCCATCTTGAACCTTAAAGTAGAATTAATGGAATTCAAATGATTAAACCACACATGTAGAGACTCCAAATCACCCTTCCAAACAAGGAATACATAATCTATATACCGTCGATAAAACCTAATAGAGCTCTGTTCTGTAGTCAAAATGTAATCATGTTCATACATGGACATATATATTTTGGCATACGATGGGGCCATATTAGTTCGATCACCACCCCGCGCAGATTTAGGGACGATCAAAGGCTTTACTGAGAATGGAATCACGCTGGATCCATAGACTGAACACCATTGCCCCGAAGGGTCTTAACGTGATGATTGACTACAGCTGTTTTTATATGTTTTTATAAGTGACTGTGAGCTTCCCCTCCTCCAATAACTCAGTTTCTACCATCTCATTGAAAGCACTTTGCTTGTGTGTGTTTTAATTTTGTATATAGAACACAATGATCTGGTTAATAGTATAAGTGACTAAGCATTGCTATAGGATCTTATGATCTAGATATTTATATGGCTATATGTTAGGTGCTATTCTTATACAAGATATATTGTACCACACAGTTACTTGTTATTGATTAGTCACTGGAGCTAAGAACCGATCTGAATTATATGTGTAATATTGTTTAGTTAACTATATGAACCTGTTACGCTTAGGCTCAAAATTATTTTTGGTGTCTGTTGCCATGGTGACGTCTGTCTAGCTGGGGGCGGTGCTCCTGCGTTCAGTGCTCTGATCAGCTGTTGCTATGTGGTCACGCTTTGTATGTGACCAAGGCCTCCATGTGAGGCCGAAACGTTATGTTATGATACATTAAAGGTGATTATTCAAATCTCTTCGTGCTGGCTTAAGGATACACACCGGATCCTGATCCCCAGCCCTTTTTCCTTTGGATATTTACAGGCCGTGCACAGAGTGGTTGCTTTGATGGTGAGTGCTGATTTCTTTGTACATATATATATATATATATATATATATATATACACACACACACACATACATACATACATACACACACTCATAAATATATATATATATATATATATATATATATATATATATACACACACACATATACATACACACACACATACAGGGGGTGGAAAAATATCACTATGGTTTACTAGTCAAGTGTTAAAAGCTACTAGCCCAAGGGAAAAAATTACTAGTCCAGTCATTGTTAAAAAATAGAAAAAAGTAAAAATTCTAAAGTCGTTCGCTGCAATTTCTAAATTGTCTGTGGACTAGTGGACCACAAGAAGTTTCAAGTCCTGTGTGTGTGTGTGTGTGTGTGTGTGTGTGTGTGTGTGTGTATATATATATATATATATATATATATATTTCACAAATATTTATACACATACACTAGCTTTTTTCAACACAATTTACTATAATCAGATGGTTTCCTCAATAATCCTTTATGAAGCACTATGCCGAAACCCATCTCATGCCAGATTAATGCTCTACAAAATTGTTTGACTGTGACACGAAGTTTGAAGCTTCTGAAAATAAGGTCTATGTTGAGCAATATAACTCACCTCCCAATGTCACCAGTAGTTAAAATCAGAGTATCCTTTAGATCATTATCACGTGACAACTTGGCATTTGTGTAAGCCTTTTTCATTCTTGTCATTATAAGCTACAAGAAAGAAAAAAAAAAGAAAAAAAAAAATCAGTTCATCTCCCAATTCAGCATGTAATGACAACATAAGTAGCGGAAAAATCAGTCTTTTTTTGAGTATCACTTTTATGTGATGTTTGTGTTTTGTAGGATCTACTTGACATTTACTCAGTTTTTACATTTTTTGTGTGAAAATAAGTCTACCTCTTTTAAATAACCTTCTTCACAGTCTACCGATTCCAAAATATATTTCACATTCCCGCTGAACGCAATTCTGACATCCTTGTCTGCATCTTCCATCAGATTAAAAAAAGCCTCAATTATAGTCTTTAAACTTGCTTCATCTTTCTCAAACTTCAGGTGTTTAAAAAGCTCAGGGATATTTTCGATAAAGGCTGAAAAACAAAAATATAGAAAAATCTCTCTTATTAAAGGGGCAGTAAACTTAAAAAAAATTATAATATAAAATGTGTGTCCCATAGTGCAGAATTATATTACATTATCTTAGCGCTAACTTTATACTTTAAAGTATTGCAGGCATATTTTATCCAAAAAAAAGAATTTTTCAGACAGCCGCTCAGTGCTCTACTGAGCGGGTCTGGCTTTTTGTCTAAGCGCATCTGGGCAGCTGTCTAGTCACAGCCTGGCCCGATCGCGCCATTACACTCAATGTAGCTCGTTCCTGCTCTGTGCAGAATTATATTACATTATCATTTTAGGTTTTCTGCCCCTTTAATACTTAACAAGCACATCATTATCTAGTAATCATAGTCAACATTTTGTTACAGTTTTTAAAAGTGGACAACAAAAAGACCTTGAAATAATTCAGGTTTACTAAAGATTATTTTTACTTAACATACTAAGTCATTTTTGTACAGCTTGATTTCATTAATGCATACTAAAATTCTCATGTAGTGTTTATTTAGATTTTTAAACAAATAAACAATTCAATTATTATAAACAAGAATTATGGCCTTCACATGTTCAAAGTATACATGTTCTCAGTTACAAATCTAACAAGCAATAGAAATAAAAAAATTATAACTGCTTCAGTAGGACCTTAAAGGATCAGTAAACACCTTGGGTTTGATTTATCAAACACAGGCAGACAGGGGGGGGGGGGGGGGCATATTCGCCCCTGTCCACCCAGCTTCACCCCTGGAGAGCAGAAATCCGTTTTGAAAAGACGGGGGAGAACAGGGCAGGGAAGCGGCGGTCTAATGACCACTGTTTGATAAATCCTGACTGCAGGTTCGCTTGTGCGATCCTCCAGTCAAAGGGGAGAGAAGGGCTTGATAAATCGAGTCCCTTGTACTTACAAGACATTTCAGTTTTGTTGCTATAGAAAAACATATCAGCCAAGACTTAAAGTTTTTAAAATAAATTACATCCTTTTTACTGCAATATTTTTTCAATACCCAACCTCCACCCACCGTTTGCCTTATTTGGAGGAGCCAATTTGGGCAAGGAATAAGACAACTGCCAAAAAGTTAGTATGAAATGCATTATTTGCAGTTGTTAACTGATAAAGCAAATTAGGGTCAGATATGCACCATAATTGGTTTTGAGAAATCAGCAGGGTGCATTTCAAGTTCTGAGAATCAGAAATTGTTAAAATGTTAGAGCTAAAACACATAAAAAGGGGACAAAATAATGAAAAACAGAATTTATGTTTACCTAATAAATTTCTTTCTCCTACGGTGTATCCGGTCCACGGCTTCATCCTTACTTGTGGGATATTCTCTTCCCCTACAGGAAGTGGCAAAGAGAGCACACAGCAGAGCTGTCCATATAGCTCCCCTCAGGCTCCGCCCCCCCCAGTCATTCGACCGACGGTTAGGAGAAAAAGGAGAACCATAAGGTGCAGTGGTGACTGTAGTTTACAAAAAATAAATGTAAACCTGACCAAAATGCCAGGGCGGGCCGTGGACCGGATACACCGTAGGAGAAAGAAATTTATCAGGTAAACATAAATTCTGTTTTCTCCTACATTGGTGTATCCGGTCCACGGCTTCATCCTTACTTGTGGGAACCAATACCAAAGCTTTAGGACACGGATGAAGGGAGGGAACAAGTCAGGTAACCTAAACGGAAGGCACCACTGCTTGCAAAACCTTTCTCCCAAAAATAGCCTCCGAAGAAGCAAAAGTAATGAATTTGTAAAATTTGGCAAACGTATGCAGTGAAGACCAAGTCGCTGCCTTACAAATCTGTTCAACAGAAGCCTCATTCTTGGAAGCCCATGTGGAAGCCACAGCTCTAGTAGAGTGAGCTGTAATTCGTTCAGGAGGCTGCCTTCCAGCAGTCTCATAAGCCAACCGGATGATGCTTTTCAGCCAGAAAGACAGAGAGGTCGCAGTCGCCTTTTGACTTCTCCTCTTGCCAGAATAGACGACAAACAAGGACGATGTTTGTCTAAAGTCTTTAGTTGCTTTTAGATAAAACTTTAAAGCACGAACCCCATCAAGATGGTGTAACAGACGTTCCTTGTTAGAAACTGGATTAGGACACAGAGAAGGAACAACTATTTCCTGGTTGATATTCTTATTGGAAACCACTTTTGGAAAAAAACTAGGTTTGGTACGTAAAACGACCTTATCTGTATGAAACACCAGATAGGGTGAATTACACTGCAAAGCAGACAATTCAGAAACTCTTCTCGCAGAAGAAATAGCTAAAAAAAAAAAAAACTTTCCAAGATAGTAACTTAATATCTATGGAATGTAGAGGTTCAAACGGAACCCCTTGAAGAACTGAAAGAACTAAATTCAGACTCCATGGAGGAGCCACAGGTCTGTAGACAGGCTTGATTCTGACTAAAGCCTGTACAAACCCTGAATATCTGGCATGGCTGCCAGACGCTTGTGTAACCAAACAGACAGAGCAAATATCTGTCCCTTAAAAGAACTAGCTGACAGACCTTTCTCCAATCCTTCTTGGAGAAAAGATAGTATCCTTGGAATCCTAATCTTACTCCATGAGTAACCCTTGGATTCGCACCAGCAAAGATATTTCCGCCATATCTTATGGTAAATTTTCCTGGTGACATATTCACCAGGTCTGCATACCAAGTCCTGCGTGGCCACGCAGGAGCTATTAGAATTACCGAAGCCTTCTCCTGCTTGATCCTGGCTACTAGCCGGGGGAGAAGGGGAAACGGTGGAAAGACATAAGCTAGATTGAACGACCAAGGCGCTACTAAGGTATCTACCAATGTCGCCTTGGGATCCCTGGACCTGGACCCGTAACGTGTAGCTTTGAAGTTATGACGTGACGCCATCAGATCCAGATCTGTAATGCCCCATAGCTGGGTCAGCTGAGCAAAAAACCTCCGGGTGGAGTTCCCACTCCCCCGGATGGAAAGTCTGAAGACTCAGTTAATCCGCTTCCCAGTTGTCCACTCCTGGGATGGGCTGGCGTCGGTCGTGACAATGATCCACTTCGGTCTTTGGAAACTCATTCCCTGAGACAGGTGATCCTGAGACAACCACCAGAGGAGTGAGTCTCTGGTTTGCTGGTCCATCTGAATCTGGGGAGAAAAATCTGCATAATCCCCATTTCATTGTTTGAGCATGCACAGTTGCAATGGTCTTAAATGAATTCGAGCAAAAGGAACCACGTCCATTGCCGCAACCATTAGTCCTGTTACCTCCATGCACTGAGCTATGGAGGGTTGAGGAATGGATTGAAGAACTCGACAAGTGTTCAAAAGTTTTAGTTTCCTGACCTCTGTCAGAAAGATTTTCATTTCTACTGAGTCTATTATTGTTCCCAGGAAGGGAACCCTTGTGAACGGGGACAGAGAACTTTTTTCTATGTTCACCTTCCACCCGTGAGACCTTAGAAAGGCTAGAACAATGTCCGTATGAGCCCTTGCTTTGTGAAAAGACGACGCCTGTATTAAATGTCGTCTAGTTAAGGTGCTACTGCAATGCCCCTTGGCCTTAGCACCGCTAGAAGGGACCCTAGCACCTTTGTGAAAATTCTCGGAGCAGTGGCCAATCCGAAGGGAAGAGCCACGAACTGGTAATCCGAATGGTTTCCATTTGGAATGATGGAACTCTGAGTAATTGGTCTAGGATCTTTAAATCCAGAATTGGCCTGAAAGTTCCTTCCTTTTTGGGAACTTCAAACAGGTTTGAGTAAAATCCCAGTCCTTGTCCTGCTGTTGGAACTGGGTTTATCACTCCCATTTTTAAAAGGTACTCTACGCAATGTAAGAATGCCTGTCTCTCTATCTGGTCTAAAGATAAGCGAGACAAGTGGAACCTTCCCCTTGGAGGAAGGTCCTTGAATTCTAGAAGATACCCCTGAGAGACAATTTCTAGTGCCCAGGGGTCCGGAACATCTCTTGCCCAGGCCTGAGCAAAGAGAGAAAATCTGCCCCCTACTAGATCCGGTCCCGGATCGGGGGCTACCCCTTCATGCTGTCTTGGTAGCAGCAGCAGGTTTTTTGGCCTGTTTACCCTTGTTCCAGCCTTGCAATGGTTTCCATGCTGGTTTGGGCTGGGGTGCGTTACCCTCTTGCCTAGTGGCTGTAGAGGTAGAAGCCGGTCCGTTCCTGAAATTGCGAAAGGAACGAAAATTAGACTTATTTTTAACTTTGAAAGGTCTATCCTGTGGAAGGGCATGGCCCTTTCCCCCAGTGATATCTGAAATAATTTCTTTCAACTCTGGCCCGAATAGGGTCTTACCTTGAAAGGAATATTAAACAATTTTGTTTTGGACGACACATCCGCCAACCACGATTTTAGTCAAAGCGCTCTACGCGCCACTATTGCGAAACCAGAATTTTTCGCCGCTAATTTAGCTAACTGAAAAGCGGCATCTGTAATGAAAGAATTAGCCAACTTCAGGGCGTGAATTCTATCCATGACTTCATCCTAAGAAGTCTCCTTCTGGAGCGAGTTTTCTAATTCCTCAAACCAAAAAGCAGCTGTAGTGGTTACAGGAATAATGCAAGAAATTGGTTGAAGAAGAAAACCTTGTTGAACAAAAATTTCTTAAATAAACCTTCTAATTTTTTATCCATAGGATCTTTGAAAGCGCCACTGTCTTCTATTGGTATAGTTGTGCGCTTAGCTAGCTTTGAAACTGCCTCATCTACCTTAGGGACCGTCTGCCACGCGTCCCTTCTGGGGTCAACAATGGGGAAACATTTTCTTAAATATAGGAGGGGGAACAAAAGGTACACCTGGTTTCTCCCACTCCTTATTCACTATATCCGCCACCCTCTTAGGTATCGGAAAACGCATCAGTGTGTACTGGGACCTCTAAGAATTTATCCATTTTACACAATTTTTCTGGGACCACCAAAGGGTCACAATCATCAAGAGTAGCCAGGACCTCCTTAAGTAGAGCGCGGAGGTGTTCTAGCTTAAATTTAAATGCTATGGTATCAGGCTCTGCCTGCTGAGAAAACTTTTCCTGTGTCAGAAATTTCTCCCTCAGACAAGCCCTCCCTCACCGCCAAGTCAGATTGATGTGAGGGCACTACAGATAAATTATCCTCTGCGTCTACTTGCTCATTTTCTGTATTTAAAACTGAGCAATCACGCTTCCTAGGAAAGCTGGCAGTTTGGATAAAAATGCTGCGATAGAATTATCCATTACATAGAAACATAGATATTGACGGCAGATAAGAGCCATAGGCCCAGCAAGTCTGCCCCACCTTACCTAACAGTATAAACTTATCTAGTTCGTAGGATAGCCCTATGCTTGTCCCATGCATTTTTAAAGTCCCCCACAGTGTTTGTTGCTACTACCTCTTGAGGAAGTTTATTCCATAAATCAATCACTCTTTCTGTAAAGAAGTGCTTCCTCAAATTACTCCTGAATCTACTACCCTTTAGCTTGAGCTCATGACCCCTTGTTCTTGAATTTTCCATTTTATGTAAAATACCCACAGCCTCAGTTTTACTAAACCCTTTAATGTACTTGAAAGTTGCTATCATATCACCTCTTTCCCTTCTCTCCTCTAAGCTATACATATTTAGGTCATTGAGCCTATCCTGGTAAGTTTTATTTTTTAGACCATGTACCATTTTGGTAGCCCTCCTTTGCACAGATTCAAGTTTGTTAATATCCTTCTGAAGATATGGCCTCCAGAACTGCACACAATACTCAAGATGAGGCCTAACTAATGATCTATAAAGTGGCATAAGAACCTTACTATTTCTGCTGCAAATACCTCTACCAATACATCCAAGCATTCTGCTAGCCTTACTCGCTGCCTTACTACATTGTTTACTAAGTTTTAAATCATCTGAAATAATAATTCCCAAGTCCTGTTCCTCGTCTGTAACAGTCAGTAAAGTGTCATTGAGTCTGTAATTAACATTTGGATTTTTCTTCCCTAAATGCATTATTTTACACTTTGCTGTGTTAAACTTTAGATCCCAGTCGTTTGTCCAATCCTCCAATTGTTGTATATCACTTCTCATTTTGTCTACCCCCCCTGGAACATCCACTCTGTTGCAAATTTTTGTATCATCTGCAAAGAGACATACTTTCCCCTGTAGCCCTTTGCTGATATCGCAGATAAATATGTTAAACAAAACAGGCCCCAGAACTGACCCCTGAGGAACACCACTAGTAACAGCCCCCTCTGCTGAATGAACTCCATTTACTAAGACACTTTGTTTTCTGTCCTTAAGCCAGCATTCCACCCAGTTCACAATTTTTGAATCTAGACCAAGGAGATATAGTTTGTGAATAAGTTTATTGTGTGGGACGGTGTCAAATGCTTTGCTGAAATCTAGAAATGCTACATCAACTGCTCCTCCCTTGTCTAATACTTTTGTTACATAATCAAAGAAGTCAATTAGATTAGTCTGACATGATCTCCCTGAAGTAAAACCATGCTGATTTTGGTCCTCTAAATTGTTTGTCTTTATGTAAGTCATAATTCTTTCCTTTAAGAGGCTTTCCATTAATTTCCCTACTACTGAAGTTAAACTAACTGGCCTGTAGTTGCCAGATTCTTCTCTACTGCCCTTTTTATGAAGAGGTATTACATTTGCTATTCTCCAATCATCTGGGACAGCTCCTGTTAATAGTGACTGATTAAACAGATCAGTTAATGGGACAGTTAGCACTGAACGAAGTTCTTTTAAAACCCTTGGATGAATATTATCAGGACCCACTGCCTTTGTAACATTTATTTTTGATAATGCTAACAAAACCTCATCCTCTGTAAAAAGATTACTGTTAAGCTTGTTTCTATTTTGCATAGCATCCCTTAATGTAGACATTGTATCTTCACAATCTTTAGTGAAAACAGAACAGAAGTAATCATTGAGACAGTCTGCAATCTGCTTATCTCCTTCTATTATTCTACCATCAACTGATTTCAATTTTACTATTCCTACCTTATTTTTTCTTCTTTCACTGATATATCTAAAGAATGTTTTGTCCCCATGTTTTACTGACTGTGCTATCTTCTCTTCTGCATCAGCTTTAACCTTCCTAATTAACTGCTTAGTCTTTTTTTGTTGGAGTCTCCATATTTTCATATCATCATCTGCTTGTGTGTGTCTGTAATTTTTATAAGCTATTACTGCTGCTAACTGTTGCATAGTAATCGCAATTGGTGCGCTAGATGTACTGGGCATCGCCTGCGCGGGCATAGCTGGTGTTGACACAGAAGGAGAGGAAAGCAAGCTATTTTCACTACCTTCAGCTAAAGAATCATCTTGGGCTATATTTTTAAGTGTGATTGTACTGTCCTTAAGCTGTTTGGACGCTATGGCACACTTCACACATAAATTTAATGGGGAAACCACCTTGGCCTTTGGACATACAGAACATAGGCTATCTGAAGACTCAGACATGTTTAACAGACTTAAACAGAACTATAATGCAATAAAAATTATTTTTGACAAAAACGTTACTGTCTCTTTAAATAATAAAAAAGCACACTTTTTTACTGAAATATCAAAAAACCATGAAATAAACATCCGATTTTAATGAAATTTTCACCACAGAGTCTCAATGCTTTGAAAAGATTGCACACAAATTTTCAAATCAATTAACCCCTTAATGCACACTTTTTTACTGAAACATCAAAAAAAACATGAAATAAACATCCGATTTTAATGAAATTTTCACCACAGAGTCTTAATGCTTTGAAAAGATTGCACACAAATTTTCAGATCAATTAACCCCTTAATGCCCAAACCGGAATTAATAACAGTTATTAACCAGTTAACACACTACAGTACTAGCCACAGATTTCACTGTAGCCTTTTACCTTCATTAGGGATTATTTTAGCAGGAAATAAGCCTCCCTGGAGTCTTTTATGATGCCTCTTGACTCCCCACATGAAGTTGCATGGATTGCCTAGGCAAAAACAACTGCACAATTTAGGCCTAAAGATGAGGCCTCCTCCCTCTTCATTCTAGAGTGGAGGGGCCTTTCTGACTAGATTTAGGTGTCCAAATAAGTGCCAGGCCGAAATTAAACCCCAAAAGTGTTTTAAAGTCTGAAAAAAACACCTTATTTATAGTGAAAAACATGCTAAAAAGCAATCGATTTTAAAGCCCACAATAGTGTCAACCAGCATAGAGCCCTAAATATAAGCCATAATTTTATACAGAGTCTATTAGAATAAAACAAAAATGGCTTAGCAATCCCAGAGGGAATTTCTGACAGTCTTCTAGCATTACATGGTCTTGTTAGAAACATGACTGATCATACTTGAAGCAGATAAGCCTGCAAACTGTTCCCCCCAACTGATGTTCTCTGGTTAACAGTCCTGCGTGGGAACAGCAATGGATTTTAGTTACTGGTGCTAAAATCATACTCCTCTCAACAGAAATCTTCATCACTTTCTGCTGTAGAGTAAATAGTACAAACCGGCACTATTTTAAAATAACAAACTCTTGATAGAAGAAATAAAAAACTACAACTAACACCACATACTCTTTACCACCCCCGTGGAGATGCTACTTGTTCAGAGCGGCAAAGAGAATGACTGGGGGGGCGGAGCCTGAGGGGAGCTATATGGACAGCTCTGCTGTGTGCTCTCTTTGCCACTTCCTGTAGGGGAAGAGAATATCCCACAAGTAAGGATGAAGCCGTGGACCGGATACACCAATGTAGGAGAAATATATTGCAGTTTCATTATGCAGAACTAAACAATTTATATAAAAATCTCAAGGTGTTTACTCTCCCTCTAAGCAACCAACAAGTTACAGTCTAGGGCTCAGGTAATACAGCTTCTAATTGGCTGCATTTAACTAGACTCCAACAAAAGAGAGCTGAAATAGAGGCAAGACATTTTGAACAAATACAGTTAAGGTTTATTAAAGGGAATGTCAATTTTGATGCTAAGTGCCCGGTTTTAAAAAATTCGATTAAAAACAGGGGCACTTTAATTCATAAAAATTTACATTTCACTCGTGTTGTGAAAAAATACTTACCATTTAAACTTGACAGCTGCTCCAGCTTCCTCTGCCCGTCGCAAAGCCTCTTCCTGGGTCTAAAATGAGGAATCCAGCTTCCTCCAATTACGGCGTTGAATCAGACACCGATTCCCCCAGGGGGAAAGCCGTGATTGGAGGATGACCGATCCATCATTTCTGACGTCAGAAATGGCTTCCGACGACCAGGGGAAGCTGGAGCAGCTGTCAAGTTTAACCCTTTGAGTGCTAAGCTGGATTAAAAAAAATTCTGATATTTACTATTTTTAACAAAGATCCCCAAGACTCATACCATTGGAAAGGTTAGGCGATTACCTTTCCAATGGTGGGTCTTGGGGGTCTGTAGCTGTTCAGATCCCTGAGATACAGGTTTCTAAGCAGCATGCCCCCTTTCCCTATACTTTGTATTGTCAATTTTAAATAAAGTTGCGCGATGACGTCATCACGTCATTACGCATGACGTCACCGCACGTAACGGGAAGCCCCGGCGATGCCTGTCACTATGCAGGCCTGATCGCCGGGGTAGGAGCGGGTGGGAGCCCCCAGATCACCAAAAAGTTAGTTGAGTGCTAGCGACGGCTCTGAGCCGTCGTTAGCACTCAAGGGGTTAAAAGGTAAGTATTTTTTCACAATACGAGTGAAATGTAAATTTTGATGAATTAAAGTGCCCCTGTTTTTAATCAAATTTTTAAAAACTGTGAACTTTAGCATCAAAATTTACATTCATTTTAACAAAAATGCAAAAACAAAATTTACACTTATCTGATAAATTAACTTCTTGCATGATGGTGAGAGTCTACGAGCCATGATGTGTGGGAATATTCCCCTCCTGACCACCAAGATGAGGCAAAATTCACCCCAACACAATAGAGCTTTAAATCCCTCCCACTCTCCAGGATCCTCAGTCATACATATAGCCAAGTAGATTAGGAAAACAGAAGAGCAGTAAAGATAAAGCAGAGAAAAGAAGTGCAAAACATTTACTACCTCCACCTGAACAAAAAGAAAGGGCGAGGTTTGTGGACTCTCACCATCATGAAAGAAATTAATTTATCAGATAAGCATACATTTTGCTTTCCTTCATCAGATGGTTTGAGTCCACTAGGAATCACGTGTGGGAATCAATACCAAGCCGTGTAATACACAAGTTCATTGTGAATAGATGCAAACAAACAGTGAAGGCAGGACAGTACTATACAGGCACTACAGGCTGCAGAACTTTTCTGCCAAAGGCAGCCTCAGAAGACGCATACACATCAAAGTAATAAAACTTAGAAAAAGTGTGCAAAGAAGACCAAGTAGCTGCCTTACAAATCAGATCAATAGAAGCCTAATTACAAAAGACCCAAGAAGTAGTAACTGCTCTAGTGGAATGAGCAGTAGTGCTCTCAGGGGGAGTTTTCCCCACAACCAAATAAACCTTGTGAATTAAGGCTTTACGCCACGCTGCTAAAGTAACAGCCATAGCTTTCTGACTTTTGCAAGGCGCAGAAAAATGAACGAAAAGAGAAGAAGACTGAAATATTTTGTGGCATCCACATAATATTTTAAAGCTCTTACAACATCCAAGTTGTGAAGAAGACACTCTTTAGAATTCTTAAAAGCTAGACAAAAAGAAACAACAACAATTTCCTGATTGATAGTATTTGTAGATACCACTATAGGAAGAAAAGAATAGCTATTGCAAAGACCAGCCTTATCCTGATGAAAAAGTACTATCTAAGATAAAAACTGAAGGTACAACCCATGCATTGGCTCAAAGAGAG
Organism: Bombina bombina; assembly: GCF_027579735.1. NCBI lineage: Eukaryota > Metazoa > Chordata > Amphibia > Anura > Bombinatoridae > Bombina > Bombina bombina. The sequence goes on along the minus strand of NC_069502.1, from coordinate 305,214,043 downwards.
GATTCCAAGGGGGAGAAACTTGATGAATAATTGGTTTTATCATTATCAGAGCCTGAACAAAGCCCTCAAAGTCAGCGATCTTCATATGAAACCGAACAAGCAGAAATTTGAACCTTAAAGGGACAGTATACACAAATTTTCATATAACTGCATGTAATAGACACTAATTTAAAGAATATGCACAGATAAGGATCTAAAATCCAGTATAAAACCGTTTTAAAACGTACTTAGAAGCTCCCAGGTTAGCACTTTTGATGAAGTTAGGCTGGGACACCCCAGTGAAAACGGCTGGGAAAACACGAAAAGCAGACACTCCCCCCTCCCCTACATATGAAAAGACAGATTATATAAACAGTAGCAACAGGAATCTGTAGACATCAGTATACATCTAAAACTTTGGGGCTTGGTTAGGAGTCTGAAAATCAGCACAATTTTATTAAAAATAAGCAAAACTATACATTTAAAAAACACTCCCAGTTGGGCTATATAAATGGATCATCTACAAAACATTTGCAAAGAAAAATCTAGTGTACAATGTCCCATTAAGAAAGCTGATACAATTACCTAACCCATCCAGCAGGAACTCAAGAACTCTAGGAATCCTAAAGAATTGTAATGGTAACCATTGTGAGAACACCACATAAAAAGGTTTTTCAGACATTATGATAAATACATCTGGTAACAGGATTCCTAGCCTAAATCATGGTATCAATAACCTTGTCAGAAAAAACTCTTTTTGAGACCAAAAAAAAGAAAAAAACTGATTGGGCTAAGGATTAAAAAAATCATCCATTAGAAATGCAATAAGGAGGAACCTCACATTCAAGCTTCAGTGTGCGCCGGCGACCGCATCAAGAGTACGTCGGATGGAAGAAAAGAAGAATCGGATGGAAGAAGACGTGTCGGATGGAAGAGGAAAGCCCCAGCGGAGAGCCGCTATGCATGAAGATGGAAGAGGAGTGCCACCTTGGAGAAGCAGCAGCCCACCTAGGAGCCGGATTCAAGTTTGGTGAAAAGAAACTTTAGGGTTTAGAGTTAAGGTGTTTTTTTTTTAGATCAGGGTTATCTAAAGATTTTTGTTGTTGGTTTTTTTAAGCAAAAGAGCTTAAATCACTGAGGCCCTTTTTATGACATTTTTTTTAAAGATTTTCTTTTTGGTGGGGGTTGCACTTTTCAGGGCAATTTTTGGAGTAGGTTTTGGTGTTAGTATAGGTTTTTTATTTTAGGGTGAACTATTTTAAAGGGGACTTTAGTTTTAGGATAGGCTTACTGGTTGTTGTTTTTTTTATATTTGGTAAAAAAAAATGTTGGTAATGGTAGGGTTTTTTATTTTGTGTAACGTAGGGGGGGGTTAGCTATTAAGTAGTGTATGGGTAGTTTGCCGTCGGGGTATTTGCGGTTAGGGGGTTAAGTAGTGTAGGGTTAGTTTGAGGTGGGGTATTGGCGCTTAGGGGGTTAATAGGTTAGGGGTAGTTTGGTGGTGTGCGGTTATGTCAGTTTAGGGGTAAATATGTATGTTTATTAGGTTTGGTGATATATTTAAAAGGGATCCTTTAATTTACATGACAATGAAGGTGGCACTGCTGCTTGGAATATTTCGCCAGCATCGGCACCCATTGCAATGTTTAGTAAAAAAGCCTCTCAGCAATGCTGCCTTTAAACTCTGTTGTCAGCCACTTGGAATATTTTGTTGGCTTGCTTGACACTGCAGTAGATCCCTTTTGAATATCTCTTGGCACTTTCAATCATCAGGGTCTTTGGGAGCTGTAGCCAGACCAGAAGGCAGGGCCACAAACTGATAATGCTTATCTAGGAAAGCAAATCTAAGGAATTTGACATGATCCCTGTGAAAAGGGATACGTAAATAGGTATCTTTTAGGTCTAGGTTAGGCATAAACGGATCCTACGGTACTAAAGGAAGCAAAGTACAAATTCTTTCCATCTTGAAAGGAGGAACTTTCAGGAATGTGTTCAATTTTTGAGATCCAAAACAGGCCGAAAAGTACCCTTTTTCTTTGGTACTATAAAGAGATTTGAATAAAACCCCTGGTTTAATTCTGAAGTTGGAAATGGAGCAATCACTCCCATTAGCTCCAAATCTCTTACACAAGCCAAAAAAGCTTGGGTCTTTCAAGGATCACAAGGCACCAAGACCGGAAGAATCTTCTCAGAGGTGGCCTTGAACAAAACTTATTCAGTACCCCTGGGAAATGATTTGTAATACCCAGGGATTAGAGGAGGCATGTATCTGAGACTCAGATTGTTGAAAGGTTTAAAAAAAAAAAAACGCTTTGCAAGACTAGGCTTATACTTGGATTTCTTATCCTGAGGCAGAAAAGCTCCCTTACCCCCTGTAACAGTGGCAATAGCATCCAGTCCAGATCCAATAAGAGATTTATCCTAGAAGATGAGAGAAAGCAGTCTGCATTTAGAAACCATAACAGCAGACCAAGACTTAAGCCATAGATCACCTTGCTAAAAACAGCTACAGTAGCAGGGTCCTGAGACTCAGAAAAAGAATCCTCAGAGTCAGAAATTCCCCTATCTTAAATGGGTAACTTAGAGTGGCCACTTTTAAAGGAAGTCCCTGAGGAGCTAATGGCCAAAGAAGAACCACCTTCAAATCCTTGCAAGTGTCTGCGCTTTTCAGCTGGAGGTAAACAAGTTAAAACCTCAATAATAGCAGAGTGAATATAATCCTTAAGATTTTGAAAAGTTCAGATGAATTCTCCTGGAAGCAACTTGCACAAGTACAAAGCTGAGCGGGGGACACACTGCCTGCCTAAAATACTGCTTGTCTGTTCCTCTAAACAACAGGTTACTATGACGAGGATTTGGGCCTCAGATTGGTTAGAGGATCCCCTTTTAAATGATGACAAAGATCTTGCACTTCACTTTCAGCTCACTCCTCATCAAGAAGGCAAAAGAAAATGACTGAGGATCATGGGAAGTTGTAGGTATTTAAAGCTATGGTGTGTTGGGTGTCTTTTGCCTCCTCCTGGTGGTTAGAAGGGGAATAGTCCCACATGTAATGGGTATTGCACTATTACCATCTGATGAAAGAAAAAGGCATATTTGAAATAATTGTTGCTATGACTGAACATGTCACAATCAACTTAAATGACTTCCATACCCATATAACTACAATATCATAGCAATATCATAGCTACAGAATGATTGTTTATGACCTTTCTACCACTCTACTCTGGTCCCCTTAGTCTTCAAATAACATGTCAAAAACCACCTCAACAATAGTGTTCAATAACATTTTTAACATACTTGTTGCCATATGCTAAATATTTCTGGGGTTTTAATAGAATTAGTTTAAGGATATCATCCATCTGTATCTCTGTCCAGAATTATAATCAACCTATTCACTAATTCATGTTTTTACTGCTTAAGTTATACATGCCTGGAAAAAATCACACTCCCAAAACAATTCTCCGTTATTCCTGACACATTAAAAACAAATAGATCAAAAAGCACTATGTCACCTGAGTCTAGACTCCAGTTTCCCACTATTACTCTGCAACAGAAATAGGATAGAGTGTACTGGCCTTGATAAAAAAAACGAATGCTTAATGTTTTAAGGGAAATGTTAACTATCTGTATATAATGTGTAACATTTAAATATGAACATCTGAATGTAAACATAGAAAAGCTGCTAGCTTGCATCAACTTGTCTCCTCTTTACTTACAAAAATACATCAAGGGTTGACAATCTTTGGAGCTTTCAATATGATATTTAGAGGCAAAAAAAAAAGATTTGATATAGAGTAGTAGTTAGATGAATCAAAAACATTAGAAGTCTTGGCTTTGTCTTCTGTAATTCCTCAAGCCCTGTTTAACCTACACCTGCTTAATTAAAAAAGAATATCTAGTTTTGCATGACATACCCATTTTCACTGAGCTTGGAATATTTCTTTCAAGGAGTGGAATAAATAGCTTGAAAGCAGATGCATCAGCTGAAGAAGTTCTTACTGCAGATGAAGAGATCACTTTAAGACTGCTGCACAAAAAGTCACATTCTGCAGGAGGCTCCTCAACTGAATTTTGCAGTTGAAACGCCCCAGCAAGGCCACATGCCAACTTTCCAGTGGCATTAGCCAACTCTCTCTTCACCATTTCTGAATCATCATCCAGGTAATCTCTGTAAAAATACAGAAAGAAAACTTTAACACAAAAACAGAATGTTTAAAAAAGTTTCCACATAAATTTCTAAATGAAATGGAGGGATACATTCAGACAATTTACATTTTATGTATTAGAATTTTATTTTTGGTTACTGATTTATCCCTTATGTGATTGAACAGCCTTTCCCAGATGTCTGAACATGGACCATTGTGAAAGATTCAAGTGCTGTGTTAACCAATGTGTTGTTTTTTTTGCTATACTCAAAATGTATGCTAGCATCTGAACACATACATAAGTGTCTGGCAGATTTTAAGGACGTTGTCCATGTTCATCTTAGGTTCTATAAAAATGATATAGAAACATACTTACAACATTATCTTGGGGATCAAGCCAAGGGTTAGCTGGTCAGTATGGTGAAGAATAATAGGAAATCCTTTAACACAGCAAGCACGGACAATTTCATGTGGACTATTAAGTGCCTGCTGGTAAACTGATAATCTCCAATCAGGCTTGATTGTTCCCGGGAACAGCGACAGAAGGAAGAGAAGGTAAGACTCAATATCAGGTGCTGCATTTAGAAACAAATATAAATTAAAAATAAAGAAATAGGATTCAAAATAATTACAAACTAAAATATATCAAATCTTTTACTGATTAAAATCTGTCATGTAATCTTAATAATTATTATTCTTAAAAAAACACCCACAAATTAAAAGAAAACCGGAATACATGACAACAGACCACAAAAGTGGGTTGCAATAAACAGCTAAGGGTACACATGAATTGGAATACTTCATGAAATATCACATAAGCAAAATAAGAAACAGGGAAAGTCTTTATATAGTCAAGTTTTGAACAAATACTAAAATGATTTTCTGTTTTACATTTGGTGAAACTTGCCAGCTTCTAATCTGGGCAAACATATTTTTTACCAATATCACACTGTAAGCAAGTTGTAATATTACTTACATGACAGGTAACAGCAACACAAAATACATTTATAACTTACAGAAATGCTCATAGACTTGATGACTCAATGATACAAGAACAGAGTCAAATGTAGTCAACTTTAAAGAAGGATGGTTTGAACGATTGTGAAGCCAGGGCAAAGACACCATTGCACATAAATATTCAAGGATTTCATCATTTAAATGATGTTTCACTAAAACAAAGCACATATAAAAAAGTTAGAACACCAATAGAGAAGTACTTGTTCTATAAAAATAAAAGTAGGACAGTTGGTAATTCATCAGATGATGTGTAGGAATAGTATTAAATAATTGAGTGATAGTAAAGAAGAGATATATAGAGATATTACAAGAGAAACAAACTAGTTCTTCATACACAAGTATTGTGTAAACATATTGTGTAAGTGCATTAAAATGTATACATATTCAGATAAGTCTAGTATATAGATTAAATAGAGCTAAAGAAAATTAAAGGGATAGTGAAGTATTTTATTTACCTTTGTTGCATCTAATGGAGGGTATTATAAAAAAAAATTTTTTAACAGATAATGCTCAGTTGATGCTGAGCTTTTAAAAAAAAAATTATGTGAATTGTGTCAATGTCCAACAGTTTATCTCAGAGTTTTCCTTACGATCTAGTAAGCTTCCATACTGTGGACAGTTCTGCACAAACAAGTACTGCCTGCTTATTTAAAAAACAACTTGAGCTTAAAATATTTATAGCATGTAAAACAGGTTAAAGTGTATAAATAGTTCTCTTTAAAATACATGATGTAATAGTTGTACTTTAATGTCTTTTTAAAGGGATATGAAACCCATTTGTTTAGAAGCTGGCCTATTTTTGGTTCAGAACCTGGGTGGCACTTACTGATTGGTAACTAAATGTAGCCACCAATAGCTACTTAGGGTGCTGAACCAAAAATGGGATGCTCCTAAGCTTACATTCCTGCTTTTTCAATTAAAGATACCAAGAGAATGAAGAACAATTGATAATATGAGTAAATTAGAAAGTTGCTTAAAATTGCATGCTCTGTCTGAATCGTGACCGAAAGAAAAACATAATTTATGTAAGAACTTACCTGATAAATTCATTTCTTTCATATTAGCAAGAGTCCATGAGCTAGTGACGTATGGGATATACATTCCTACCAGGAGGGGCAAAGTTTCCCAAACCTCAAAATGCCTATAAATACACCCCTCACCACACCCACAATTCAGTTTAACGAATAGCCAAGAAGTGGGGTGATAAAAAAGTGCGAAAGCATATAAAATAAGGAATTGAAATAATTGTGCTTTATACAAAATCATAACCACCACAAAAAAAGGGCGGGCCTCATGGACTCTTGCTAATATGAAAGAAATGAATTTATCAGGTAAGTTCTTACATAAATTATGTTTTCTTTCATGTAATTAGCAAGAGTCCATGAGCTAGTGACGTATGGGATAATGACTACCCAAGATGTGGATCTTTCCACACAAGAGTCACTAGAGAGGGAGGGATAAAATAAAGACAGCCAATTCCTGCTGAAAATAATCCACACCCAAAATAAAGTTTAACGAAAAACATAAGCAGAAGATTCAAACTGAAACCGCTGCCTGAAGTACTTTTCTACCAAAAACTGCTTCAGAAGAAGAAAATACATCAAAATGGTAGAATTTAGTAAAAGTATGCAAAGAGGACCAAGTTGCTGCTTTGCAGATCTGGTCAACCGAAGCTTCATTCCTAAACGCCCAGGAAGTAGATACTGACCTAGTAGAATGAGCTGTAATTCTCTGAGGCGGAATTTTACCCGACTCAACATAGGCAAGATGAATTAAAGATTTCAACCAAGATGCCAAAGAAATGGCAGAAGCTTTCTGGCCTTTCCTAGAACCGGAAAAGATAACAAATAGACTAGAAGTCTTACGGAAAGATTTCGTAGCTTCAACATAATATTTCAAAGCTCTAACAACATCCAAAGAATGCAACGATTTCTCCTTAGAATTCTTAGGATTAGGACATAATGAAGGAACCACAATTTCTCTACTAATGTTGTTGGAATTCACAACTTTAGGTAAAAATTCAAAAGAAGTTCGCAACACCGCCTTATCCTGATGAAAAATCAGAAAAGGAGACTCACAAGAAAGAGCAGATAATTCAGAAACTCTTCTAGCAGAAGAGATGGCCAAAAGGAACAAAACTTTCCAAGAAAGTAATTTAATGTCCAATGAATGCATAGGTTCAAACGGAGGAGCTTGAAGAGCTCCCAGAACCAAATTCAAACTCCAAGGAGGAGAAATTGACTTAATGACAGGTTTTATACGAACCAAAGCTTGTACAAAACAATGAATATCAGGAAGAATAGCAATCTTTCTGTGAAAAAGAACAGAAAGAGCAGAGATTTGCCCTTTCAAAGAACTTGCGGACAAACCCTTATCTAAACCATCCTGAAGAAACTGTAAAATTCTCGGTATTCTAAAAGAATGCCAAGAAAAATGATGAGAAAGACACCAAGAAATATAAGTCTTCCAGACTCTATAATATATCTCTCGAGATACAGATTTACGAGCCTGTAACATAGTATTAATCACGGAGTCAGAGAAACCTCTTTGACCAAGAATCAAGCGTTCAATCTCCATACCTTTAAATTTAAGGATTTCAGATCCTGATGGAAAAAAGGGCCTTGTGACAGAAGGTCTGGTCTTAACGGAAGAGTCCACGGTTGGCAAGAGGCCATCCGGACAAGATCCGCATACCAAAACCTGTGAGGCCATGCCGGAGCTACCAGCAGAACAAACGAGCATTCCTTCAGAATCTTGGAGATTACTCTTGGAAGAAGAACTAGAGGCGGAAAGATATAGGCAGGATGATACTTCCAAGGAAGTGATAATGCATCCACTGCCTCCGCCTGAGGATCCCGGGATCTGGACAGATACCTGGGAAGTTTCTTGTTTAGATGGGACGCCATCAGATCTATTTCTGGAAGTTCCCACATTTGAACAATCTGAAGAAATACCTCTGGGTGAAGAGACCATTCGCCCGGATGCAACGTTTGGCGACTGAGATAATCCGCTTCCCAATTGTCTACACCTGGGATATGAACCGCAGAGATTAGACAGGAGCTGGATTCCGCCCAAACCAAGATTCGAGATACTTCTTTCATAGCCAGAGGACTGTGAGTCCCTCCTTGATGATTGATGTATGCCACAGTTGTGACATTGTCTGTCTGAAAACAAATGAACGATTCTCTCTTCAGAAGAAGCCAAAACTGAAGAGCTCTGAAAATTGCACGGAGTTCCAAAATATTGATCGGTAATCTCACCTCCTGAGATTCCCAAACTCCTTGTGCCGTCAGAGATCCCCACACAGCTCCCCAACCTGTGAGACTTGCATCTGTTGAAATTACAGTCCAGGTCGGAAGCACAAAAGAAGCCCCCTGAATTAAACGATGGTGATCTGTCCACCATGTTAGAGAGTGTCGAACAATCGGTTTTAAAGATATTAATTGAGATATCTTCGTGTAATCCTTGCACCATTGCTTCAGCATACAGAGCTGAAGAGGTCGCATGTGAAAACGAGCAAAGGGGATCGCGTCCGATGCAGCAGTCATAAGACCTAGAATTTCCATGCATAAGGCTACCGAAGGGAATGATTGTGACTGAAGGTTTTGACAAGCTGTAATCAACTTTAGACGTCTCTTGTCTGTTAAAGACAGAGTCATGGACACTGAATCCATCTGGAAACCCAGAAAGGTTACCCTTGTCTGAGGAATCAAAGAACTTTTTGGTAAATTGATCCTCCAACCATGATCTTGAAGAAACAACACAAGTCGATTCGTATGAGATTCTGCTAAATGTAAAGACTGAGCAAGTACCAAGATATCGTCCAAATAAGGAAATACCACAATACCCTGTTCTCTGATTACAGACAGCAGGGCACAGAGAACCTTTGTAAAAATTCTTGGAGCTGTAGCTAGGCCAAACGGCAGAGCCACAAATTGGTAATGCTTGTCCAGAAACGAGAATCTCAGGAACTGATAATGATCTGGATGAATCGGAATATGCAGATATGCATCCTGTAAATCTATCGTGGACATATAATTCCCTTGCTGAACAAAAGGTAAGATAGTCCTTACAGTTACCATCTTGAACGTTGGTATCCTTACATAACGATTCAATATTTTTAGATCCAGAACTGGTCTGAAAGAATTCTCCTTCTTTGGTACAATGAAGAGATTTGAATAAAACCCCATCCCCTGTTCCGGAACTGGAACTGGCATAATTACTCCAGTCAACTCTAGATCTGAAACACATTTCAGAAATGCTTGAGCTTTTACTGGATTTACTGGGACACGGGAAAGAAAAAATCTCTTTGCAGGAGGTCTCAACTTGAAACCAATTCTGTACCCTTCTGAAACAATGCTCTGAATCCAAAGATTGTGAACAGAATTGATCCAAATTTCCTTGAAAAAACGTAACCTGCCCCCTACCAGCTGAGATGGAATGAGGGCCGCACCTTCATGTGGACTTAGAAGCAGGCTTTGCCTTTCTAGCTGGCTTGGATTTATTCCAGACTGGAGAAGGTCTCCAAACTGAAACTGCTCCTGAGGATGAAGGATCAGGCTTTTGTTCTTTGTTGAAACGAAAGGAACGAAAACGATTATTAGCCCTGTTTTTACCTTTAGATTTTTTATCCTGTGGTAAAAAAGTTCCTTTCCCACCAGTAACAGTTGAAATAATGGAATCCAACTGAGAACCAAATAATTTGTTACCCTGGAAAGAAATGGAAAGTAAAGTTGATTTAGAAGCCATATCAGCATTCCAAGTTTTAAGCCATAAAGCTCTTCTAGCTAAAATAGCTAGAGACATAAACCTGACATCAACTCTGATAATATCAAAAATGGCATCACAGATAAAATTATTAGCATGCTGAAGAAGAATAATAATATCATGAGAATCACGATGTGTTACTTGTTGCGCTAAAGTTTCCAACCAAAAAGTTGAAGCTGCAGCAACATCAGCCAAAGATATAGCAGGTCTAAGAAGATTACCTGAACACAGATAAGCTTTTCTTAGAAAGGACTCAATTTTCCTATCTAGAGGATCCTTAAACGAAGTACCATCTGACGTAGGAATAGTAGTACGTTTAGCAAGGGTAGAAATAGCCCCATCAACTTTAGGGATCTTGTCCCAAAATTCTAATCTGTCAGACGGCACAGGATATAATTGCTTAAAACGTTTAGAAGGAGTAAATGAATTACCCAAATTATCCCATTCTTTGGAAATTACTGCAGAAATAGCATTAGGAACAGGAAAAACTTCTGGAATAACCACAGGAGCTTTAAATACCTTATCTAAACGTTTAGAATTAGTATCAAGAGGACCAGAATCCTCTATTTCTAAAGCAATTAGAACTTCTTTAAGTAAAGAACGAATAAATTCCATTTTAAATAAATATGAAGATTTATCAGCATCAACCTCAGAGACAGAATCCTCTGAACCAGAGGAGTCATCAGAATCAGAATGATGATGTTCATTTAAAAATTCATCTGTAGGGAGAGAAGTTTTAAAAGATTTTTTACGTTTACTAGAAGGAGAAATAACAGACATAGCCTTCTTTATGGATTCAGAAACAAAATCTCTTATATTATCAGGAACATTCTGCACCTTAGATGTTGAGGGAACTGCAACAGGCAATGGTACTTTACTAAAGGAAATATTATCTGCTTTAACAAGTTTGTCATGACAATCAATACAAACAACAGCTGGAGAAATAGCTACCAAAAGTTTACAGCAGATACACTTAGCTTTGGTAGATTCAGCACTTGACAGCGATTTTCCTGTAGTATCTTCTGGCTCAGATGCAACGTGAGACATCTTGCAATATGTAAGAGAAAAAACAACATATAAAGCAAAATTGATCAAATTCCTTAAATGACAGTTTCAGGAATGGGAAAGAATGCCAAAGAACAAGCTTCTAGCAACCAGAAGCAATAAAAAATGAGACTTAAATAATGTGGAGACAAAAGTGACGCCCATATTTTTTCGCGCCAAATAAGACGCCCACATTATTTGGCGCCTAAATGCTTTTTGGCGCCAAAAATGACGCCACATCCGGAACGCCGACATTTTTGGCGCGAAATAACGTCAAAGAATGACGCAACTTCCGGCGACACGTATGACGCCGGAAACGGAAATAGAATTTTTGCGCCAAAAAAGTCCGCGCCAAGAATGACGCAATAAAATGAAGCATTTTCAGCCCCCGCGAGCCTAACAGCCCACAGGGAAAAAGTCAAATTTTAAGGTAAGAAAAAATGGTCAAATCAAAATGCATTATCCCAAATATGAAACTGACTGTCTGAAAATAAGGAAAGTTGAACATTCTGAGTCAAGGCAAATAAATGTTTGAATACATATATTTAGAACTTTATAAACAAAGTGCCCAACCATAGCTTGGAGTGTCACAGAAAATAAGACTTACTTACCCCAGGACACTCATCTACATATAGCAGATAGCCAAACCAGTACTGAAACGAGAATCAGCAGAGGTAATGGTATATATAAGAGTATATCGTCGATCTGAAAAGGGAGGTAAGAGATGAATCTCTACGACCGATAACAGAGAACCTATGAAATAGACCCCTTAGAAGGAGATCACTGCATTCAAATAGGCAATACTCTCCTCACATCCCTCTGACATTCACTGCACGCTGAGAGGAAAACCGGGCTCCAACTTGCTGCGGAGCGCATATCAACGTAGAATCTAGCACAAACTTACTTCACCACCTCCATCGGAGGCAAAGTTTGTAAAACTGAATTGTGGGTGTGGTGAGGGGTGTATTTATAGGCATTTTGAGGTTTGGGAAACTTTGCCCCTCCTGGTAGGAATGTATATCCCATACGTCACTAGCTCATGGACTCTTGCTAATTACATGAAAGAAATAGGTTTCATACCCCTTAAGTGTGACTGCTTATCATGGTTTGGCTTAAAGTAGACAAATATTTGTATATTGAATGTGTTTTTCATTCAACTTTAATTTTCTGTCAGTGATATAACCAGAAAATAAAAGCAATGTACATATTTTCTACACATTTATTTCTTACTACAAAGTGTGTCTGATATGAAACCACACAATCTCAACAAACCTTCTACAATAAAAGTAGAGATGAACAAGTTATAAAGTACAGACAGCATTATTACTCACCGTGCACATAAAGTAATGCATCCAATATCTTCACAAGTTTGACAAGAACTAAATCAAGATAGGCTTCCTTGTTTTCGAATTCAAGCAATTTCGTACAAACTCTAAGGACTCTGAAAATTTCATCAGGACTGATCCAAAGAAGTTGCATCTTTGTATTTTGAAAAGGAGAACTAGTAGTAGGAGAACTAGTAGTAGCTGGTAGGTCTGAGCTCTTGTGTAAGCTGCATATAAATAAATATTACTATCAAAACAAATAAATGGCAGGTTTCATAAAAAAAAAAAAATCAAAACAAATAAATTGCAAGCAAGATACAAAATGGACTGAATGCTTTCAAAGATATGCTTTAAAAAAAAAAGTTAAAAACAAAAACTCTTTAGTCACACGTCAAAACTCCATATATTTAAAATCATTAAGAGCTTGTAATCTAATAGATCACTAAACTGCGAGCTATTTAGTCATATTGCAAGATTCCAAATAGATTGCAAGATATTACATTATTAACTATTACATTATTAACTATTACATTCAATAAAACAGAGCTCAATAAATCCAAGCATCTGAGCCTGGCACTTACATTTCTGGCCTGGGCACTGCCCACCACACCCTATTGCTACCCTATTACAGGTTTTGTGTGCAATAAGAGGCATATTCAAGCCTCGTATCTTCATTTGCATTGTTTTAACTATGCCCAAAAGTTATGGGACCTACATTTTTGGGCTAGCTCCTAAATTGTGATCAAATTTGTCAAGCCCTGCAATAAAGTAAAATTGCATGTTCTGCAGTCACAAGGCAAGACCCAAATTAGATGCAAGCTCTCACTAGTAGCCACCAATTCCTAGAAGTCAGCTTTTACCTTGCTGCCAGATGTGCTAAACATATCTGTAAGATCCATGGTAACTTCATATAGTGCAATATTCTTAGTATGAACATTTTCTTAAAGGGACATTGTAGTGAAAAAAATGTAAAGAGACAATGCAACAGCACTTACTTTGAATTTGAAATGAGCTGTAGAATATCCCCCCCCCCGTAGCATGTGACAGCCATCAGCCAATCACAAAATATATACGTAAATACTGTGCTATTTTGCACATGCTCAGTAGGAGCTGGAGCCTCAGAAAGTGTGCATATGAAAAGAATATGCACGTTTTCATAATGGAAGTATATTGGAAAGTTTGTTTTTAAATAGTGTGATTTATCTGAATCTTTAATTTTGACTTTAGTGGCCATTTAGATTGTGATTTTAATCGATTTCATTATGTCATTATGTCACACAACTAATAAAAATTACATTAAATCGTTACAAGCATATTTTGTGAAAAACTGCAGCACTAATTAGCTATAAGTGCAACATTCATGAATATCTATTAGCAGGGCTTTTTTTTTTTTTTACATTCCAAAAAAAAACAGACAGCACTTACCTAAGATAATCAGACGAAATATGAACAGTACAGAGAGCAGCTATGTGTATTATTACTCTTACTCCTTCCAATAGTGATAAAACTTTCTCTGAATCAACATCTTCACTTTCAAGTGTGTGTAAAAAAGATGATAGCTTAGAAGTCAGTGATTTCCACAGCATGCTCTTTGATTTCATGTCCAACGGACCAGCCCTAAAATGAAAAGGAAATATGCGGCTTCAACTTCAAATTTATATAACATTTCACAAAATAAACAAAAGTGACAATATATGACAATCTATATTTTCTAGTCCTACATGCACTAAAAATGATTATACACAAGAATCCTATGTTTACAGGAAAAAGGTTATTGAGTAGACCAAAACAGCTATGGGATTATTTAGTGACATATAATTTTACAGTAATTGTTTGAACTATGTTTTCATACAAAGAACAACCTTACTCCATGTCAAAAATATTTCAAAGTCTAAAATAAAATCTATAAACACAGCTGTTTGCAGAGATTCTACATACATGTTATGATTTATTAACTTTCCTTCCACTCAATCATTCTGCATAGAATGTAAAAAATGTGCATATTAGATGCAGAAAACATAATATTGAAATCACTTTAAGACTAAAAAGTAATGCACATATAAAATACATTAATTACGTTATTGATAAAGGGGCCCTTCTGGGTGTTTTTGCGGTTAGGCTCAAACGAGGTCGCTTCTCTTGAATCTCATCACTGCTGCTTCCACCACCTTCAGAGTCTGAGCTTAGAGGCTGTAACTTCTGCTGCTGGTGTTGCTGTATATATTCCAGTCCTTCCTTCTGTAATACTGAATAAAGGGAGCTCACCATGTACTGCAAAAACAATAAATAGCAACTTAAGGACCACTAAAGGGATGATTGCTAAATGAACATTAGGGCAGTTTATTTTCGACAAATTTCTCTCTCATCTATAGGTTTAACCTCTGCTAAAAAGGTTTTACTACACAGCTAAAGTTGCACACTTAGGGCTCGATGATTGAAAGCTCTCTGCGCTGGCGAGATTATTAAAGAATGCTCCCCAGTCCTATTTCCCTGGTGGAATGATGGCATTTTCATATGAAATGTGCACAATAAAAACATAAATTATGCTTACCTGATAATTTCCTTTTCTTCAGCTGCATTCATTACTTTTGGGAAATAAGAACCTGGCCACCAGGAGGAGACAAAGACACCCCAGCCAAAGGCTGAAAATACTCCTTCAACTCCCCTCATCCCCCAGTCATTCTGCTAAGGAACAAGGAACAGCAGAAGAAATATCAGAGTGAAAAGATGACAGAAGATATAAGGACGTCCCACATAAAATTACGGGTGGGGAGGTGTGGACTCTTTCCATCAGAAGAAAAGGAAATTATCAGGTAAGCATAATTTATGTTTTTCTTCTTAAATGGAAAGAGTCCACAGCTGTATTCATCACTTTTGGGAAAACAATACCCAAGCTATAGAGGACACTGAATGCCAAGACAGGAGGGTACAATAGGTGGCCCATACTGATAGCAACAGGACTGAACCCCAACCCAATAAAAAATCCCAAGGAAAAGCCCAAGTGACACCGACTCGCAGCTAGTCCAGAGCCAAACTAGAGAGCGGAAAACGGACTCGACTGAGCCAACAGCCCCCAAGAGACACCATCGCCCAACAGACGGTCCCCCACCACTCACCCCTCATAAATGAAGGGGAACCAGACGAAATCCCAAAGGGAAACAAGGCAAAGGAGGACAGAGGAAACCAAAAGGTCCCTTAATCAAAAAATAGCACCTCCAAGAGTGGGCCCAGCTCACAGAGACCCAAATGGACCCAAACAGGAAGGGAGGCCACGCCTATACCAGGTGAAACCCGGGATAAAATCGGGCACAGAGATAGAAGGACGTCTCCCCAACATCCTGCAAGCATGGAACGCAACGAAGAGGCAAAATCCTCCCAGCTCCCCTATAGAATACCAAAGTATTCGACCGTGAAAAAGCATGTAATAGACCCAGGCGAAAACCCCAAGTTTGAGAACACAGAGTCCTAACAGGACGACACAGAGGGAGCTTGCAAGGAAGAAGAAGAAGCAGTCATCAAGAAACAGACCGCACAAAACAGCCCCTCAACAGAGGGCATGCTCCAGGCAACCTAAGCCTGCCAGACCTACTCACAGATCCCAAAAGAAAGAGGAACACAAGCCTCCATCGAGGCCCCCAGAGAAGGAGATTACACCCTCAGAACCCGAAGGAAGAGTACAACCTCTCCTACCAAAGGAGCAAGGAGAAAGGAAAAACCATCTCCTAGCAGACTGAGCTATCAGGATAGACTCAACAAGCTCACACATCCAGAGGATACTACGACCCTAAGACCGCTCAGACATCCTGACCTGCAGACCCACACCCAGCTGTACCAACCCAGCCACAGGGATCCATACAGGGGAACAAAAGAATCCCAAAACTGGTACAGGAACGAGCCTAAAGATGGCAGAGCCATCCCCCCAGAGTACAAATACAACCCGACTCTGAAAACAGACAAGGCCATAGACCTAAGGATCTATCAAAACAAGGCCCCACAGTCTGACTTGAAGCCAGCAAAACTCCAGTTGGAACCAATTCCACTTCCCGACCAGGAGAAGCCCCAAGTAAGGACTCCATCTCCATAGGGAGAATATCCTTTAAAGAAAAAGGGAAGAGGCCGGAAGGGCAAAAACGTCCTCAAGGCCCGAAGCCACCAGCTAATTGGGAAGGAAAATCCCCAACACAAATGTCCTAGAAGGGCCCCCTTACAAGTAGCTCGCCAAACAGAGGCACAGCCAACCCATTCCCCTGCAGAGCAGAGAATCCACAGGTACACTGGCAAACTGACAGGGGAATGCAACTCTAAGGTGCACCAGAAATTAGAATTCAGCAGCTGGGTATAAACCCACAACCATTGAGGCGCAAGCTACACAGCTAACCCCTAGATTACATGAGTTACTCTGTTGTACAGAGTAAGAAATACTCAGAAAACCAGGCCAACCTCTGACCCGGTCAAGTAAATGGAGCAAGGACATAGCCTAAGTTCCCACTACTGTGGGACATTCCGACCAGCACTCAGATCCAAAACAACCCAAAACTGGGACAGGAAAAAGGAGTGAAGCCCCAGAAGAGTAAGACTCAGGGAAAAAAACAGGTCCTGGCACCTAATAGTTCAGGCAACTATACCCTATAGCCAGAGAAAACGGACAGCGAAGAGAATTCAAAGCCCCAACCAAAGGAAGGAACCACCCCTAGCTAAAGTCCAACTCTCCAAGGAGCAAGGCTAGAAGTCAAATGAAGGGACTTCACAAGGCCTCGGGACAACAGAAGGGATACCTCAAAGTCCTCAAAACCCTACTAGCAGGGTTAGTCTCCCCATCACCTCCACACAGACAGGACAACACAAGGAAGAGAAAGGTGCTAAGCCTTCCCAGCTCCAGGAAACCCTGAGCTAAACAAGTCCCTACAGGGATCAACCAACATCCAGAAAACATATCTCCCAAAAGGAGATCTAACTTACCCGCAGACAATGGAAGAAGACCCAAAGGTCTCATAACTCAGTCAGACCGAACACGGTCAAGAGTAAGAGCCACATCTAGATACACTAGAAACAGCTTACACTCACCCCTTTAAGGTGCCAAGAGCTGCAACAGGTTTCAAAATGCAAAACCTCCCGCATACTTGACAGCTAGCCATACAAGCTGTTGGATCAAGCCCCAATAGGACCATCCAGAAGCATAAAAACTGAAGGCCAAACCACTCAAACAGTGGTAACGGGGTGCTAAGCCCACCAACCCTCCCCCACATGGAGGAGGAACTCTAGGTTCTAATTAAATCAGATGTCAGATAGTGACGCAGCGGAATACTACCCTGCCCGGTCATCTATGACTGAAGGCTATAAGGACTGAAACAATCCTTACTCGCCTCGCGAACCCACAGGTCCTCATGAATGCTTAGTTGAACATGAAAAACAATGATAACCTGAGCACTCAGCGCTACTACCGAATCAGTCCAGCTGAAACAGAGTCACATGTCTCAACAGTCACAAAACCGAACAAACCCAACAGGACCAGCCTGTACCCAGGGTCCTAACCGGCAAGCTGCATAAATTCTCCCTCATAGGGAAAAAAAGAAAACAGACATTATTAAACATAGGACTAACATGTCCAAATGACTTCCGAAGAAGTAACAAAGAGTATCGATCCCAGATGTTCCCGAAGGAAACAAAAACAAAAAGACATCCCATCGGATACAAAATAAAATATAAGGCAACCCCAAGGTAAACCCCAAAAGACACAGGCCTACCGGCAGGGCCAGCCATACGGAGCCCTATCTTTCAAAAACAAGGAAAAGATCTAAAACAAATGACAATCAGTAGATTACCTCATTCCCACATGTCTAATGAGGTCCACCATTCGAATTATCAGACTGAAAATCCCCTGTTAACGATAGGGTCATTAAATAACTGAAAAAGATGTCTGAGCAACACTCTAAGGCGTGCAATCCTTTAACGAAAAGCACAACACTCAGGAACAGTTACACCCGCAGGGAACTGTAGAGGCCCACCCGAAGGCGAAAGGCCCGGGACAATAGGGCACGAACACAATCTCAAATAAACGTCTGGACTCTGCAGACGGACCACTGCCAACATTATCTGGAAGCAAAAACGTGCTGCAACCTCCGGGGGGAATTCGCCACCCAGCATGGAGGAACCATAAACTGGGTTACCCGCATGTGTAGAAGTATGAATTGGTAGGGAACTCGCCTCTTGGAGGACTGGGACCCCGAGGCGGATGGCTCAGCAGCCCAATTCCCCGAGCCTGAGGAACCAGGCGCTCTTATATGGCATACGGAACAAAACTGGTTGACATGTGTCAACAAGGCCAATCCAGAGTCATCACCGGACACATAAATCTGAAATCAAAATAGTCTCGGTATCAGAATCCTCCATAACTGGATAGAGGAAATATTTATATATATATATATATATATATATATATATATATATATATATATATATATATATATAGACATCCGCTTGGGTGCAATGATACAGTACTACAGTCCAAAAAAGATTGCACTCTCAGTTCTTTTAAACAAAGAAAATCACTCTTTAATGTAACGTTTTCTGAGACTATGTCCCCTTCAACAGCATGTCAAATGTGAGTACAAATACAGAATTTATAGTGAATACAATAAACAATACCAATCTCATACCAGGTCTGTGGCGCCAAACAAGTGCTTTGAACGCGTTTGCGTTCCAGTGTCTTGTGCAACCGGAAGTGGCGAAAAAACGCCACTTCCGGAAATACGTGAATTATGTATCCTAACGAGTTCCAAAATAACATAAACTATACATAACGTGCTGTACAGCTAAAGCAACAACCTGTGTCTTTTTTACACTATTAGTAATTTTATGTCATAGTATCAGAACCAAATTTTAAATAAAGAGTTTAAAGAGTGGTATGGCTTCCTTCGTTGCCATAGTGACCTCTATTATCCATGCAAATAACATGTTTCAAGGTTGACTCAACCCTATCATGTGCATTCATAACTCGTATGCTTAAATGTGGTTGTGCTTACTACAAAACATCAAGTGAATCATATGTGAAATTTGTCAACTATAAGGAAATCTTGAGATCTAGTTTAGTTGCCTTGGTAACCACATAGCTTATCATTCTTCTTACTGCCCACATTAGGGATTATATATACAATACACTGAAGGTGGTCCTATCTTGATCATATTTAACGCAATTGCGCGGACATTGCCACCCCATGCCATATACTCTGCGTTACACATTGTCTTGACCTAATCTCCGTATTTACATGGTAACAGATTTAAAATGCGACCCTATTATAGAAGAATACTAGTCAGTTCAACACATCATCTGTGTTAACTATTTTCGAATAAGTAAGTATGCAAAATCTTGTATGCTTTTCTTATTGTGAGGGTGTCACCTAGTGCAGCACTGGTCCATGCCAGTACTTGCATACTAGGATGAATTCCACCTGGATCTTGTTACAAAACCACATATTCTTAGTACCTAAAACTAAAAATTATTATCACGTATATACACTTAAAAACAAAAAACACAGAAGGACTATACTGTGTGCTATTAAAGAATGTACATATATTCATGCCTTGATTTACACATGGAGTTGCAAGCCAATTAGCGAGTCCCAGCTCATTTTTGCTACTTGGCCTCTCAACCCCTAGGGAAAAAAAATATATATATTAACTGATGATATAATCTCCATATGTCAGACTTGTAACCCTATTGTGAGGCCCATAACCAAATGGGGTTATGGAACATTGTCCCAGCACTTTGCCCCTATTTTGGGGACTGATATTACAGTCACCATCACTGCCCCTGGTCTGCTACATCCTGTTTCCAACCTCAGGGTCGGTATTAGGAGTCCATATCATAATGTGCCAGCTAACAGTAGTGGCCCAGTTTAGGACTATGGTCATATATCGTGGAATATAAAGCAACCTCCCGATTCTATCAGGACTTCCACCTAGCACCCAAGCCACAAAATGTGTCTGATGCCAAGTGCTACCGGTACCAACGGGGACAGCCCTCCCACATGATGGGGTGGTCGTTCCCAGTACACAGCAACAAGTTGGGACTGCACTCCCGGTATGTGCCACACTAGACCATCCTAGACTAGGGCTTTAAAATCAGGTACAGAGTTCAGTCCTCCTGGATAGATGGTACCCAGTCTATATATCCACTGTGCTTCACGTAGTAGAAGGATCTTGTCTCTATCACCCCCTCTGTCCAATTTGGGTATATGGTCAATAGAAGATACCGGATGTTTGCTTGCACAATGCCTCGCCACCGGTTGGTCCGATTCGCCCTTTACTAGAGCTGTGCGGATTGCATGCCTATGATTCGCCATACGTTCCCTCAGTGTTCCCGTGGTTTTCCCAAAATAAAAGTTGGAACATGGGCAAAATAACAAATATATGACATGCATGGTAGTGCATGCAAGTGAATGTCTAATGGCATACTTTTTAATCGTATGTGGATGGTGGAACGATTTGGTATTAATGAGTGCATTGCAAGTAGTGCAACCAAGGCATCTATAAGATCCTTTGATGTTTACTTTAGTTTTGATGTTATAGCTCTGTTTGGGGTCCGTTCTAACAAGCATGTCCCTCAAATTGGTGCCCCTCCTATAGCCAACCCATTGGTCGTAGATTCGTATTGAAAGTTAGTTTAGGGTCGGACGCTATCACAGGCCAATGTGTTCTTAGAATTTGTCCAGTTTTGGTGGTATTTGGAGTGAACGTTGTGGCCATGATAAATTTATCTTTGGTGATTCTTGTCGGTTTAGGAGTAAGTAGTTCCGTCTGTGTCAGGAGTGATACTTTATCTAAGGTATCATTGACCAAGCGTGGTTTATAACCCCTTTGGATGGAACTTATCCCTCATCTCTGACAATTGGGAGACCCCAACCTGATGATTGGAATTATTTCGTATGGTCCTAACCATCTGGGACCCAACTATACCTTTAAGAAGAGCCGGAGGATGGCAACTGTCTCCCCTAAGAATCGAATTCCTATCCGTGGGCTTGTTGTATAATGTGATGCCTAAAGTATTCCCTTCTTTGAAAATATTGAGGTCCAAAAAATTTATTTGTTCTTCACTGTTAGTCATTTTGAATCTTACTGTTGTGTCTGTACTGTTGAAGTCGAGAACCAATTTTGGAGTGCCTGCTGATCCCTTCGCCATATCATGAATATATCGTCTATATACCTTCGATAAAATAGAATATATAATATAAACGTACAGTCCAAAAAGGAACGCCCAACCAAAAGGCCGCGTCACTTCCAAAGGCCTCAAAGTTCCAACCACGAGCCCATAACATCACACATAAGCAGGTTGAATCACATAAACATGATTATAAACCCCCCTGTTTAATAACCCCCCTCAGGAGATATTAACCCTCGATCCAAGATACTAACAGACTCACTGAGACCCTTATGTCATATAGTTAGACCCGCAAGGAGTTGTAGCCTCTCGGGAAAACATTCACATTACAGTATATTGATGATAAAGTAAAATGAAACGATCTTACTGGAATCTACGTCGTGGAACAGGAACACGGCCTTTCAAGTGTGACGAATAGTGGCATTGCCTCCACCAAGGACTTGAGAGAGGAAAGAAGGCAGCGGAGCGAAGTTCGACAACGCTGATTGCTTGAGGAGCTGTTAATATGAGTCGGGATGGTTTCGCAGAAAGACTCACCGTGCATCTCCGGACTCTAACTTTCATCCAAGCCCTCACTGAGAGATTGACAGGACTACTTAAAACTCCTGTCCCATGCCGAAGAGTACTACCCTTCATAAGAGACAAAAAAGTAAAATTTTTAATTCTGACACTTCTTTGCCAACCTCCTGGGACGAAAGGCAAAGAATGACTGGGGGATGAGGGTAGTGGGAGGAGTATTTAAACATTGGCTGGGGTGTCTTTGCCTCCAGGTTCTTATTTCCCAAAAGTAATGAATGCAGCAGAAAATTTGTATTTTAAACATTACACAAAACAAATATTTGAATCATTCACACAAAAATAAGCAGGGAAAAATTGTATTGTTAAGGTGCATCAAAAATAGTAACAACATTCTTCAACAAAAATCGTATTTCAACAAAAAAGTAAAATTTGTCATTTACACAGGAATAAATCAAATTAAATATGCACAGCGTAAATCATAATTTTAGTACACTGGATGTGCAAAAATCACACAGAAATTTGTACTTATAAATACAAACTGCAAACTGTAATTGTTGTTTTTCGTAAAATGGGCTGAACATGGGCGTTCCATGGGCGTATATGAAAATGTCTCTCTAACCCCAGCGTAATTCTATAAAGATTTGCGCACTGCAGATCTCACAAATTTTCTCAAAACAATACGCATACTTATAACCCCAATAGAAAAACAAATGCATACTAAAATATAGGCTAAGATGCTCTATGCAGAAAGCAGCATAATGTGGAGTCATATTGGCTGCAGGATTTTAATTTTTAAGTGCTCCCCCTGCTCCCTGCTAACTTCGCACTAAGGAGCAAAGTGTCCCTATCCAGCAAGCTTCATTGCTTTTAATACTGCCCCTTTTTTCCGATCATTCCACCAGGGCAGACCTGCGAGAGTCGGCGAGAAAAAGTAGGTTTGAGCTGGCAAAGTTTATATCATCGAGCCCTTAGTGTGTCTAGGGTTGCCTTGGTCCTGTTAACCTAGACATTTATGAGTTACATATGCTGCAGGGTGTGCAGAGAGCATTGTACCTCTGGATAACACATAAAAAGAGCTGATGGACAGCACTAGTCATGTTCCTCCATGAACACCCTGCAGCATGTGTAACTCATAACTGTCCAGGATAACATGGTCAGAGTGGCAACCCTAGGTATGTACTTGTGATACTACAGTTAAAGATGAAGCCATTGACTGACACAACATTCATTCTTATATGGGGTCAGCACAGGAATAAGACTTTGGCTAGGTGTTTAAAAGCACATGAAACCCCAAATGGTCTTTTCACGATTCAGATAGTGCTTACAGTTTTAAACAAATTTCCAATAGACTTTTTATCAAATTTTATTCATTCTCTTGTTTTACTTTGTTATAAGGAGCAGCAATGTACTACTGGGAGCTAGTTGACCACTTTGCTTATGCCAATGAAAATAAGAATACATATGCTGCCACCAATCAGAAGATAGCTCCCAGTAGTGCATTGCTGCTCCTAAGCTTTCCTACATATATTTATCAACAAAAGATACCAAAAAACAAAGCTAATTATTTAATAATAGTAAATTGGAAAGTTGTTTAAAGGGACAGTCTACTCCTGAATGTGTATTGTTTAAAAAGATAGATAATCCCTTTATGAGCCATTCCCCAGTTTTGAATAACCAACACAGTTATATTAATACACATTTTACCTCTGTGATTGTCTTGTACCTAAGCCTCTGCAAACTGACCCCTTATTTCAGTTCTTTTGACAGACTTGCATTTTAGCCAATCAGTGCCCTCTCATGAGTAACTCAAAAGTAACTCCACGGAGTGAGCACAATGTTATCTATATGGCACATATGAGCTAACGCCCTCTAGCTGTGAAAAACTGTCAAATACATTTACATAAGAGTCTTCAAGGACTTAGAAATGAAAGCAAATTTGAAGCTGAAAGTAAATTGGAAAGTTGTTTAAAATTGCATGCCCTATCTAAATTATGAAAGTTTAATTTTGACTAGACTGTCCCTTTAAAACCACATGCTCTATCTGAATCATTTTAACACATAAAAGAAGGGAATTTCTCAAAAACTAAACTGATCTGACCAAATTAATATTTTTTTTCAATCAATGTTACCATGCATTCTTGAGAACTATCTAATTACTGTAGCATGTCTAGCTCTCAGGTTTGGAATTTTACACTTTTTTCAGTCTACTTAAAACAGTTTATTGATTAAAAAGATAGATAATCCCTTTATTATCCATTCCCCAGCTTTGGAGGGAGTCTGGAAGGCGGGTGTGAGGTCGAGCAGCGGAGGGGCGAGGGGGAGTAAGATGGCCCTACTGCAGGAAAAAATAAATAAAGGGAGAGGGAGTAATGGGGAGCTACGCTACAGAAAAAATGTGGGGTGGGGGATCCCGAACTAATGATAGCGGGAGGGGGGAGGCAGAAGAACACTGCACTACAGTAGTATAAAATAATTTTATCTAAAAAAATAAAAAAAAGATTATGGGTAGTGGCAGACAGCTGCCAGTACCTAAGAAGGGGGCACTAGTTAGAGGTGGGAGAGCTTTTTTGAGGGTAAGGGTGAAACTACACTGCAGAAAAAAATAATAATAAATTTTATATATATATATATTATAATTTTAAAAAATTATTATATATATATATATATATATATATATATATATATATACACAGGTGGCCCTCGGTTTACAACGGTTCAATTTACACCGTTTCAGAATAACAACCTTTTTTCAGTCATGTGACTGCTATTGAAAAGCATTGAGAAGCAGTGCATTGATTAAAATAGCCAGTAGGTGGAGTTGTCTGCTTGTGTTGCAGCAAAGATATGCAAGCCAAGCAAGCTGAAATTAATCAGTTTAACCAGACCTGAGCTACCGAGCAGATTTCAAAGGAACAAGATCTTCCTGTCTATAAATCAGTCCAGATTGGAATGCATAGAAAGAATTGTTTGCAGAAAAGTGCAAGTGAAGTCTGTACTGTGTGATTATTTTATTAGGTTTATAATGCTGTTTAGCATGTAAAGTCTTCATTTCAAAGCTTTAAAAATAATGTATTAGGTGTTACTTATGACAATTTTGAGAGTGGCCTGGAACCTAACCCCCTCACTTCCCATTGACTTACATTATAAACTGGGCTTCAATTTACAACGGTTTCGATTTACAACCATTCCTTCTGGAACCTAACCCCGGCATAAACTGAGGGCTACCTGTATATATATTATAATTTTAAAAACTTATAATTTTATAATTAAAAAAAAATTGCCTTAAATTTTTATATTGGCAGACTGTCTGCCAGTACCTAAGATGGGGGTGACCAGTGGGGGGGGGGGGGGGAGTGTAATCTCTACACTAAAGCTAAAATTAACCTTACACTGCTGGGAATTTCAGATGTTTGGTGCACAGCTGCAATTAGCAGCCTTCTAATTACCAAAAGGCAATGGCAAAGCCATGTATGTCTACTATTTCTAAACAAAGGGGATCCTAAAGAAGCTTTTACAACCATTTGTGTCATGATTGCACAAGCGGTATTTACATAATTTCAGTGAGAACACCCAAAGTTTGTGAAAAAGTTGTTTTTTTTTTGTTTGTTTTTTAAATAATCACATTTGGCTGTGAAATGGTGGTATGAAATATACCAAAATAGGCCTAGATCGATACCTTGAGTTGTCTTCTTAAAAAAAATGTATATAGTTTTGAAAGGTAAATAAAAAAAACATGGCTCTATTTCTGTTTAAATGGAGTGATAGCAAAAATGCTAAAAATGCTCCGTTATTTTGGGCAAGTTCTTCTATGAAAGTCCTGGTAGTAAAGGGGTTAAGTTGAATCAGTCAGTATACGTATATACTGTGCTCTTTTGAACATGCTCAGTAGGAGCTGGAGCCTCAAAAAGTGTGCATATGAAAAGAATATGCACATTTTCATAATGGAAGTAAATTGGAAAGTTTTTTTAAATTGAGTGCTTTATATGAATATGAAACTTTAATTTTGACTTTAGAGGCCCTTTAGATTGTGATTTTAATTGATTTAATTAAAATCAAATCCCCCCTGTACATGTCACACAACTAATAAAAATGAAATGAAACTGTTACAAGCATATTTTGTGAAAAACTGCAGCACTGATTAGCTATAAGTGCAACATTCATGAATATCTATTTGCAGGGCATTTTTTCTAAATTCCAAAACAAACAGATAGTACTTAAAATATATTAAGATGAAATATGAACAGTTCAGAGAACAGCTATGTGTATTATTACTCTTACTCCTTCCAATAGTGATAAAACTTTCTCTAAATCAACATCTTCACTTTCAAGTGTGTATAAAAAAGATGATCGCTTTGTAGTCAGTGATTTCCACAGCATACATGGTAAAGCTGTATCTTAAAAGCCTATTCAATAGGAGCTACAAATGAGTTTCATTCTGTTAGTTGTATAGGGAGAAGTTTGTGACATATTTGGTAGCTCTCTACTATCTATATGCCTTGTTTTCTGCTGTTTAGATTTAAAGGGACATTTTAGTCAAAACTGAAATGTACATCAGTGCATTTCACTTTTGAAATGAAGCATTTTTGCAATAAACACGTAATAGCAAAAAAGGCTTCTAGTAAAAGCTAGCACTGTTTAACTGTTCATGTGAAGCATATCTATATATGCATCATAATCTAGCATTTTAAATAGTGCATCTGCTCAGAGCACTGGACGTGACTTATCATGTAAACACCAACTCAAGTCATTACCAACACAAGTCACTGCCATTGCAGTGCTTCAATCACCAAAGATAAATGGAGCAGTAAAGACACGTCTGGATTGAACATGCGTTAGGACATAAAATAAATTGACAAATACATTTTGTGCCCCACAAAAGTCTCTTGAATATTCTGTACACTTGGGAATTTGAGGTGTAGGAATTTAAGGCTATGGGATACAATAGAATCCAGAGTTCCTATACAACTACATATTTGCAGAGAAGATATCCATAACTCAGTAATAGTGTAAGAAAGAAGATACTTTACAATATTTCACATTTATAGACTTGGTTACTGAGATAGTGCAGGTATGAAAGGTCTAATGAAAGTGTTTTGAAGAAAGGAAACAGAAGAAAAAGGAACTTTGAACAGCTTAGACTAATATTATTTAAACTCAAAGTGTAAAGCACAACTTATGGGGTTAGAGGTAATCTTGATTATCTGCATTAAAGGGACATTCCAGTCAAAATTGAAATGCATAGATGAATTACATCTTTGAATAGAAACATTTTTGCAATATACATGTATTGGCAAAAATGCTTCTAGTAAAAGTCATTTCTGTTTAGTGTTAGCATTTTTCTCTGCACGTGCATGTGTAGCATAGCTATATATTTTCAGTGCACCAGCATTTTAAATACTACAACTGCTCAGTGCACCAGTGGGGCTTATATCATGTCAGTAGTTAACAAACAGAGTTATTACCAGATGGTACAAGCACCTTAGGCTCTTTGAGTGCTTTGTTTAAATGCTGGTGCACAATGCATACTTATTCACTTTTGAAACAGTTATAGTTTTAATTGGAAGCATTTTTGCTAATACATGTATATTACAAAGATGCTTCTATTTAAAACCTAAATGCATCAATGTGGGTTCCAATTTTGGTTGGAATGTCCCTTTAAGGCATTGGCCTGCAATAAGCATTCAGCAAAAATATGTCCCTAAATAGAAAAACAATTAAATCCTTGTAATGTAATGTCTAATTTTAAATTAGCATGATATCCTGTCCATTGCAGATCACCAGAAAGAGCCATATCTATGTCATCTTTTAAATAGAAAACTGGAGAGATTAAAATATTGGGTCCAATTACTTAGCTCCCCATAGTGCATCAAACTACAGGCAGTTGAAGTATTCTGGAAAACATGAAAAACTAGCACTCACACGGAGACAGACAACAAGTCAATGATGTCTATACACTAACGGAAGGCTCTAAATTCCTGAGCTAAATCTTTCACCTACAATTTATACATAATTTCAATAATAAAACAAATGTATCACATACATAAATGCCAGCATGTAAGAAAAAAGTGCATTTACATCACAGGTTATAACTTTATCGCTCATCTTAAAGGGACATGCTCCTCTTAAAGGGACATAATATCTTTAATGCTAAATCACTTGAAAGTGATGCAGCATAACTGTAAAAATCTGACAAGAAAATATAACTTTAACATCTCTGTGTAGAAAGGAAGATATTTTACCTCAAAATTTCTTCAGATCACACTAGTAAGTGCTCTGTGAAAAGTTATCCTTCAACTACTGTCCAGCTGCAAATTGAAAAAGAAAAGCCAATCAACATCAGCAGTGCTGAGGTTATGCTATGTTTTACAGTGAACTCATGAGATTTCACTGAAATCTAGTGAAATATAATAGTAAACTTCCTTAAACTGAGGAGGGAAATAACATGACTGTGCCTGCACATACCAGATGCATGCTCCCTTGCAAGTCCTGGGACTAGCATCTTGATTGGCTACTTAAGGGGACAGTCTAGTCAAAATTAAACTTTCATGATTCAAATGGGGCATTTAATTTTAAACAACTTTCCAATTTACTTTTATAATCAAATTTGCTTTGTTCTGTTGGTATTCTTTGATGAAAGCTAAACCTTGGTAGGCTCATGTGCTAATACCTAAGCCTTTGAAGGCAGTCTTTTTTTCTCAGAGAATTTTGACCGTTTTTTTAAAAGCCAGACAGTGCTAGTTCATGTGTGCCATAAAGATAACATTGTGCTCACTCCTGTGATGTTACCTAGGAGTCAGCACTGATAGGCTAAAATGCAAGTCTGTCAAAAGAACTGAAATAAGGGGGGCAGTCTGTAGAGGCTTAGATACAAGGTAATCACAGAGGTAAAAAGTATATTAATATAACAGTGTTGTGCTGAGGAATAGGTAATAAAGGGATTAGCTATCTTTTTTTAACAATAAAAATTCTGGAGTAGACTGTCCCTTTAAGGTTGCTTTACAATGGGATGTGGCTACCGAGGAAATTTTGAGGTAAAATATCTCCTTTTCTTACATAGAGACGTTCAGGCGATATTCTCTAGTCAGCTTTTTACAGCCATGCTGCATCACTCTCAAGTGCTTTAACAATTAGGTATCATGTCCCTTTAATATGACATTTTCTTAAGAACATCTGTAACATCCTTTAAACACTAACTAAATGCTAGATAGAATGAAGCAAAGAAAAGATTAGTCTGAGAATAACATGTAGATTGATTTTTTTTTTTTAAGTTTAAATAGATAGACAAAAAAGTGTAAAGTTTTAGTGTCTATAAAACAATGGGAGCTGCTATGTAGTAACTTAGGTTTCTTTCTCTGCTGAGGCCAATTAGGGACAGTTATAAATAGGTCACAAGAGTGTGTAGCCAATGGCTGTGTGGAATATAACAGTGTTCTGCACTTCCATTTCTAACAGGAACTGAAAAAAAAAACACTATTAGTCAGAATGAAATTACAAGAAAGGGGACAAAATAAACAATTAATGTATTAATTAATGTATTGCAAAGTCTTTTTAAATATATACAATTTATCATTTAATATTACCATCTCAAAGAGTTTAATGTCCCTTTAAATAAGATGATAATGTAACTGCTGATTTTTGTAGAAAATTCTAAATAACTGGAAAAGATACTTGTCAAAAATTAGGAGGTCTTAGGCATCAGTGTCCTCCCCAGAAAATGTTACCAGCTGGTTGTCATTATGAAGTAGCCGGATGGGGACAGTGTAATACTTTGTCATATTATAAAATGTTTCTGTTTATATATAAACGTAAGTGATCTAGAGCAAAAACAATAATTACATATTTTAATATATATTTATTTTGCTAGATTTGAAATCAGAAAACCAATGACAGCAAGGTGGGGCTGATTCAAGGAACAGACCTTTTTTATATATATAAAAGTTCTTAAGATGCAATAACTAATACTAAAAAGTACAACATAGCACACCCTTAATAGCTGTAGATAACAGATTCTGAAGGCTCTCACAAAAAAAAATAAGCACAAGACACTTTCCAATTCAGAACTCAGCTTGTCTCAAGTCACCAGCTACTCACAAGAAAGAAGAGAGAAATATTCCCCTTTCAAAAGGGACATTAAACTGCTGGGTATCACTACATTTGCATGGTTATTAACCATCATTCTATTGTTTTTCTTCCTGTGCCTGCAGCTCTCTTTAAAGCCATTCTCTTATTTTAACCCATTACAGAAACTAGTTGGTAAAGCTCTGCATCTTTATACTGAGCGCCGCCATCTTGTAGCAAGTAAATTGTTGCATCGTGTGATAGACACAGTGCGCTATCACAGATCAGTGTTGTTACTGACTTTTTGACAGCTGTACCTTGGACTTTGGTTTTATCATGCACAACAGAAAGCAGAGGCTTTACATATTTGTAGGTTTTTTTGTACAGTTAAAAGGTTATATAAGAAATATAAAAAGCATCAGAAATAAAATAGTACAGTACAATCCATTTACTGCAAAATAAACAGATGCTGCACGGTATTCTACACTTAAATTGAAGTGTACAATAACTGTAGGGTGACCATATTGCCGCTTTAAAAAGGGACACATGAAAAATACATATGTCGGGGTGGTTTTCAGGGCTGTTTAAAGAAATGTTTTGTATAAGAAACCTGACATATGTGTTTTTCATGTGTGTCTCTTTTTAAAGCGGCAATATGGTCACCCTAACAATAAGGGCATGTCAAGAAGACAACATCACTGATTTGTTAGTGTGCACTGCTTGTGTCAAAGGGTGTGAGAAAACAAACTCCAAGATGGTGGCGCCCAGTGTGAAGATGCAAAACTTCACTAAGGACTTGTAAAGGGTTAAAATAAGAAATCAGCTTAACCCCTTAGTGACAAGACCATTTTTCAATGTTCTTACCGTTAAGCTCCAGGGCTGTTTTCACATTTCTGCGGTGTTTGTTTTTAGCTGTAATTTTTTCTTACTCATTTACTGTACCCACACATATTATATACCATTTTTCTCGCCATTAAATGGACTTTCTAAAGATACCATTATTTTCATCATATCTTATAATTTACTATAAAAAAATATAAAATATGATGGAAAAATTGGGCCCCCAAAATCCCTTACGCATCTACAACCACCAAAAAGTTCCCATGCTAAATAGTTTATAAATTTTGTCCTGAGTTTAGAAATACCCAATGTTTTCATGTTCTTTGCTTTTTTTTTGTAAATTATAGGGCAATAAATACAAGTAGCACTTTGCTATTTCCAAACCATTTTTTTGTCAAAATTAGCAAAAGTTACATTGGAACACTGATATCTGTCAGGAATCCCTGAATAATCCTTGATCTAGGCCCATTTTGGTATATTTCATGCCATCATTTCACCGCGAAATGCGATCAAATAAAAAAATAATCGTTAACTTTTTCACAAACTTTAGGTTTATCACTGAAATTATTTACAAACAGCTTGTGCAATTATGGCACAAATGGTTGTAAATGCTTTTCTGGGATCCCCTTTGTTCAGAAATAGACATATATGGCTTTGGCACTGCTTTTTGGTAATTAGAAGGCCGCTAATTGCAGCTGCGCACCACACTTGTATTATGCTTAGCAGTGAAGGGGTTAATTAGGTAGCTTGTAGGGTTAATTTTACCTTTAGTGTAGAGATTAGCCTCCCACCTGACACATCCCAACCCCTGATCCCTCTCAAACAGCTCTCTTCCCTCCCCCACCCATCAATGGTCACCCCCATCTTAAAGGGACACTGAACCCAAATTTTTTTCTTTTGTGATTCAGATAGAGCATGCAATTTTAAGTAACTTTCTAATGTACTCCTAGTATCAAATGTTCTTCATTCTCTTGGTATTTTTATTTGAAAAGCAAGAATGTAAGTTTAGATGCTGGCCCATTTTTGATGAACAACCTGGGTTGTTCTTGCTGATTGGTGGATAAATTCATCCACCAATAAACAAGTGCTGTCCAGGGTTCTGGACTTTCTTTTTTCAAATAAAGATAGCAAGAGAACAAAGAAAAAAATGATATTAGGTGTAAATTAGAAAGTTGCTTAAAATTGCATGCTCTATCTGAATCACAAAATAATTTTTTTGGGTTCAGTGTCCCTTTAAGTACTGGCAAAAAGTCTGCCAGAATGAAAATAAAAGGCTTTTTTAGTTTCTTAAAAAAAAAACATATTATATATTTTCTTCAGTGTAGGATCCCCCTTTACCCCCCAACCAGCTCTCTAACCATCCCCCTCTACCTATTAGGCGCCATCTTAGGCACTGGCAGCTGTCTGCCAGTACCCAGGTTGCTGCAACTTTTGCTTTTATTATATATATATATATATATATATATATATATATTTTTTTTTTTTAACACAATTTTTTTCTGTAGTGTAGCTGCCCCCTCCATTACCCACCCCCTCCCAGATCCCATTCCCCAATCTGATGATCAATCATAGGATCCCCCTCATTGCCCTTCCTACCCGCTCCCTCATCACTGACGCTGCAGCTCAATTTTTTGTTTTCTGCTTCCCTGTAGCGTGGCGTAGCGGTCCCACCCGCTCCCGCCCCCCTCCAGCCTCCCTCCTAACCCTTCCACGCCACCAACTATCGGCACCATCGCTGGCCGATGCAGAGGGCCACAGAGTGGCCCACTCTGCATCGGTTACTGCCTAAAGGGTATTGCACGATGCCTCAATATCGAGGCATCGTGGCAATACCCTGAAAGCGTCTGAAAGCAATTGCGAACGCTTCCAGCACTTAATGTGACCGAGGATGTGCCAGGTACGTACATGGTCCTTAACTGACAGTTTTTGGAGAACGTACCTGGCACGTCCTCAGTCGTGAAGGGGTCAAAGGGATATGAATCCAAAATATTTTCTTTCATGATTCAGATAGAGCATGCAATTTTAAGCAACTTTCTCATTTTTTGTTTAACACCTGGGTAGTGCTTACTGATGGGTGGCTAAATGTAGCCACCAATCAGCAACCGCTACCCAGTGCTGCGCTGGAACAGAGGCACAGGCTTAACACTGTGTTGGGGTTTAAAGGTTAAGTAATTTATTTACAGGCAGCCCGCTCACGCTAGTGCATTTAACAGAACAGTGAGTCACAGGGTTAGAAAGCAGAGTAACCAACCATGGTTTTCTATCAAGGTGTAGCTTTGATGTTAGAAGTTTAAGCAAGGACCACCGTGCTGTCTAACTGCTAAAAGACACCATTACTCTTACTCTAAAGAGATTGACATGGACACAGCATAGCCCCAATCCTTGCTTGCAGGGAAAAATATCCATTAAAGGATTAAAATCTTCAGACACCTTCGCCATCCTCCTGTGATCAAGGCAAAGAGAATGACTGGGGGTTATAGTTAAGGGAAGTGACACTTAAAGGGACATAATACTCATATGCTAAATGACTTGAAACTGATGCAGTATAACTGTAAAACGCTGACAGGAAAATATCACCTGAGCATCTCTATGTAAAAAAGGAAGTTTTTTTTTACCTCACAATTTCCTCAGCTCAGCAGGGTAAGTCTGGTGTAAAAAGTTATACTTCAGCTGCTGTCCAGCTGCAGGTAAAAAAATAAATAAATGAAGAAATGAACAGCAGCCAATCAGCATCAACAGGACTGAGGTCATGAACTCTTTTACTGTGATCTCATGAGATTTCACTTAACTCTCATGAGATTTTATAGTAAACTTCCTTAAACTGAATAGAGAAATAACATGAGTGTGCATGAGTCTCACTCCCTTGCCTGTTCCGGGACAGGCATACTGATTTGCTGCTTAAAGTCCTTTACAATGGGGTATGAATACTTAGGACATTTTGAGGTAAAATATATCTTTCTTTTTTACATAGAGATGTTCAGGTGATATTTTCTAGTCAGTTTTTTACAGCTATGCTGCATCACTTTCAAGTGTTTCAACATTTGGGTATTAACCCTTTAAGGACACAGCTTTCAGTTTGCTCAATTGTTTTATGACGGAAAAATTCCGTCATATGTCCTTAAGAGGTTAAGGCCCTTTAACAGCTCTGCTGGGGTGCTCTCTGCCTCCTCCTGCTGGCCAGGAGGTGAATATCCCACTAGTGATTGGAATGATTTGTGAACTCTCCATGCCATAGGAAAGAATATTATCTACCCACCTGCCTCTTCAAATGCTAGCATAGCTCTCAGGACTGCGCTTGATAGTTTATCAAAGGCAGCGGGCTGTAAGTAGAGTCAAACGGTTACTATTGGGAACAAAATTATTTACCAGCTCACCCGCCCGGCCCTTCAGCCATTAGTGCAGCTATCAGCGCTGTGCTAGTTGATTTAGACGGGTGGTCAGTAGTGTTCCCTTTAAGGACCTTTAAGGACACATTTTGTGAGCGGCCCAGAAGTGAAATGCAGTTAGTAAACACTACACAATGAAGACAGCGAGGTATAGTTCCCTTATTAAAAGAAATAACCTAGTCAAATTTTTACTTTTATGATTCAGATAGTGCATGCAAATTTAAGCAACTTTCTAATGTACTCCTATTATCATTTTTTCTTTGTTCCCTTGGTGTCTTTATTTGAATGTAAGCTTAGGAGCCAGCCTATTTTTGGTTCAGCACCTGGGTGGCGCTTTCTGATTGGTGGCTACATTTAGACACCAATCAGAAAGTGCTACCCAGGATCTGAACCAAAAAGGACTGGCTCCTATGCTTACATTCTTGCCTTTACAAATAAAGATACCAAGAGAACGAAGAAAATGTGATGATAGGAGTAAATTAGAAAGTTGCCTAAAATTGCATGCTCTATCCGAACCATGAAAGTTTAATTTAGACTACACTATTCCTTTAAGGCCTAGATTATAAGTGAGCGCGATATTTGTGCTCCAGTCAGTAATACCGGTGCACGCAAATGTGCGCTGGTATTACAATTTGAGTGCAATGCGAATGCAACTTCGCATTCACATTGCAGGGAAGCTTTGTGCTCACGAGGGCACACTTCCATAGGCTTCAATGGGAGCCTCGTTCTCATGCCGTGAGACATGGCAGAGATCCTAGCGCAGTGAAGGTGGTAAGTCGCGCAACGATGGCCAGCAAAGTTTAAATATATATGTATATGAATATACACATATATATTTATGTGTTAATGTGTATATATATACACACACATATTAACACATAAATATATATGTATATAAGCAGAAATAACAGCCCCCATAGGCAGCAATGTAAAGGCACTTTTCAGTGCCGTTTTTTTTTTTCTAACACCCCACACCCGCTCACATTAACCCCTTAAACTGCTTTGTCCATTTCTGTTTTAAAAAAATTAAAAATGCTACACTTTATTTAATTTAAAAAAAGGAACCATACACTTACGTTTGGGGGCGATTGGGCAACATTTTTAAAATTAACCAGAGATCTGGTAGCATGCCTGGCTTGTAATGGCTAGTTATTTATCGTGCCCCTAAATGGGTGTATTTTGTCCGGTTACAGGCACACAATAAATTAGCGCTACACTTGTAATCTTACCCTGTTTCAATGCTGGGCCGCTCACAAAATATTGTCTTTGATGGAACAATGGCGGTCAGTAAAATCTGCTGGACTGTGCACCCAGAGATTTGACTGTGTGAGAACACTAGGCATCCTTATGTATGGAGGCAAAAGATAGCAAAGAGCCATCAATTTTAAACAACTTTCCAATTTACTTCTATAATAAAATTGTATTTGTTTTCTTGTTATCCTTTGGTAAAAAGCAGGGATGTAAGCTCAGGAGTGTGCACGTGTCTGCAGCACTATATGGCAGCAGTTTTGCAACAATGCATTAGCAAGAGCACTAAATGTAGAACTATTTCCTGTCATGTAGTGCTTTAGGCCTGTGCACGGTACCTACCTAGGTATCTCTTCAACAAAGAATAACTTGAGAACTAAGCAAAATGTTATAATAGAAGAAAATTGGAAACTTTTTAAAAAATGTATTCTTATTCTCCATCTGGATATCTAAATACAAATTTTGGGTTTCATGTCCCTTTAATATCCTGGGGTCTTTCATTTAGTCCCTAAAAACTCCCCTTATGATTTTAATTTGCATAATGATTTAAATAATTTAACTTGTAAACTTTCTCTGCAGATATATTTAGCGAAAAGATTAAAGGGTTTTAACTCTAAAGCAACTTTGTTGGACAACTTTTTTAGGCAAATCTACTATAATATATATATATAATAAGAGCAGGTGGGATTCGCACACACTTCCAATAGGTAACTTATTTCTTTATGCAGGTAATATCCGGTGCAATACCTAACAGGGCCACCCTTCAAGTCCCAAAGTAATAATATTTTTGAAATAAAGGTAGCACACGTTTTCAAAAGGCTGAACCTTTTATTAGAGCAACGTTTTGGGGCTCCTGCCCCTTTCTCAAGCTAATTTACAACTGACACACATACCCTTTTTATAGGGTCAAACATAAAACAGGAAACCAATTACAAGACAGGGGTGTGTCTTACAGGTGCTTAACATCATCACATATCCTGTGGAAAAAGAAAGAGAAAAAGAAACCAGCACAATTTTTTTTAACCCTTATCACCCCTTTGAAAGAAATGGATAACCTATTAAAAACACTTGCAGCAAGTCGCCAACCATTTAAGCATTACTACATCAAAAACAAAGTAAGATGAATCAGATACAACTGACACTGACAATAATAACTAATTTGTATACTACAAGTTTTTCATAACAACGGTAAAAGGTCAAACTCCCTGTTTAACCCCTTGGGATGTAAGGTATTGAGAAGCCAAATCCATTTGGCTTCTCGATTTAGTAAGTCCCTATGTCTATCGCCCCCTCTGAGTCTTTTGGGAGCACTGTCTATTACTAAATACCTAAGCTGATTAGCCTGATGACCCATTTCAGCAAAATGGGCAGGAACTGGCAAGTGCAACATTTTAGTGTTATGGATGGTCGACTTACGTTGGCAAATGCGGTCCCTTATCTTTTGGGTGGTCTCACCAACATATAGTAGCCCACAAGAACACTTAAGTGCATAGACAACATAAGCCACACGTGTAATACCCTTTGATCTGATATTTCCTTCCTGTGTATGGGTGGGAAATGGCTCCCCCCTTAATAATATTGTTGCACTGAGCGCACCCTAAACAAGGGAATGTACCTTCCTTGGGGGTTCCAAAAAATAGTTTCTGAATATCACTCCTAGGCTTTTCAGACATGGCATGTACCAACTTTCTACCTATCGTGTGGCCCTTCCTAATATGAGGCCCTAGGGACTTCCCTAAATTCCTTAATCTCTCGACAGGTGTCTCGTAAGAGGTACCAATGTTTTTTTATGATGTTATACACTTTCTTGCTCAGTGTGTTATATGAGCTTACAAAATTCATTCTACCTCCCTTTGCAGTGTTCTTATTTTTACTGTTTACATTGTTTATTCTGACTGGGCGATTTTTGAGAGATTCCTCTATAGTTGTTAGCTCTTGAGCATCATAGCCTCTGCTGACAAATTTACTCTTCATGCTCTCAGATCTGTCACGTCTAATTTGTGGGTCCGATACAATTCTTTCTAATCTTAATAATTGTGATCTAGGCACACTTTGAAAGACTCGTGGGGGGTGAAAGCTGTTTCTATGCAAGCGTGTTTCTATCTGTGCTTTTTTTTAAAATATCTGTTGCTAATCCTCCCTCTTTTTTATACACCATTGTGTCCAAAAATTCCACTCTCTGCATGTCCATCTTGCTACTAAATTTTAGAAAGGAAACTGCATTCTCTATGCAGAGTTTAAATTCCATTAATGTTTCTGGGGGGCCCCGCCACACGATGAACAAATCATCTATGTAGGGGAACCACCCCAGACAATGTTTGGAAAAAAGTGGATTGGTGTAAACATGCCTTTCCTCTATGGCATCCATCACCAAACAGGCATAGGATGGGGCCACATTCGACCCCATCGCTGTGCCTGTTTTTTGCATGTAAAATTGGTTTTCAAAGAGGAAGAAGTTGTTAGTGAGTACCAAATTTAACAGCTGTAAAAGCCATGTTTGTTGTATATTACTGTACTGCATGCATTTTTCCAAAGCTTCACCTACACAGTCAATCCCCACATCGTGGGGAATGACCGTGTAAAGGGAAGTAACATCCCAGGTGGCCAAGATGACACTGTCATCTATCTCTTTAATAGCATCAATTTTCTCAATGAATTGTATCGTATCCCTGACATATGATTTTCCTTGTGTAACCAGTGGAGCCAAAATTTTATCCAAAAATTGTGTGGTAGGACTCATCAAAGAGCCAATGCCCGCCACTATGGGCCTTCCCGGTGGGTCTATGAGTTGCTCTAATAAAAGGTTCAGCCTTTTGAAAACGTGTGCTACCTTTATTAAAAAAAAAAAAAAAAATAATAAAAAAAAAAAAAAATTATATATATATATATACATACATACATACATACACATACACTAGAGATATAAATTCGTCAGCTCACTGCCAAATGCGGAAGTAGAAGGCTGTTTTCGGAATTCGGCTGTGTATATACATATATATTTACAGGGAACACACAGTTCCCATAGACCACTATGTAAAGGCACTTTTCAGTGTCAGTTTTTTCTAACACCACCTCCCCTCCCCTGCCAACTTTATCCCTAATAACTGCTTTTTGCATTTTTTTTTTTATTAAAAAAAAAAAGCTACATTTTTTTAAAATAAAAAAAAGATATATATATATATATATATATATATATATTTGCTATATATATATATAGCAAAAGATAGAAGACAGCACTCTCTGGTCAAAGGTTGTTTTATCTGTAGTGACATTTCGGGGAAGCTTTCCCCGAAACGTCACTACAAATAAAACAACCTTTGTATTTAAGACCAGAGAGTGCTGTCTTCTATCTTTTGCTATTATTACCCACATTCATGCACCCTGGCAAATCGTGAGACTGTTCGTGAGAGTGCACTTGTCCTATTAACCTATATATATATATAATTGGGGTTACTTTGAAAATTAACCAGAGATCTGATCACTGGTTAAAGGGACATGAAACCCATTTTTTTTCTTTTGTGATTTAAAAAGAGTATGCCATTTTAAACAACTTTCTAATTTACTTCTATTATCTCATTTGCTTAATTCTCATTTGCTGAAAAGCATATCTAGATAGGCTCAGTAGCTACTGATTGGTTGCTGCACATAGATGCCTTGTGTGATTGGCTCCCCCATGTGCATTGCCATTTGTTCAATAAAGGATATCTAAAGAATGAAGCAAATTAGATAATAGAAGTAAATTGGAATGTTGTTTAAAATTGTATTCTCTACTTGAATCATGTAAGAAAATATTTGGGTTTAGTGTCCCTTTAATTTTCTGAGCCACTTGCAATGGCTGGTTATTTATCGTGCACTCGTAAACGGATGAATTAGCCCGTTTTGGGGCATGAGATAAATTAGCGCTCCACTTGTAATCTATCCCTAACTTTCTTAATAAATATTTCTGCAGAAAGTTTACAAGTGAAACTATTTAAATCAACATGCAAATTAACAACATAAAGGGGAGTTTTAGGCCCTTCCCTAAATGTCTAGCTTTTACTAGTAAAAACATGATGGAAACCCCTTAGAAAGTGAGGAAGAAGAGGTAGAAACAGAGGAATCATTTCAACAGAGAGATTAAAAACAAGTATATTTATCAAACCACAATACCAGAACTGCCTTTTTTTATATGCTAAAATGTAAAAATACAAAATAAAAAGCAGCAGAGGTCTAATCATGCTCATTAGACACTGGTGAAATTTCTGTGTTTTCAAACTGTGTGGAAAGTACTTATCCCAACTTCACGTACTGAAATTATTTGAAATGAATTTTAGTGATTCTTCCTCAACTTTCAGAATTTGTTGAATTCCGATACATACTATAATAGTGTCAGTACCACATAATTTATTTTTCTAGCAAATAAGAACAAACATACAATATCAGAATTAAGAGTATACCCCAATAAGACAAACATTTTCAAATGCCATAATTAAACATCCTTATTTATATTAAGATCTTACCGATTGTTGGTCTCGCGCTCCCAAGATGTTAAGAAAGGCTTTACAAATGCAGCGAACTCTAGTCTCACGAACTTCTGGAGCGGATTCATAACCAAGGGGTACAAAGCTAAGAAAGTAGTGAAACATATGACAGAGAGCTTCTCTCAACAAATCAGTTTGAATATCTTTCAAGATGCCTGCTTCAAAAAGATCTACGAGTTTTTGTAGCAGCATATTAAGATAGACAGGCTGTATATTCAGGTAAGATTCAGCCTCAGAAGGGAATAAAACCCTTACTAACTCCAGTAATGAAAGTTCTTCTATTCCCATATCTTTGACATATGTTAGCATGCAACAAAACACATTGAAGAACAAATAGGCAGGCTGTTCTGGTGGACCTCCCAATTTAATAAGTTGCTTCAAGAATCTTAAGGCATGACTCTTAAGGGGTGGACTTCCAAAGTCCAACAGGGAGCATCCTATTCCCCAAAGAATTAGATTCTGCTTTTGGAAAAAAACAGCAGAAATATCATAATCATTATCAGTCAAAACCATTAACAAAGTGGTTTCAAGAGGTTCTACACTTTGCATGTTTATGAGCTGAAATGGAGCAGTACTTAAGGAAATTTGATTTTCTTTTGTATCTTTTGTATTACTTAAAAATCTGCACACAGTCACAGGCCATTCTGTAGATTCCTCAAAGTCTCTTTCGTGTAAGTAGATAAGATCTTCAAAAAGGTTCAACAAGTCTTTTGTCAAGATTCCAAACAGTGCTGGCTTCTTGTTCTTAAAAAGAAAAAGCAAAGAGCGGATAACTCCAGCAATTTTTTTCTGCAAGGCCCTACAACTTGGTGTAGCAGCAATGCGTAGTAGCCTGGTGATGATCCAGTTGCTAAATTCTATAAAAAAAAAAAATGGATGGGTACATTTTACTTTAAATACATAGATTTACATGACATTAGCTCAAGGTAACTCGATAATTTTGTGCTAGGACCAAAGTAAGAAAGTGTAGCTGAATTTTGATCACAATAATTATGGATACTTCCCTGGTTAGGACTATGCTTTGTCAGTTTCTTGAGAATGGTATGCATAACAAACCTATACTTCAGCTGGGTTTTTTTTTTATATAAGAACTTATCAGTAACACCACAGATAATATCATATAAAATCTGATTGGTGGAATAATTGTTAATGTAATGAATGATGTAAAAAGAAAGCAAACACCTTACTTAATTATTCCAAAGACATTTTAAACTTCCAAAGGAGATTAAAAAATTAAAGATAACACCTTAATACTCATGTGAATGTAATATAGAATTATATAATGAACATGGCACCCTATATTTTCATTTCATTAATCAGATAGTGCATGCAATTTTAAACAACTTTTCAGTTAACTTTTATTATCAAATTTACTTTATTCTATTGGAATCCGTTGTTGAAGGAGCAACAATAAACTACTGGGAGCTAGCTAAACGCATCAGGCAAGCCAATGACAAGAGGCACATATGTGAAGTCATCAATCAGCAGCTAGCGTCCAGTAGAGCATTAAGCATACCTAAGTATGCTCTTTAATAAAGAGCCTGAAAATTGGAAAGTTGTTTTACATTGCATGCTCTATAATGAAAGTTTAACTTTACTGTCTCTATGTAAACCATTTATTATAATGTGAAGATCCCCAGTTGAATATGCCATATAAAATGTAAAGCCTTGAAAAAACATAATTTATGCTTACCTGATAAATTTATTTCTCTTGTAGTGTATCCAGTCCACGGATCATCCATTACTTATGGGATATTAACTCCTCCCCAACAGGAAGTGCAAGAGGATTCACCCAGCAGAGCTGCTATATAGCTCCTCCCCTAACTGCCATTACCAGTCATTCGACCGAAAACATGCAGAGAAAGGAAAACCATAGGGTGCAGTGGTGACTGTAGTTTAATGGAAAAATTACCTGCCTTAAAGTGACAGGGCGGGCCGTGGACTGGATACACTACAAGAGAAATAAATTTATCAGGTAAGCATAAATTATGTTTTCTCTTGTTAAGTGTATCCAGTCCACGGATCATCCATTACTTATGGGATACCAATACCAAAGCTAAAGTACACGGATGACGGGAGGGACAGGCAGGCTCTTTATACGGAAGGAACCACTGCCTGAAGAACCTTTCTCCCAAAAACAGCCTCCGAAGAAGCAAAAGTGTCAAATTTGTAAAATTTGGAAAAAGTATGAAGAGAAGACCAAGTTGCAGCCTTGCAAATCTGTTCAACAGAAGCCTCATTCTTAAAGGCCCAAGTGGAAGCCACAGCTCTAGTAGAATGTGCTGTAATTCTTTCAGGAGGCTGCTGTCCAGCAGTCTCATAGGCTAACCGTATTATGCTACGAAGCCAAAAGGAGAGAGAGGTAGCCGAAGCTTTTTGACCTCTCCTCTGACCAGAATAAACGACAAACAGGGAAGACGTTTGTCGAAAATCCTTAGTTGCCTGTAGATAAAATTTCAGGGCACGGACTACATCTAGATTGTGTAGCAGACGTTCCTTTTTCGAAGAAGGATTAGGACACAAAGATGGAACCACAATCTCTTGATTGATATTCCTGTTAGTGACCACCTTAGGTAGGAACCCAGGTTTAGTACGCAGAACTACCTTGTCTGAATGAAAAATCAGATAAGGAGAATCACAATGTAAGGCAGATACATCGCCATTAAAAACAGAACTTTCCAAGATAACAACTTGATATCAATGGAATGAAGGGGTTCAAACGGAACCCCCTGTAAAACATTAAGAACTAAGTTCAAACTCCATGGTGGAGCAACAGTTTTAAACACAGGCTTGATCCTAGCTAAAGCCTGACAAAAAGCTTGAACGTCCGGAACTTCTGACAGACGTTTGTGTAAAAGAATGGACAGAGCTGAAATCTGTCCCTTTAAGGAACTAGCGGATAAACCCTTTTCTAAACCTTCTTGTAGAAAAGACAATATCCTCGGAATCCTAACCTTACTCCATGAGTAACTCTTGGATTTGCACCAATATAAGTATTTGCGCCATATCTTATGGTAAATCTTTCTGGTAACAGGCTTCCTAGCCTGTATTAAGGTATCAATAACTGACTCAGAAAAACCACGTTTTGATAAAATCAAGCGTTCAATTTCCAAGCAGTCAGCTTCAGAGAAATTAGATTTTGATGTTTGAAGGGACCCTGGATCAGAAGGTCCTGTTTCAGAGGTAGCGACCAAGGTGGACAGGATGACATGTCCACTAGATCTGCATACCAAGTCCTGCGTGGCCATGCAGGCGCTATTAGAATCACTGATGCTCTCTCCTGTTTGATTCTGGCAATCAATCGAGGAAGCATCGGGAAGGGTGGAAACACATAAGCCATCCCGAAGGTCCAAGGTGCTGTCAAAGCATCTATCAGAACCGCTCCCGGATCCCTGGATCTGGACCCGTAACGAGGAAGCTTGACGTTCTGTCGAGACGCCATGAGATCTATCTCTGGTTTGCCCCAACGTCGAAGTATTT
Source organism: Bombina bombina (assembly GCF_027579735.1). Lineage (NCBI taxonomy): Eukaryota > Metazoa > Chordata > Amphibia > Anura > Bombinatoridae > Bombina > Bombina bombina. Next base: position 305,170,555 of record NC_069502.1, on the reverse strand, counting down.
GGGCAAAGACCTCCGGATGAAGTTCCCACTCCCCTGGATGAAAAGTCTGACGACTTAAGAAATCCGCCTCCCAGTTCTCCACTCCCGGGATGTGGATTGCTGACAGGTGGCAAGAGTGAGACTCTGCCCAGCGAATTATCTTTGATACTTCCATCATTGCTAGGGAGCTTCTTGTCCCTCCCTGATGGTTGATGTAAGCTACAGTCGTGATGTTGTCCGACTGAAACCTGATGAACCCCCGAGTTGTTAACTGGGGCCAAGCCAGAAGGGCATTGAGAACTGCTCTCAATTCCAGAATGTTTATTGGTAGGAGACTCTCCTCCTGATTCCATTGTCCCTGAGCCTTCAGAGAATTCCAGACAGCGCCCCAACCAAGTAGGCTGGCGTCTGTTGTTACAATTGTCCAGTCCGGCCTGCTGAATGGCATCCCCCTGGACAGATGTGGCCGAGAAAGCCACCATAGAAGAGAATTTCTGGTCTCTTGATCCAGATTCAGAGTAGGGGACAAGTCTGAGTAATCCCCATTCCACTGACTTAGCATGCACAATTGCAGCGGTCTGAGATGTAGGCGTGCAAAGGGTACTATGTCCATTGCTGCTACCATTAAGCCGATCACCTCCATGCATTGAGCTACTGACGGGTGTTGAATGGAATGAAGGACACGGCATGCATTTTGAAGCTTTGTTAACCTGTCTTCTGTCAGGTAAATCTTCATTTCTACAGAATCTATAAGAGTCCCCAAGAAGGGAACTCTTGTGAGTGGAAAGAGAGAACTCTTCTTTTCGTTCACCTTCCATCCATGCGACCTTAGAAATGCCAGTACTAACTCTGTATGAGACTTGGCAGTTTGAAAGCTTGAAGCTTGTATCAGAATGTCGTCTAGGTACGGAGCTACCGCAATTCCTCGCGGTCTTAGTACCGCCAGAAGAGCACCCAGAACCTTTGTGAAGATTCTCGGAGCCGTAGCCAATCCGAATGGAAGAGCTACAAACTGGTAATGCCTGTCTAGAAAGGCAAACCTTAGATACCGGTAATGATCTTTGTGAATCGGTATGTGAAGGTAAGCATCCTTTAAATCCACTGTGGTCATGTACTGACCCTTTTGGATCATGGGTAAAATTGTCCGAATAGTTTCCATTTTGAACGATGGAACTCTTAGGAATTTGTTTAGGATCTTTAAATCCAAGATTGGCCTGAAAGTTCCCTCTTTTTTGGGAACCACAAACAGATTTGAGTAAAACCCTTGTCCTTGTTCCGACCGCGGAACCGGATGGATCACTCCCATTAATAAAAGATCTTGTACGCAGCGTAGAAACGCCTCTTTCTTTATTTGGTTTGTTGACAACCTTGACAGATGAAATCTCCCTCTTGGGGGAGAGAATTTGAAGTCTAGAAGGTATCCCTGAGATATGATCTCTAACGCCCAGGGATCCTGGACATCTCTTGCCCAAGCCTGGGCGAAGAGAGAAAGTCTGCCCCCCACTAGATCCGTTCCCGGATCGGGGGCCCTCGATTCATGCTGTCTTAGGGGCAGCAGCAGGTTTCCTGGCCTGCTTGCCCTTGTTCCAGGACTGGTTAGGTCTCCAGCCTTGTCTGTAGCGAGCAACAGCTCCTTCCTGTTTTGGTGCAGAGGAAGTTGATGCTGCTCCTGCTTTGAAATTACGAAAGGAACGAAAATTAGACTGTCTAGCCTTAGGTTTGGCTCTGTCTTGAGGCAGGGCATGGCCTTTACCTCCTGTAATGTCAGCGATAATTTCTTTCAACCCGGGCCCGAATAAGGTCTGCCCTTTGAAAGGTATATTAAGCAATTTAGATTTAGAAGTAACGTCAGCTGACCAGGATTTTAGCCACAGTGCTCTGCGTGCCTGAATGGCGAATCCGGAATTCTTAGCCGTAAGTTTAGTTAAATGTACTACGGCATCTGAAATAAATGAGTTAGCTAACTTAAGGGCTTTAAGCTTGTGTGTAATCTCATCTAATGGAGCTGATTCAAGTGTCTCTTCCAGAGACTCAAACCAAAATGCTGCTGCAGCCGTGACAGGCGCAATGCATGCAAGAGGTTGCAATATAAAACCTTGTTGAACAAACATTTTCTTAAGGTAACCCTCTAACTTTTTATCCATTGGATCTGAAAAGGCACAGCTATCCTCCACCGGGATAGTGGTACGCTTAGCTAAAGTAGAAACTGCTCCCTCCACCTTAGGGACCGTTTGCCATAAGTCCCGTGTGGTGGCGTCTATTGGAAACATCTTTCTAAATATCGGAGGGGGTGAGAACGGCACACCGGGTCTATCCCACTCCTTAGTAACAATTTCAGTAAGTCTCTTAGGTATAGGAAAAACGTCAGTACTCGCCGGTACCGCAAAAAATTTATCCAACCTACACATTTTCTCTGGTATTGCAACTGTGTTACAATCATTCAGAGCCGCTAACACCTCCCCTAGTAATACACGGAGGTTTTCCAGCTTAAATTTAAAATTTGAAATATCTGAATCCAGTTTGTTTGGATCAGAACCGTCACCCGCAGAATGAAGCTCTCCGTCCTCATGTTCTGCAAATTGTGACGCAGTGTCCGACATGGCCCTAATATTATCAGCGCACACTGTTCTCACCCCAGAGTGATCACGCTTACCTCTTAGTTCTGGTAATTTAGCCAAAACTTCAGTCATAACAGTAGCCATATCCTGTAATGTGATTTGTAATGGCCGCCCAGATGTACTCGGCGCTACAATATCACGCACCTCCCGAGCGGGAGATGCAGGTACTGACACGTGAGGCGAGTTAGTCGGCATAACTCTCCCCTCGTTGTTTGGTGAAATATGTTCAATTTGTACAGATTGACTTTTATTTAAAGTAGCATCAATACAGTTAGTACATAAATTTCTATTGGGCTCCACTTTGGCTTTAGCACATATAGCACAGATATCTTCCTCTGAATCAGACATGTTTAACACACTAGCAAATAAACTAGCAACTTGGAAATACTTTTCAAGTAATTTACTATAATATGAAAACGTACTGTGCCTATAAGAAGCACAGAAAAAGTTATGACAGTTGAAAATTAATAAACTGAAAAGTTATAGCATCAAATCTTTGTAAAAAACACAATTTTAGCAAAGGATTGCTCCCATTAGCAAAGGATAACTAACCCTGATAGCAGAAAAAAAATACAGAAATAAACGTTTTTTTATCACAGTCAACTACAATCTCACAGCTCTGCTGTGAGTGATTACCTCCCTCAAAACAAGTTTTGAAGACCCCTGAGTTCTGTAGAGATGAACCGGATCATGCAGGGAAGACAATAAACTTCTGACTGAATTTTTTGATGCGTAGCAAAAGCACCAAAAAAGGCCCCTCCCCCTCACACATAACAGTGAGAGAGATCAGTAAACTGTCATAAATTAAATAAAACGACTGCCAAGTGGAAAAAAATAGTGCCCAAAACATTTTTTCACCCAGTACCTCAGAAAATTAAACGATTTTACATGCCAGCAAAAAACGTTTAACATTAATAAATTGAGTGTTATTAAAAAGCCTGTTGCTAGTCCCTGCAAATTAGGCTAAAGTTTTATGCATACAGTATAATTCCAGTGAAGTGCCATTCCCCAGAATACTGAAGTGTAAAATATACATACATGACAGCCTGATACCAGTTGCTGCTACTGCATTTAAGGCTGAGTTTACATATTATCGGTATGGCAGAATTTTCTCATCAATTCCATTGTCAGAAAATAATAAGCTGCTACATACCTCTTTGCAGATTAATCTGCCCGCTGTCCCCTGATCTGAAGTTTACCTCTCCTCAGATGGCCGAGAAACAGCAATATGATCTTAACTACTCCGGCTAAAATCATAGAAAAACTCAGGTAGATTCTTCTTCAAATTCTACCAGAGAAGGAATAACACACTCCGGTGCTATTATAAAATAACAAACTTTTGATTGAAGGTATGAAACTAAGTATAATCACCACAGTCCTCTCACACATCCTATCTATTTGTTGGGTGCAAGAGAATGACTGGTAATGGCAGTAAGGGGAGGAGCTATATAGCAGCTCTGCTGGGTGAATCCTCTTGCACTTCCTGTTGGGGAGGAGTTAATATCCCATAAGTAATGGATGATCCGTGGACTGGATACACTTAACAAGAGAAATAAGCATCTCTAAAACAAATAATAATGTAATTTGTTATTACTGGTAACCTAGAAGTAGGAAAACAAAAAAAAACACTTACCAACACAGTTTTGATCAGCTTCGCTATTATGACAGCTATCGCTAGTACTGACAAACATCAGGGGAGAAGATTTCATAATGTGTTTAATAAAGTCCAACAGCATCACAGAACTAGGCTGTGACTCAATATTCTTTGACAGCTCCACAGCAACTGAAAGTTTAAATGTACAAAAAATTTATTTAATTTTGTTCTCATATAGAATAGTTTATACATGTATCAGTGGGACCTGTGCCATTATTATCCAGATACAATTTGAAGACATAACTTAACTATTGAACATAGTAAAAATAATTGTATGCAATAATCCCTATATATTTATTTTTGCATAGTGACAATTTATATAAATATTAATCATTAAAAATGTTGCCTTAATATGCAGCAAAAAAGTGAAACATTAAACTGATCAAATTTCTTGCATGCATACTGCAAAGACACATCTATCTATTGTAAGTTATGTTCATATTATTCACGTGAATGTAAACTTTAATGAATTAAAGGCTAGTATCAAATAATCTTAAAAACAGGGGCACTTTAATTCATTAAAGTTTACAAAGATGCTTATTTTTTAAAATACTTACCTTTGTGTTATGTTAAACTTACTGCCGATCCTCCGACCCGCATCTCCTGCTTTCTTTAGGAAAACGATGACGAATCCGACTTCCTACAATCGTTGCATTGCCCCCACGAGCTGGATGCCAAAGGGGGCACACAATGATTGGAGGAAGCCTGATTCGTCATCGTTCTGCTAAAGAAAGCAGGAGATGCGGGCGGAGTATAGGTGTTTACCATAACACAAAGGTAAGTATTTTAAAAAAATAAGCATTTTTGTAAACTTTAATGAATTAAAGTGCCCCTGTTTTTAAGACTATTGTGATAATGGCCTTTAATTCATTAAAGTTTACATTCAATTTAACAGTGAGGTAGGAAATGCACTGATGCCTAAATAGGATTTATACAAAGGTGATGCCATTGGACAACACAGACTTACCAACATCTACATCTGTAAGGATTCGATCTATAAACTGGCAGAGGATTTGTCTTGGTTTCTGAACAATGGTATTATACGCTTCAGAACTGGCACTTTCATATAAAATAAAGGCAGACGTTAGTAAAAATTAACATTTACTATAAATTCATATATAACCTTACTAACTCAGGAAAAAAGTAGAATGGCCTTAGAAACTAGCACCTATTAATTCATCAACCAAAGAAAACATCATAAAATTGTATAGTGCTTTCCACACTTTCAATATTTGATTTCTTGAAGAACAGTTTAGGTTTTTCAAACGTTCTGCACCTTATTGACACCTTATTGACACCTTATAAGATCACAAAATAATCAAATACAGTAGTGTTGTTGTCTGCTACAAGAATTCAAGCTGCTTCAGTGACTTGTTCATGGAAAAAAAAGTACAGGCCTGGTACTGAAAAGGCAAACTTTTATTATATAGTTTGCCTGACTGTTGAATGTTAAGCACTGTTTTGGGGGTACTTGTAACTGGAATGCGTTTACAATTGTATTTCACACTTGTCATGTTTGTGGGCATCCTCAGTGACTGTAAATCTTGAACATTTATTGGTCGAGTTGTAAAAAGGTTACCTACAGCAGTGTCCTGTTACTTGCAGCATATAAACATACAGGGCTAGATTACAAGTGGCGCGCTATTGTTAGCAATATCACGACTGCAGTAACTAGCGCTCATATTACAAGTTAAAAGTAAAAAGTTGTGCTCGAGCACAAGCAAAATTTGCACTCAATGGATTATTGCGCCTGAAGCCCTATCGAAAAGTGTTAAGGGTTAAACAAATAAAAAAAAAGTTGTACCAAACAACATAAATACATTAAAATATACTATTACACTCATATACACTTTCTGATTAAAATATTTCATATAAATAGTAATAAAAAATTGTTTATAAGGGTTAAATGGTATATCACAAGGTATTTGATTGGAAAGGGCTATAACATAAATATATACTGTATATATATATATATATATATATATATATATAATTATGTATTTATGATACATATATACACTTTTGAGCCCTTTCCACTTAAATACATTTAAACATGAGAAATAATTTTTAAATCAAATGTAATATTTTTAATATATTCTACTATAAATAATTTACACTCCAATGTTCTTCAAGTAGAAGAAAATGTTTTTTGTACTTTTAAATATAAATTACATACATACATATATACACACACACATATATACATACAGACACACCTGTATATATTCATATAGATATATTTTAAAATTATCTTATTTTTAAAAAAATCATAAGATATAAATAAATAAATATTTTAAAGTAAAAAGAACATTCTTCTATGCGAAGAACATTGGAATGTTAAATATGCATGAACATCTTTGGGTTTTGCCCAGTTAGTCTAATGTGTATTGGGTGTTAGTTATTTTTTTTTTTTTAACAGCGCAGCACTCCATTGAAGTGTATGGGGAGAAGCTAAAGCGGTCGAGATATCCTGCATCGGGTTTCACTTGCACACTAACTTTTTACTTTCAACTTGTAATACCCACACTAACTCGCCCATGTTTACTTTCAGCACAGTTAGCACATGCACAAAAAAATAAGTTAGCGTGCCACTTGTAATCTGGCCCATAAGGTTTTCCACCCAAGGTCTTTTTAGTGGGAGCAGATTTTACTGACCAACCGGCTAACATTCTAAAATGTAAGCTAATATTAGTTACTATTAAATGCTTGTTTGTTGCTCAAAATCTAATTTAATCAATGAAACACAAATGTTTTCTTTCTTGATTCAGATAAAGAACACAATTTTAAAAAAGTTTCCCATTTACTTCTATTATCAATTTAGCTTTGAAATAATATTTTTGGGTATTATGTCCCTTTAAATTATGCGACAATTTGTATGCTTTGGATGCCTTAAAGCGAAAGTAAACTTTCATAAATTAGTGCCCGGTTTTTAAAAACACTTAAAAACAGGGGCACTTTCATTCATGAAAGTTTACATTGCAGCATATTTTTACCAATACTTACCTTCTTCTCTTCAAGAAAGCAGGATTGGCGGTCCCCTGCCCGCAGCTCCACTGTTAATTACGTCACCAATGATGAAACCAGCTTCCTCCAATCATGGCGTGCACCCCAGAGCGTCCATCTTGTGAGGCCACGCCGTGATTGGAGGAAGCCGTTTTGGCATTGCTGTGCTAAGTACAGCATGAGAATAAGGCGGAGGATCGCAGGTCCGGCTTTGCTGAAGAAAAAGGTATTTGGAAAAATATGCTGCAATGTAAACTTTCATGAATGAAAGTGCCCCTGTTTTTAATAGTATTTTTAAAAACCGGGTACTAATTCATGAAAGTTTACCTTCAGTTTAAATGTACATTTATAAATGACAGAAAATGGTATAATATTGCAAAGCATTACACTGCCCCTACTCAGCTACTGCACAATACCACCAGGCTAGCAAAACTTTCTGTGGAGAACACTGATATATATTAGGGCTGTGCAATTAAAGGATCACTTCTCCAGAGGGGTGGACCAGGAAGTGTCACAGAACATAATGCCATTGACACCAATTTACTTGCCTCATGGTTTGTTGCTCCAATCCTAAGGTGTGCACAGACAAAGAAGGTAGTGGGCTCTGGCTGGTAGTGCTCTTTTCTCTGGCCTTATTCACTCTGCAGTGCAAACTGCAAGGGGAACAAGCAGCTGTTTTGGACAGTTAAATGCATTTTTTAATGCAAAATGTATGTTTAAAAACTATTTTACTAACATTCCAATTAATATTGCAATATTTCATCAAAAAAAACTTTTTTTTTCCATATTGCACAGCCCTAACATATATATATATATGAAAACTGATGCGAAAATATGTTACCATAAAATCAAATGTTATCATAAACATTCTGAAACAAATATACTGTACTAATACCATGTTTTTAACACTTTATTGGGAAATTAAACCCTGACATAAAAAGGGCCATTATAGTGATAAAATGAAATGATCTAATTTACTAGAGCATGTCATTTTATTAATAGTGATGTGGCAAAGCTAGTCTAAAGTGGAAACTTTTGTTGATCCAATCAGCAGCTCTAGTCGCACGGATCCAACAACTAGTGTTGCTGTTTGGATGTTTCCTCTATGTGTTGATGTTGATAAGGACTGAGATGGCAGAACAAGCAGCAACAAATAATTACTCTCTGTCCCTGTTAGAGAGAAGTCCACTATAGATGGTCACCTTCACCACCATGGGTGTCTGCACATGTAAATGTATGTGTGCAATTTTTGGAGTGGGACAAAAAGAAAATGCCCCAAGCAAAGTATAATTTTTAACATGTGATGCAGGAGGCATTTATCTGTTACATGATCACTTTACCAATGGTGACCCAAAGGCATCAAAGTGCTTAGGTAGGTTTGTATAACAGCGAAATTACTTTTTAATACTTTCACGTAAACTATAATGTGTTATGTCAGTAAACAAATTAGGTTAAACAACATTTAACCTTCATTGACGTTTTCGAACTGATGCCATTTGGCAACATCCAATTATTGGCTGCAAAATAGGGCTGCGTGTTAAAGCTTCACCGGCAGCATAGGGGTTAATGTTCCATTTTAACCCTTCGCGTTCCTCAGCTGTCACAAAACCTGCAGAGCTTACTAACATAACATTTACCTGGCCAGCTCCCGCAGTGCAGGAATCATAGAGGCCATTTCCAAAACCGGGTCCGCTGCCATGGTGACAGTGCTCCGGTAACCGAGTAACCCCGGGCCCGGAGTCTCAGATCCGAAACTGAACTGAATGACAGAGGCGGGAGACTGAACTGTGTGTACGGCAGCTGCGCAAGGACAAACTTCCGCATCTGGTGCTGGAACGCCTTGTTATCCTTTGTACTTTAAAATATTGTTACTCTTCACGTATATTTAATATAAATGTATGCTTTATAAACTTTTGGCTGCTAAAGAAGGCTACAACCCTTTTCTGTAGCCATTTCCAGCGTTTTAATATTTATACATTATAAAATAAATTGTTAGTGTGTTCATTTTGTTAAATATAGACATGGCAATTATGTGATTCATGTTAAAGTTTATAATGCATTATACCCTTTAAAGGGACAGTGAACACCAGAATTTTTGTTGTGTAAAAAGATAGATAATCCCATTTATTACGCATTTCCCAGTTTTGCATAATTAAAACTGTTATAATAATATACTTTTTATTTATGATTAACTTGTATCTAAGCATCTTCTGACAGCCCCCTGATCACATGACATTTTATTTATTATCTATTGGCTGTCATTTTAGCCAATTAGTGCAGTGTCTGCCACAAGCCACGGCGGCGTGATCACAATGTTATCTATATGGCTTGCATGAAATAGCTCTCCCCTGTTGTGAAAAGCAAATAAAAAAAAGCATGTGATAAGAGGCTGCCTTCAAGGGCCTAGAAATTATCATATACGCCGTCCTAGGTTTAGCTTTCAACTAAGAATACCAAGAGAACAAAGCAAAATTGGTGATACAAGTAAATTGGAAAGTTGTTTAAAATTGCATGCCCTATCTGAATCATGAACGTTTTTTTTGGACTTGACTGTCACTTTAAATACATTTATTTAGAACTGTCAGGAATATACCAATGCAATAATTTATTTGGAGGTTATTTTAACCTTTTAATCAGCAAGCATACATACTATCTGTCTCAATTTTCCAGGACAGTACTCATTTTTGGACTCCTATCCCATGATATAATTGCCCCAGGAGTCTGTTCAGCTTTTAAAAAATCTACCTTGAGGTTAGGGTTGTCACCTTTAGTTCAGTACAGACCCGAACACTCTTGCGCCGTACACACCACAGCAACATTTTTTTGCAGAGTACACACTATATGTTACTGTTTTTTAAACCTCTCCTCAGACCTGAGGACACATGTTTTTTTTCTCATCCAAAATAATCCTGAAAATCTTGCCTGTTAGGGAGGCTTGAGGACAAGTTTGAAAACCCCTGCACGGTGCATAATATCACATAACCACAAACTTGCACAAAGATATTCACACTCTCACACACTATCTCACACTCTCGCACACTAACACACACTCACACACTAACACATTAATTCACAATCAGACACAAAGACACTACCACTCACACACACACACACTAACAAACTATCACTCTTACATGCACTCAAATACATTTACTCGTTTACACACAAAAAAGACACTTACAAACACAAAGACACTCTCACACACAAATGCAGTTACATATCAACACCAGGGGCGAAACTACAGGGGGTGCAGAGGTCTCAATTGCGACTGGGCCCCCAAGGGTGGGGGCCCAGCTTCAAGAAAAATGTTTATTTTATTTATTTATTTATTTTAACAATAAAAAACGTTGACCTGTCACTGCCTGCACTGATATCATGTGAGTGTGACGTGATGCTTCACTATTGTCTCTGACTACAGGGGTTAGTGTTTCTGTTTTACCCATTGGTGTTTATGTGTGTGTGTATGTATGTGTGTGTGTGTGTGTATGTATGTATGTGACTGTGTGTGTATTTATGCATGTATGTATGTGTGTGTGTGTGTATGTATGTGTGTGTGTGTGTATGTATGTGTGTGTGTGTATGTATGTATGTGACTGTGTGTGTATTTATGCATGTATGTATGTGTGTGTGTATGTATGTGTGTGTGTATGTATGTGTGTGTGTGTATGTATGTGTGTGTGTGTATGTATGTATGTGACTGTGTGTGTATTTATGCATGTATGTATGTGTGTGTGTATGTTTGTGGAACCAGCAATTACAGACCTTGTTACTACAGCATGGAGGGGGGGGTAAACAGTGTCAGTCTATACAATACCACTATATACAGTACGGAGGGGCTGGACCATGTCACAGACTACTGTGGTCACTTTATAAAGTACTGGGGCGGGTAGGGTCAGGCCAGCCATCTCACCGACAGATTACAGACTGTGTCACTGACTCACTATATACAGTACTGGTGGGTTAAACAGTGTCACTATATACAGTAATAGGGGGTCAGACCATTTCATAGACTGTGGGCACAGGGCAAACTATCTGGGTCATTTCCAGACAGGTGGCAAACATACCTGAAGTATAGGCTTGGAATGGATGTCTGTGGGTGTTAATCTGACATGAGATTTTTTAATATTGTTGGGGATGGTAGACACTGAAGAGGCAGGAAAACAGATCACAGACACACAAACTGTCAAAAACAGCCCTGACTTCAATAGATCTGTCTTCTGAGAAGCACAAACTTTTTTATTTAACTAGAAGTGTATTGAAGTCTATATAATCTTTTAAAGGATATTTATGCTTACCCCTGCAACGGCAAACCCAGGCACTAGTTCATTGCCATTTTTGAGAAGCACACAGCCAACCAATCAGGAATTGTAAATGTAAATATCAACCAATCAACAACTGTGTCCTGGTCAGGAACCACACAGTTGTTTAAAAATAAAAAGCTTTAATAAAATAAACCATTTTATGTATAGATAGAGCATTCAATTTTAAGCAACTTTCTAATTTACTCCTACTATCAATTTTTCTTCATTCTCTTGCTATCTTTATTTAAAAAGCAGGTATTTAAAGCTTAGGAGCTAACCCAGTTTATGTTCAGCACCCTTGGTAGCACTTGCTTATTGGTGGCTACATTTAGCAAACCAATGAGCAAGCATAACCCAGGTTCCGAACCAAAAATCATCCGGCTCTTAACCCCTTAAGAACCGGGCACTTCAGACAAAAACGTCCCCAAAAGACCAGAGCATTTTTGCCATCACTACATTTTTTTTTACCTATCAACTATATATATATTTTTTAGAAGACAACCCAAAGTATTGATCTGGGCCCATTTTGGTATATTTCATGCCACCATTTTACTGCCAAATGCGATCAAATAAAAAAAAAATTGTTAACTTTTTTACAATTTTAGTTTTCTCACTAAAATGATTTACAAACAGCTTGTGCAGTCATGACACAAATTATTGTAAATGCTTCTCTGGGATCCCCTTTGTTCAGAAATAGCAGACATATATGGCTTTGGCATTGCTTTTAGGTAATTAGAAGGCCGCTAAATGCTGCTGTGCACCACACTTTGTATTATGCCCAGCAGTGAAGGGGTTAATTAGGTAGCTTGTATGGTTAATTTCAGTTTTAGTGTAGAGATCAGCCACCCACATGACACATCCCACCCCCTGATCCCTCCCTGACCCCTCTCAAACAGATAACAAGACAATGCAATATCACTTCGTCTGAACTTCAAATGAGTAGTAGATTTTTTTATAACAAATTTCAAAATTATGTATATTTCCACTCCCCTTGTACCATGTGATAGCAATCAGCCAATCACAAATGCATATACGTATAGTCTGTGAATTCTTGCACATGCTCAGTAGGATCTGGTGACTCAAAAATTGTAAATATAAAAGACTGTGCACATTTTTTTTAGTGTAAGTAAATTGGAAAGTTGTTTAACCCCTTAGTGACCGAGGACGTGCAGGGTACGTCTGAAAAAAAAAGGCAGTTAACGCCTGACGACGTACCCTGCACGTCCTCGGCTAAAGTGAGTGCTGGAAGCGATCAAGATCGCTTCCAGGCACTATTACAGTACTGCAGGGATGCCTCGATGTCTGGGCATCCCTGCAGTGCTGTTACGGAGTGCCGGGACCGGAGCGATCACTCCCCCTTGAGTGATCACTTCCGGTTTTGCTCCACGTGGAGCCCGGCAGTGCAGCAGAGCATCGGAAGCGATCGGACACGCTTCCGATGCTCTGCTAGTGTGCTAAGTGCCTCGGTGGGTCGAGGCACTTAGTTAGTATATAAATTAAATAAAAAATGGGGGAAAAAAAATAAAATATAAAATAAAAAAGCCCCACATATAGCGCCCCCCCCCTCCCCCATGAGGCTTCCAAAATGGCGATGCCCGGTGCATCATGGGGCATCTGGGGGTGTCCCTAGCCTGTCTCACCATAGGGGCAAGCTAGGGTCACCCAATCTGAGCCTTCTTAGAAAAAAAAAATAATAATAATAAAATACCCCATTTGTCTGATCATGTCAATATTTGTAAATATTGACTCTGATCAGTGTGGATCTCCCTCCCTCTCCTCACTTGCCATTTTGTTGGAGAAAGAGAGAGACCTGTATTTTAGCAGAGAGAGATTTATTTCTTTTATTTGTTAAAAAATTTAAAATCCAAAGGCTCTTTTCAGAGCCATTAACCCCTAGCTTGCCAGTGATCACTATAAATCACTGGCAGTAGCACAGCTGCACTTTTTTTTGCTGTCTGTGCATTTTTTTAGGGGTTAATTTTTGTTGTTGTATTTTTTTTAAAAAACTCAAAGGCTCCTTTCAGAGCCATTTAGCTAATTTAATTTAATTTAAAGACTATTTAACCCCTAGCTTGCCAGTGATCGCTATACATCACTGGCATTAGCATAGCTGTACTTTTTTGCTGTCTGTGCATTTTTTAGGGGTTAATTTTTGTTGTTGTAATTTTTTAAAAACCTAAACGCTCCTTTCAGAGCCATTTAGCTAATTTAATTTAATTTAAATAGTATTTAACCCCTAGCTTGCCAGTGATCGCTATACATCACTGGCATTAGCATAGCTGTACTTTTTTGCTGTCTGTGCATTTTTTAGGGGTTAATTTTTGTTGTTGTAATTTTTTAAAAACCCAAAGGCTCCTTTCAGAGCCATTTAGCTAATTTAATTTAATTTAAAGAGTATTTAACCCCTAGCTTGCCAGTGATCGCTATAAATCACTGGCATTAGCATAGCTGTACATTTTTGCTGTCTGTGCATTTTTTTAGGGGTTAATTTTTGTTGTTGTCATTTTTTAAAAACCCAAAGGCTCCTTTCAGAGCCATTTAGCTAATTTAATTTAATTTAAAGAGTATTTAACCCCTAGCTTGCCAGTGATCGCTATAAATCACTGGCATTAGCATAGCTGTACTTTTTTTAAAAAAAACCCAAAGGCCATTTAGTTAATTTAATTTAAAGAGTATTTAACCCCTAGCTTGCCAGTGATCGCTATAAATCACTGGCATTAGCATAGCTGTACTTTTTTTTAAAAAACCCAAAGGCCATTTAGTTAATTTAATTTAAAGAGTATTTAACCCCTAGCTTGCCAGTGATCGCTATAAATCACTGGCATTAGCATAGCTGTACTTTTTTTAAAAAAAACCCAAAGGCCATTTAGTTAATTAATTAATTTTGGTTTTCTGTGACAGATACAAAAATGTCACAGAAAAGATATAGTGTTGAGGAGGCGTATGCCATCCTTGCGTCAGAGTCAGATGCCTCTATGTCTGACTCAGACCCCAATTTTGACCCTGCCATATGCTCAGATACATCATTAGATGCAGTCTCAACTGATAGTGATGTATCTGTGGCTGCTAGCCCCCCTGCCAGCCCCCCTGCTAGCCCCCCTGCCAGCCCCCCTGCTAGAAGGAGGCGTGTTGCTGCCATTGCCGCTGAAGAGTGGGTAACGCCTCATCTCCAGAGGCCAGATATCCCACCCTTCACAGCAAATGCTGGCATAAATATAGATGTGGCAGGTTTTAGCCCCCAACAGTTTCTGGAGGTGTTTCTGGGTGATGATGTATTGGGGAACATTGTCGCCCAAACTAATTTATATGCCCATCAGTACCGTGCTGCAAAGCCTGAAACATATTTGGCAAAGCAGCAATGGGCCCCCATCAATGTGCCAGAATTTAAAAAATTCTGGGCATTGACTATGCTGATGGGCATCATAAAGAAACCCTCCGTTCGCTCCTACTGGAGCAGTAGCCCCATCTGCTCTACCCCCATTTTCTCCCAGAGTATGTCGAGGCAGAGATATGAAATGATTCTTCATTTCATGCACTTCAGCGACAACAGCCTGTGCCCCCCTAGGGAGCATCCCCAATTTGACAGGCTGTATAAAATCCACCCCCTGATTACCCACTTTTCTGCCAGGTTTGCAGAGGCTTATACACCTGGAAGGAATATATGCGTTGATGAATCCCTGATGAAGTATAAGGGAAGGCTGGGATTCAAGCAGTATATTCCTTCCAAGCGCTCCAGGTATGGGGTAAAGGTGTATAAGCTCTGTGAGAGCGAGACTGGGTATACTCAGGCCTTCCGGGTGTATGAGGGAAAGGATAGCCACCTTGACCCTCCAGGTTGCCCAGAACATATGGGAACCACTGGCAAGATTGTCTGGGACCTGATATTACCCCTAATGAACAAAGGGTATCACTTGTACTTAGACAATTTTTATACAAGTGTCCTTTTGTTCAAGCTACTGTATTGCTTTGATACAGTAGCTTGCGGTACTATTAAAAAGAACCGCAAAGGTTTCCCAGGACAACTTGTACGCACCCGGCTACGAAGGGGGGAGACCTCTGCTCTGCGCCAAGAGGAGCTGTTGGCACTGAAGTACAGAGACAAGAAGGATGTATACCTTCTTACCACCATCCACACAGAGAGGACGGTTGCGGTCTCTGTACGTGGCAGAGCTGAGATCATAAGGAAGCCAGTGTGCATCAAGTCTTATAACAGACATATGGGTGGGGTTGATCTGGCAGATCAGCTGCTGCAGCCCTACCTAATTATGCGGAAGACAAGGGCCTGGTACAAAAAGGTTGCAATTTACCTAATGCAGATTGCAACCCACAACGCTTTTTTGTTGTTCAAAAAAGCAAACCCCGGAATGAAACTGACTTTTTTACAATTTCAGCTCCAGATCATTTCGGGGATTTTGTACCATGATGCACCTGCTCCCCGGGCGGTGATGGGAGAGAGCAGAGTTGGGGCTACTCATTTTATTTTTAAAATCCCCCCTACTGCCGCAAAGCAGAGACCACAAAAAAAATGCAGAGTCTGTACCAAGAGGGGGCAGAGAAGGGACACTGTATATCACTGTCCTGATTGCCCTGGACAGCCTGGACTCTGCATTGGGGACTGCTTCAAGCGGTACCATACAATGGTCAATTTTTAAAAAATAAATAAATTTGCTGTTATTTTTTTTTGTTATGTTTACTGTTAAATTTTTTGTTATTTTTTTACTTTTAATGTGCCAGATTTTTACATTTCACTAATATATTTTTTTTTCTAAAATGGGGCTGTTCTTTTTTTTTTTTTTTTTACAAAAACCCCTGTCAAACCTATGCATGGGGACATAGGTGTACTCAGGGTGCCTAGCAGAAAACAACCTGTAGTATTTTTTTTGCACTAACTTACAACAGTCTCTCCTAAATCATAGTCAAAAAGCAATGTGTGTGTAAAAATGAAAATTGAAAAAATGCCACCATACACTTTCTCCAATTTTTTTAGCTAAAACAGTTACTTCAAATGCATCAAAGCACACCATATACAATACCTTGGGGTGTCAACATTTCAAAAATATGCACATTCATGGCAATAAATAAAAGTGGGGTTTACAATAGGCCCCAAACTAAAGATAGGCCTATCAGAAGAAATACTCTCACTTAATAACTAAAATCACAAGTCATAAAATTGTAACATAACCTTCCCAAAATCCTGGCAAACCTATGCATGGGGGGCATAGGTGTACTCAGGGTGCCTAGCAGAAAACAACCTGAAGTATTTTTTTGCACTAACTTACAACAGTCTCTCCTAAATCATAGTCAAAAAGCAATGTGTGTGTAAAAATGAAAATTGAAAAAATGCCACCATACACTTTCTCCAATTTTTTTAGCTAAAACAGTTACTTCAAATGCATCAAAGCACACCATATACAATACCTTGGGGTGTCAACATTTCAAAAATATACACATTCATGGAAACAAATAAATTGGGGTATGTTAAAATACCCCCAAAAAGACAATAGGCAAAGAAAATATGTTAAATGTGAAAAAAAAATCACAAACGCATGTTGGACATTTGGCATTACACCCCCCGAACAAGCCAAGAAACTTATGCATAGGTGGTATCACTGTACTCAGGAGATGTTGGTGAACACATATTGGGGTCTTCTTTGGCAGTAACACATAACAGGAGCTGAGAATTCATGTCTAAAGTACAATGTGTGTGAAAAATAACACACAAAAAATGACTGCCTAATAGTTTGACAAAGAATTAGTGCATGGAAAGTGTTAAAATACCAGCATTTGAAATACCCTAGGGTGTCTACTTTTCAAAAATATATGGTTTGATGGGGGTAAATTACATTGGCCGGCTTCAGAAATGTCCTACATAGGACATGGGTGCATGGGATGTGAAAATTCCAAGTTGAAAAACTGGAATGCGCCCCCTAAAAATAAGGCCTTTTAGCCCCCAGAGAACCCAACACACCTATACATGGGTGGTATCACTGTACTCAGGAGATGTTGTTGAATACATATTGAGTTTTTTTTTGGCAGTAACACATAACAGGGACTGAGAATATATGCCTAAAGTACAACGTGTGTGAAAAATAACACAAAAAAAATGACTACCCAAAAGTTTGACAAAGACTAGTGGTTGAAATAGTGCATGGAAAGTGTTAAAATATCAGCATTTGAAATACCCTAGGGTGTCTACTTTTCAAAAATATATGGTTTGATGGGGGTAATTTACATTGCCCGGCTTCAGAAATGTCCCAAATAGGACATGGGTGCATGATGACAGATATGAAAATTCCAAGTTGAAAAACTGGAATGCGCCCCCTAAAAATAAGGCCTTTTAGCCCCCAGAGAACCCAACACACCTATACATGGGTGGTATCACTGTACTCAGGAGATGTTGTTGAATACATATTGAGTTTTTTTTTGGCAGTAACACATAACAGGGACTGAGAATATATGCCTAAAGTACAATGTGTGTGAAAAATAATGCAAAAAAATGACTACCTAAAAGTTTGACAAAGACTAGTGGTTGAATTAGTGCATGGAAAGTGTTAAAATACCAGCATTTGAAATACCCTAGGGTGTCTACTTTTCAAAAATATATGGTTTGATGGGGGTAATTTACATTGGCCGGCTTCAGAAATGTCCCAAATAGGACATGGGTGCATGATGACAGATGTGAAAATTCCAAGTTGAAAAACTGGAATGCGCCCCCTAAAATTAAGGCCTTTTAGCCCCCAGAGAACCCGACACACCTATACATGGGGGGTATCACTGTACTCAGGAGATGTTGTTGAATACATATTGAGGTTTTTTTTGGCAGTAACACATAACAGGGACTGAGAATATATGCCTAAAGTACAATGTGTGTGAAAAATAATGCAAAAAAATGACTACCTAAAAGTTTGACAAAGACTAGTGGTTGAATTAGTGCATGGAAAGTGTTAAAATACCAGCATTTGAAATACCCTAGGGTGTCTACTTTTCAAAAATATATGGTTTGATGGGGGTAATTTACATTGGCCGGCTTCAGAAATGTCCCAAATAGGACATGGGTGCATGATGACAGATGTGAAAATTCCAAGTTGAAAAACTGGAATGCGCCCCCTAAAATTAAGGCCTTTTAGCCCCCAGAGAACCCGACACACCTATACATGGGGGTATCACTGTACTCAGGAGATGTTGTTGAATACATATTGAGGTTTTTTTTGGCAGTAACACATAACAGGGACTGAGAATATATGCCTAAAGTACAATGTGTGTGAAAAATAATGCAAAAAAATGACTACCTAAAAGTTTGACAAAGACTAGTGGTTGAATTAGTGCATGGAAAGTGTTAAAATACCAGCATTTGAAATACCCTAGGGTGTCTACTTTTCAAAAATATATGGTTTGATGGGGGTAATTTACATTGGCCGGCTTCAGAAATGTCCCAAATAGGACATGGGTGCATGATGACAGATGTGAAAATTCCAAGTTGAAAAACTGGAATGCCCCCCCTAAAATTAAGGCCTTTTAGCCCCCAGAGAACCCGACACACCTATACATGGGGGGTATCACTGTACTCAGGAGATGTTGTTGAATACATATTGAGGGTTTTTTTGGCAGTAACACATAACAGGGACTGAGAATATATGCCTAAAGTACAATGTGTGTGAAAAATAATGCAAAAAAATGACTACCTAAAAGTTTGACAAAGACTAGTGGTTGAATTAGTGCATGGAAAGTGTTAAAATACCAGCATTTGAAATACCCTAGGGTGTCTACTTTTCAAAAATATATGGTTTGATGGGGGTAATTTACATTGGCCGGCTTCAGAAATGTCCCAAATAGGACATGGGTGCATGATGACAGATATGAAAATTCCAAGTTGAAAAACTGGAATGCGCCCCCTAAAATTTTAGCCCCCAGAGAACCCGACACACCTATACATGGGGGGTATCACTGTACTCAGAAGTTGTTGTTGAACACATATTGAGGTGTTTTTGGTCAGTAACATATAACAGGAACTGAGAATCCATGCCTAAAGTACAATGCGTGTGAAAAATAACACACCAAAATGACTACCCAAAAGTTTGACAAAGACTGGTGGTTGAATTAGTGCATGCAAAGTGTTAAAATACCAGCATTTGAAATACCCTAGGGTGTCTACTTTTTAAAAATATATGGTTTGATGGGGGTAATTTGCATTGTCCGGCTTCAGAAATGTCCCAAATAGGACATGGGTGCATGACGACAGATGTGAAAATTCCAAATTAAAAAACTGGAATGCGCCCCCTAAAAATAAGGCCTTTTAGCCCCCAGAGAACCCAACAGACCTATACATGGGTGGTATCACTGTACTCAGGAGATGCTGCTGAAGACATATTGGGGTGTTATTTGGCAGTAACCCTTAACGTTCTCAGTAAATGTATTCTTGAATTGCTATTTTGTCAAAAAATCACCACTTTTTTTTTTTTTTTTTTTCAAACTTTGGCATAGATTGGTGGTAAAATAGTTGCATGGAAAGAGTCAAAATACCCCATGTTTAATACCTTAGGTTGTGTTCTTTTAAAAAATATATATATGTGAAGGGTTAATCAGGGATTCCTGACAGATATCAGTGTTCCAATGTAACTATCGCTAATTTTTTTAAAAAATTTTTGGAAATAGCAAAGTGCTACTTGTACTTATTGCCCTATAACTTGCAAAAAAAGCAAAGAACATGTAAACATTGAGTATTTCTAAACTCAGGACAAAATTTAGAAACTATCTAGCATGGGAGTTTTTTGGTAGTTGTTGAAGTGTAGGAGATTTTGAGGGTCAAAGTTAAAAAAGTGTGTTTTTTTCAATTTTTTCCTCATATTTTATAAAAAATTTTATAGTAAATTATAAGATATGATGAAAATAATGGTATCTTTAGAAAGTCCATTTAATGGCGAGAAAAACGGTATATAATATGTGTGGGTACAGTAAATGAGTAAGAGGAAAATTACAGCTAAACACAAACACCGCAGAAATGTAAAAATAGCCTTGGTCCCAAACGGACAGAAAATGGAAAAGTGCTGTGGTCATTAAGGGGTTAAAATTTCACGCTGTATCTGAATCATGAAAATTTAATTTAACCTGAGTGTCCCTTTAAGTACTGGCAGAAAGTCTGCCAGTGTAAAAAGAAAATGTTGTTTGGGTTTTTTTTACATTTTTATTTTTAATGATATATTTTCTGCAGGGTAGTATCCCCCCCCTACCTCCCTGATCCCCCCAAACAGCTCTTTAACCCTCCCCCCTCTACCTATTTGTGGCCATCTTAGGTACTGGCAGCTGTCTGCCAGTACCCAGTTTGCTGCAAAATAGGCAATTTATAAAAAAAATAAAAAAAATAAAAAAAAAATATATATATATAATACCCATTTTTCTGTAGTGTAACTGCCCCCCCCCCTCAATACCCAATCTCCCTCCCCCTCCCAGAACCCTTTTCCACAAATTATCCCACATATGATCCCCCTCATTGCCCCTTCTTCCCCCGCAATCATGCAGCTGGAGTTTTGTTTTTTTCCCCTGTAGTGTGGCATCACGGTCCAACCCACTCCCGCCCGCCTCCTCCAGCGATGGGCCGCCCACCCGCCTCCCTCCTTACGCTCCCACCCACCAACGATCGGTCCCACCACTGTCCGATGCAGAGAGGGCCACTCTGCAACTCTATTTCTGCAGTGTCCCAATTTTGAGCGAGATCACGGCAGAGAGAAGCCTAGGACTGCAACGACGTACAGGGTACGTTGCTGGTTCTTAAGGGCATAACAACCAGGGTCGTACAGGGTACGGCGTAGGTCGTTAAAGGGACATGAAACCCAAAATGTTTCTTTCATGATTTAACCAGAGCATACAATTTTAAACAACTTTCCAATTTACTTCTATTGTTTAATTTGCTTCCTTTTCTTGTTATCCTTTGCTGAAAGGGTTATCTAGGAAAGCTCAGTAGCAGCAAATAACCTAGGTTCTAGCTGCTGATTGGTGGCTGCATATATATACCGATTGTCATTGGCTCACCCATGTGTTCTGTTAGAAACTAAATTGGAATGTTGCTTAAAATTGCATGCTCTATCTGAATCATTAAAGAAAAAAATGGGTTTAGTGTCCCTTTAAGTGGTTAAATACAAGGTGACCAGACGTCCAGATATTTTCAGGACAGTATGTCCCTAATTTATCAATACGGGACATCAATTTTAGTGTACTTTTCCAGAATTTGCCTTTCCAGATAATTGCGCTACTTATTTAGTGTGAGATAGCCCAAAAGGAGTGCTATTTATTTAGCATGAGAAGTCACCTCCCTGTTAGTGTGTGCGCATGCACCTTATAGGGAAAAGTTATTTCTCAAGCTAAATAAGTAGGGTTTTTATAGAGCAGTGCACAGCTTGTTTCCTGACTTTTTTGAGGCGGGAAACATGTCTGCCTGCAAAAATATCTGTGCTAGCATCAGTGCAATCTTTTAGCAGCAGCCCCAGTTACTTAGCGTCCTCCATAGTCATTTGGGACCTGGGGGGAAGTTTAGGACTCAGCTCACCGGTTATCGTCAGGACTAGGACTTTGAGGATGACAACCACTGGTTCCTAGCCAGAGCAGCACAAGCACTAGAAAACACATTTAAATGCCTACTACAGTACTAACATACTCAGACAGAACTTATCAGACTGGAGGAACGTTGACTATGTGAGCTCAGACTATGAGGATGAGTCTTCAGTAGGTAGGATAGACATCCTGCTCACCTTATGACAGCAGTGGTACTTCCCCTAGCATACACACTAATCCTACACCAACCTGACATCTATCTATCAATGTATTTAAAATTAATTTACAGTTATTGTGCAGAAATGTGTGTAAGTGAGCATGTGTGAGTGAGAGAGAGCATGTGTGTGCGAGTGTGTTTATGTGATAGTGTATAGCTGTTTATATTAACGCCCTCACCCATATCACTGTAGTTCTACGTCATGTGATTCAAGTACTAGCATACCCTATAACATAGAAATATGGCAATCCGGTCTGTAGCATTGGTAATCCGGTCATTTGCAGTCACTTCTGACAACCAAGACTTGCTGCTTATAAACAAAGGCTCTATTTCTGTTTCACTGGAGTCATAGCAAAAATGCTAAAATTCTCCAGTACTTTTCTCTGAAAGTGAAGGAGTTAAAGTAAGAACACCAACAGCTTTATCTTAGCAATAGTTTTTGCTATTAGCTTTCGAAGTAAGTAAACTGTTTTCACATTCAAAATTTCCTTTTTATTAAATTAAAACTTTCTCAACATTTATGAGGTGTCCTAAACGTGGCTCTGAGGTGTTCTGAATTTGGGTCTGGGAAATCTGGTTACCTTATTAAATATGAATATAATCTTCTGGGAAAAAGATTGCGCTTTTTAACGTAATAGAGCGAGCTCCCGTGCTAAGTAAAGCAAGCCCATGGTGCACTTTTTAAAACATAATTGTGCCGTCATAGAGGACTGCTATACGTTAATGGTAAGTTAACATTCGGGTGCACCTATACTTTGAAATCTTTTTGAAAGGTATGGCTATCCTTATGATACATAATTCTGCCACCTGACGTGTTTTGCTGGAGCTTTCTCAAAGACGACTGAGCTATCTTGAGAAAATTAGTAC
Source organism: Bombina bombina (assembly GCF_027579735.1). Lineage (NCBI taxonomy): Eukaryota > Metazoa > Chordata > Amphibia > Anura > Bombinatoridae > Bombina > Bombina bombina. The sequence continues at coordinate 305,147,371 of NC_069502.1, read as the reverse complement.
AGCGAAACGCATCAGATTGCAGGGGTGGTCAGAAGATGAGCTATTCCACCAGGTCTGTTATTTTATTTTGTACATTACAATAAACCTTATGTTTTAACTTTTACAATCATACCTTGGGTGGTTATATAACTGCTCCTTCCAGCAAGTAATTTCTATTGTGGCATTGTACATTATATGCACTTTGCTATACAGGGAGTGCAGAATTATTAGGCAAATGAGTATTTTGACCACATCATCCTCTTTATGCATGTTGTCTTACTCCAAGCTGTATAGGTTCGAAAGCCTACTACCAATTAAGCATATTAGGTGATGTGCATCTCTGTAATGAGAAGGGGTGTGGTCTAATGACATCAACACCCTATATCAGGTGTGCATAATTATTAGGCAACTTCCTTTCCTTTGGCAAAATGGGTCAAAAGAAGGACTTGACAGGTTCAGAAAAGTAAAAAATAGTGAGATATCTTGCAGAGGGATGCAGCACTCTTAAAATTGCAAAGCTTCTGAAGCGTGATCATCGAACAATCAAGCGTTTCATTCAAAATAGTCAACAGGGTCGCAAGAAGCGTGTGGAAAAACCAAGGCGCAAAATAACTGCCCATGAACTGAGAAAAGTCAAGCGTGCAGCTGCCAAGATGCCACTTGCCACCAGTTTGGCCATATTTCAGAGCTGCAACATCACTGGAGTGCCCAAAAGCACAAGGTGTGCAATACTCAGAGACATGGCCAAGGTAAGAAAGGCTGAAAGACGACCACCACTGAACAAGACACACAAGCTGAAACGTCAAGACTGGGCCAAGAAATATCTCAAGACTGATTTTTCTAAGGTTTTATGGACTGATGAAATGAGAGTGAGTCTTGATGGGCCAGATGGATGGGCCCGTGGCTGGATTGGTAAAGGGCAGAGAGCTCCAGTCCGACTCAGACACCAGCAAGGTGGAGGTGGAGTACTGGTTTGGGCTGGTATCATCAAAGATGAGCTTGTGGGGCCTTTTCGGGTTGAGGATGGAGTCAAGCTCAACTCCCAGTCCTACTGCCAGTTTCTGGAAGACACCTTCTTCAAGCAGTGGTACAGGAAGAAGTCTGCATCCTTCAAGAAAAACATAATTTTCATGCAGGACAATGCTCTATCACAGGCGTCCAAGTACTCCACAGCGTGGCTGGCAAGAAAGGGTATAAAAGAAGAAAATCTAATGACATGGCCTCCTTGTTCACCTGATCTGAACCCCATTGAGAACCTGTGGTCCATCATCAAATGTGAGATTTACAAGGAGGGAAAACAGTACACCTCTCTGAACAGTGTCTGGGAGGCTGTGGTTGCTGCTGCACGCAATGTTGATGGTGAACAGATCAAAACGCTGACAGAATCCATGGATGGCAGGCTTTTGAGTGTCCTTGCAAAGAAAGGTGGCTATATTGGTCACTGATTTGTTTTTGTTTTGTTTTTGAATGTCAGAAATGTATATTTGTGAATGTTGAGATGTTATATTGGTTTCACTGGTAAAAATAAATAATTGAAATGGGTATATATTTGTTTTTTGTTAAGTTGCCTAATAATTATGCACAGTAATAGTCACCTGCACACACAGATATCCCCCTAAAATAGCTATATAAAAACAAACTAAAAACTACTTCCAAAACTATTCAGCTTTGATATTAATGAGTTTTTTGGGTTCATTGAGAACATGGTTGTTGTTCAATAATAAAATTAATCCTCAAAAATACAACTTGCCTAATAACTCTGCACTCCCTGTATGTATACATGTGACCTTTAAACTTTTTCTGCAAGAATGACAATTTGTTTTTGATGCCACTTGAGCCCCATTTCCTTTTGATTGGGCAATTGATGGCTTTTTAAAGCACAGGTTGTGTATATGTAAAGGATTGAGTTAAAGTATTTATGAGACTTTCAGCTTGAGAAGACCACCTAAGAAAGTTTACAGAGAGTTAAGAGTGTGTCTATGAAATAATTTAAAAAAGGGAAAATTAGAATATATATATACATATATATACATATATATATATATATATATATATATATATATATATATATATATATATATATATATATATATATATATATATATACACACACACACACTGAAATATGTTTGACCATGTGCTACCACTGAGATTTAGTTAAATATTTTTGTTGTTTCAGAACAAACATCTGCTTCACTTGTCACTGTGTGAAGTACTTTCAATTAACTTTAGAATAGTTGTATACAATTCAAAAATAGTTTTTCCCCATCCTCTTTAATACTTATTAATGAGACTTATTTGTTAGATGCTTTTAAAAAAAATAAGTAAAAAAAAATTATCTTTAATTAATGGAATCAATAACAATATTATGGACTATACAAAACAAGAGACCTTACAAAACAAGAAACCTTATTATTGTTATTTATTTAATTTACTTTAAAGTAAAGTGAACATAGTGATCATCTTATGTATGAGTTTAAATAGATGGACTTTAAGAGTTATTTTTTTTTTAAAGAATGTAATAAAAAAGGACATGTTTTTACCATACGTCTCTCTTAAAAGACTAATCTGCGTTAAGATCCTTGATTGTTCCTACTGGAATACTTCCTACCACAGCGTCTACAAATCACCATGGTAATGAGATCATTTAAGCACATCACTAGAAACATGATCCTTAGTAACTGCCAATCAAGTGAAACAGTGCTTAACCAGCTCCACCTTCCTCTTTATCATTCTCTGTGTGATTGGCCAATAGGAGTGCCTTTCAGATGGCAGGCTACTTACAGAACACAGGTGCTCAGGTGTTCCATAAGTCTGGGATGCTGTAATTCAGAAAAACTCCTTGTTCCATGCAGGATTCAAAGAACACCCAGGTATCTCTTATGTGGTTTTAAAAATATGCAGTTTATGGGTAACATGCTCATATTAATAACTAATGGAAATCCTTTGTTTTTTTGTTGTAAAATATTAATAGCCTAGTTCACACAAAGGTATGATGGGAACAAAAGCCCATGTGGGGATATCTATAGAATCAGATAGAAATAAGTAGTTTATTCAATGTATAAAATGTCTTCTTAAGCATTCACATTTGGTAAATATTTAGGTGTATTAGCCTTTGGAATCGCACAGGTGCTTTATAAATATGTTATAACATTAGTTTAGTGCATCATGGCTCACGTAACAGAAAAATAAGTAGATACAACTTTAAACATTTTGCAAGATGAATATTCAGTGATTTAGAAATGTATCATAAAGACCCCTAATAAAAAATCCTATCTAACACACATATCCATGTTAATTCCTCCTCTTATTCTATGGTTAAGCAAGATATCTTGTTTGTAATTTATTCGTGTTTATAATATTTGTCATTAGTCAAGTACAGTATTACAGACAGATACATAAAGTAAAGAAGTTTCCCATAATAATATTGGTTAAAGAAACAGTCTACTCAAAAAATGTTAATGTTTAAAAAGATAGTTAATCCCATTATTACTCATTCTTCAGCTTTGCATAACCAACAGTAATATTAATACACTTTTTTACCTCTGTGATTACCTTGTATCTAAGCCTCTACAGATTGCCTCTTTATCTCAGTTATATTCACATACTTGCATTTAAGCCAATTAGTGCTGCTTCATAAATAACTTTACGGGAGAGAGCACGGTGTTATCTATATTACACAAATGAACTAGCACTGTCAGGATGTGAAAAGCTATAAAAATGCCCTTAGATAAAGGCAGCCTGCAGGGGAAATTTAGACATTCTATGATTAAGCGCCACTAGGGGGCACGAAACGCGTCAGACTATTCACTTGTACATGTCTGTCAAGGTTTTATCTTCCAAATAAACCTTTTTGCACTTTATTTTTGACCCATTGTGCAGCCTTTTTTTATTTTGACTTTCACTCTTTAGCGGTTTGGATGACGTCAGCCTCTTGCGACACCCCCTCTTCACAGGTAGAACACCGGCTGTAGCGTTTACTCTTTTACCGTCTATTCTAATTAATTACCCTAACTTTGGGTTATAGTAGAAAAATATTTAAACCATTTTTCAAGTTAGTTGTATTTTCATTTGTCCACTTCCATTTAATATTAATTCATGTAATTGTATTAATATCTGAAAATATCACTGCTAAAAAAATATTTTAGCATGTTTAACATATTTGATTGTTTATAAATATTTATAAATATATTTATTAATATTCTCTACAAAATACTTTAATGTAACATTTATTATATATGCACTAAAAAAAAGGACTTAAAACACCAGAAATTTTGCAGTGTATTAAGTAGGGTTTATAAAGAAATGGGCGCATAAGTTAAGGAAACTATAGACACATTTAGATGCTATGGCATCAACATTGATATTTTGTCATTACGTTACATATGGAATGTGTAAACACACACAACTTTTTCAATTGGCCTCCGTTTTTCAAGCTGAGAACACAGCTTGAAGCCCTTGTGGTGATGGGTTGCTCGGCAACTGCAAATTAAAGGGACATTATCATTTTATATTACAATCTCAAAGTGTTTAAACTATATAAATAAAAATAAACTCTGCAATATACTTCAATTTTTATTTTGTCCCCTTTGCCTGTAATTCCATTCTGAAATTGTGAGCTTTCGGTTCCTGTTAAAAAATGGAAGTGCAGAACACTGTTATATTCAACAGAGCCATTGGCTGCACACTCTAGTGACCTATTTATTAATGTCCCTAATTGGCCACAGCAGAGAAAGTAACCTAAGTTACAACATGGCAGCTCCCATTGTTTAATAGACACTAAAACTTTACACTTATTTTGTCAATATTTAAACAACTAATGAAAATTTAAAAAATACATCTACATGTTATTCTTAGACTAATCTTTTCTTTGAATGTATCATTCTATCTAGCGTTTATTTAGTGTTAAATGTCCCTTTAAGAAGTGCTTCGAGGTGAAGGGCTTAAAACTTTCCAGACTAATTTGTCTTGATTGATTAACAAGCCCTGCTCTTACACAACTGGTTGCTTGTGCAGCAGCTCATGCGATATAACTACTAGCCTCCAATGTAGTGGGACAAGTTTCTGCCTGGTAACATTGTTCACTCACATGTTGACAAAAGGGAAAAAAAATGTAAAGTGTAGGTTCAGGAATCATATCTCTTCCCACCAATAGAGCTGTAGGGGTTTTCCTTTATCTACCAGTGAGCTTTCTTCTCACAGATCAGTTCTGCACTAACAAAATTTAACCCCTTTGCAAGTCCTATTCTTCCTTTTATCTTTATTTTTTTTAGGCAAACATACAATTTTCTCTGAACTAAGTAAAATTTGATAAAAATATTTGGTATCCACCATTCTTTATTTCAAATGTTAAAGAAAAGAAACTTTGATTAATGACTTTAAATATTACTTAAAAAATTAAAACAAATGAGAATGGCCCGGACAAAAATATTGGTACTATAATACTTGGTAGCACAGCATTTGAAGACATCAATTGCCATAAAGAGGTTGCTCTGAATAAGATTTTTACACTTTTCAACTGGGATTTGGCCCACTCCTCTTAAGCAAACTGCTTCACTTCTCTCAGGTTTGATGGTTGTCTTTTCCCAACTGTGGGCAAGATTATGAGTGGAGCATAAACGTTTGATTGCGAACGATAAGGTGTTTATTGATAAGGGCTCAAAGAAATGAGGTCTCTCGTGTTTTATGAAAAAAAGGCAGACAAAGCTTTCGATACATACATGTACATATGTAAAGATGGATATGTGTGTATGTATGTATATATATATATATATATATATGTGTGTGTGTGTGTGTGTGTGTATATGTGTGTATATATATATATATATGTGTGTACATATGTATTTATATGTGTATATATGTATTTACAGATATATATGCACATATAAACACATAAATACATATGCACACATATCTAGAAATATATATAGATAGATAGATAGATAGATAGATAGATAGATAGATAGATAGATAGATAAAGATATATAAACAGTCCCCAGGATACCAAACCTGGCAAAGAATATATGGTAAAACTGGAATGGAGCAAAGACTGTCTTTGATGGGCTCCACTTGATAAAGGTTCAGATTGGAACCAAAACGTAATGGGTTAAGGCTCTTTCTTTGTACCAAGCACTTTATGGATTAAAGGCTGATTGAAAAGTATCTTGAGTTGCCTGCTCTATTCCAGTTTTACCATATATTCTTGGCCAGGTTTGGTATCCTTAGGACTGTTTGTAACTACTTATTGTGCAAAGCACCAGGCAGTTGTGTGGATGGTGTATGCCACTTGTTCTATAATTCTCTTTTTTATGCACTATTCATATTTAATAAAGTGTTATACTGTGTATCTACTTAAATATTTCACATTCCAATGTTGTGCAAATAGCAGAATTTGTTCTATTTGTAAATAGATATTCCAGTATATATATATCTTTATATAGCTATACCTATATATAATCATGTGTATATATATATATATATATATATAGTTATAGATATATATTTTACCAAAATACCATCAAATATATGTAGAAATATTTATTTAAGAATAAATAGAACATATTCTGCTATGGGAAGAACATTGGAAATTTAAATATTCATATTTTCATGTGGGGTTAGAGCACTTGAGAATATGTAATTGTGCGCGAATAGGGTGTTAGGTTTTTTCCACTTTTTTACTCTGTTTAATTCTATGGAATAGATTTTCACACACGATAGTATAAGTTTGGCTTTTTGCGCTTGTCGGTTACCGCTAGAGGGAAACAGTTTGCTTTCAGATTCTAGTGCAGTAAACACTTGCGCAAGAGCGTTAAATAGAGCTCCCCTCATATAAACACAGCTACCATAGAGTGCTAAAAACACTTGACTTTACTGTCCCTTTAAAAAAACAGTTGAAGGTAAGGGATGTTAAGGTATTTTTTTATATATAAATGCATAAGAATTTTTTTCTTCAAAATTTGCATTCCTCTGAAGCCCTGGACATGCTCATTAAATGGTTCTTAAGTGTTATTTGTCTCAGCTCCTTTATTCTAGCCAATAAGGGTTATAGATGAGTTCCTGCACTGAATAATCAATAGCTATGTAGGATGTATGAGGGCGACGGGTCTGAATTCCACAAAATTAACAAAAAAAGCACAATTTTCAGATTTTAATTACAGGAAATGCAGCAAAATAAATAATGCAAAGTTGTTTTACTACATCCAAAAAAACAAAACAATATTTTACAGGAAATGTATGTAATAATAGCAATGTTAAAAATGTATGCTATAATCATTCTAAAGACAATTTTATATCTTTTTTTCATTACCCTAAAATATATTAAATTATCAGCTGACAATGTGAGGAAAACACTAGTATTGACATTTACATTTCCTCATTAATGTCTAGATTATAAGTGAAGGGCATATTAACGCTCCCGCTCAAGTGTTAATTGCCCTGGAAATAAAATGTTTACTCTCGTTGGGTAAACTGGGTAAACTGTTTTCGCTCTAGTGGTAACCAAAGTAGCGCAAAAATCTGAAGTTAGAATATCGCTTGTGTGTTTACGTATTCCCCTATAGAAGTCAATGAGAGAAAAAAGTGGGATAAAACTAACACCCCATTCTTGCGCAGAAACACAATCGCATATTGTCATTTGCGCTAAATCAACATGAAAATAGGAATATTTCATATATCAATGTTCTTTACATATCAGAATATGTTCTATTTATTCATATTTATACATATATCTGATGGTATTTTGGTACAATATCTATACCTATATATATATACAGTATATATAGATGATTATATATATGTATAGATATATACAGATATATAAATAGGAATATCTATTTACAAATACATAGAACATATTCTGCTGCAGAGCATTGGAATGTGGAATATTTACAGTAAATACATAATTAAAATCTTTATTAAAAATGAATATTGCATAAAAAAATGAATATTGCATAAATATGCTTTTTACATGTTTTCATCAAAGGGTTCCAATGCACTTATATATGTATGTCTATATATGTATACATATGTATTTATGTATTTATATGTGTATATGTCTGTAAATACATATATACGCATATAAATACATATGTACTCATATATATATATATATATATATATGTATACATCTTTAGAGATCTATATGTATGTCTGTTAAATTCCTTTGCCTGCCTTTTTTTTCTAACACTTGAGATCTCATATCTTTGAGCCTTTATAAAACTTTTGTATGCAATATGTTTTTTTAAATACTTTTTATTAGATATTGTTATTATGAGTGTAACTATACTTTGTAACTTATTTTTAATGTGTTTTGTGCAACTTCTGTTTCACCAAACAGTTAACCAGAGCACTGAAGTCGCAGTAATCATTATAGCATAAATCGAGATTGTGCTCACACGATTGCAATTACTTTCAACTGCTAATATGAGAGGTAAGCCAGATGAGCGCAATACCCTTGCAATATATACACCTTAGTGCAAACGTTTGCGCTCTACTCGTAATCTAGCCCTTAATAACTTTAATGAATGCAGCAAAGTGTCCAAACCTCGTAAATAAAAACATAGTTATAAAGTTTAAAATAATTATCGTTTCCTATTGACAAAATGAAAATTGCATCATCTAATTAGCTATGTCTTTAGATTTTAATCACATTTATTAACACAACACTAGTCTACCTCCAACACACAACATGTTTAACAGACATAAAAAAAAAATATATCATAATGACAATAATTAAATTACAGAGAAAGAATATAGGAAATAATCAACCACAATTATAATTAATTAGACATAATTAGAAGTTTCTAAAAGCGAATCCTTAGAAATAAAAATTGATCCTAACTACTAACTAAATCAATTTATTATATTAATGGTTGACTTCTAAACCTAAACTAAATGTCTAAAAGAAGCATTACAGTAAAGAAAATCTAAATAAAGAGAAAACACAGCAAGTTTTTCTGAAAGGGTTAGTTTTAACTAGTTTAAATTGATCTTAAAACTGGCCCTGAAATGCACGCACAACGGATTCTCAAGTATTGCTAACCTACTGGCTAAAAAGAACGGATCCTACAGCTCAGTGGTTGGATAGTGACAAACTTTTAGAAACAAACCAAAAAAAAAAAATTACTAAGCACAGAAACATTACATTTTCATAAAACAATATATATACTTAAAGGGACAGTATACATCAATTTTACTTTAACTGCATGTAATAGACACCACTATAAAGAATAATATGCAAAAATACTGATGTAAAAATCCAGTATAAAACTGTTTAAAAACTTACTTTGAAGCTCCCAGTTTAGCACTGTTGAAAAGGTTACCTGGAACACCCACTGCAAGTGGTTATATAGCAGACACTGCTAGGTCCCCCTTCCTCTACATATGAAAAGACTCTTTACACAAACAGGAGCGAGCTGGAGTATGTATAGATCAGTATTCTCCTAAAACTTTGGGCTTGGTTAGGAGTCTGAAAATCAGCACAATGTTATTTAAAAATAAGCAAAACTATACTTTTTTTTTTTTAAAAAAGGGCTATTTAAATGGTTCATCTACAAAACATGTATGCAATGAAAAATCTAGTGTATAATGTCCCTTTAAAAATAATATTTTTAAATCTAAGGAACAAAAAATATTTTTATGTCCCTTAAAATAAATTGGAAATTAAAATGGGTTGATTCATAATGTATAGAAACTTGGAAATTACATTTACACTTTTTCTAATGTTTCTTAGATCCATCATCATTTTTATGTTTCAATAGACTCATCTCCCCTCATGTACTTCTTAAAGAGACAAGTGACACCTCAGCTGAACGTTTCCAAGGTTTTGTGAGGAGAGAGCTATTAACTCCTTTATCAATCCTCCTTTTGCTATGGCTAGTTAGGAGTAAACATAAATTAGCTCCTGAACTGATCAAGCAATCACTATGTAGAATGTAGCAAGGTTAGTAATATGGATCTCTCTCACCCTGTTCAGGGTCAGTGGAAAAGTTTTCAGATATAAACTACAGGAAACACTTGCAAAATAAATAATACATGTTTATTGCAAATGTATAGTTTTATGTTAACAGATTTGTATTACATTTTAAAGAATTTGTTACAAGAGATCAAAAGAGAGCAAATGTAATGAAAATACCAAGAAACTCAAATACCCATGAAGTAGTTGCACAAGAAGATATTAAAATTGCAAACAAATGTAAATTTGTGTAAGATTATAAAACAGAGGCTATAAATAAATAAACAAAATATAATAATAATTGACTTAAAGGGACACAGAACCCACATTTTTTATTTCATGGTTCAGATAGAGCATGTAATTTTAAGCAACTTTCTAATTTACTTCTATTATCAATTTTTCTTCGTTCTCTTGCTATCTTTATTTGAAAAGAAGGCATCTCAGCTAAGGAGCCAGCACATTTTTGGTTCAGCAAGAACAACCCAGGTTGTTCACCAAAAATGGGCCGGCATCTAAACTTACATTCTTGCTTTTCAAATAAACATACCAAGAGAATGAAGACAATTTGATAATAGGAGTAAATTAGAAAGTTGCTTAAAATTGCATGCTCTATCTGAATCACAAAATAATTTTTTTGGGTTCAGTGTCCTTTTAACTTGTAAAAGGAGGAAAGGGGATGAGGTAGAACCGAGGGAATAGAGAAAGGGGGCAGAAGAGAAGGGGAAGCAAAAGTTTCCTCAAACAATTCCAAGAGACGTGTGAAGAACCATAAGTGCTTTTTCTGCAACCATATTTCTAGACAGCTAAAATGCAATCAAAAAGTGAACAAAATTACAAATAAGAAAGGATACATAAACTAGTTGTTAATGGATAAAAGATGTAGATTTGTCTGAAAAAAAGAAAATAAAAAGTTACATTTGTGGAACAGCAAAAGGAAAAATATTTGAAAAAAATTACTTCTCATCAGGGGATATATAAGCTTAAACATACTAGTAATGGCTAACGGGTGTTAAACCAGTGGAGGGCATGGCCACTATTCCAGATCTCGAGCCACACCACCATAGTAAGGGAAGAGTTAGTGGGGGAGGGGATGAAATGGAAAAAGTTGGAAATAGGTATGTGGTATGATTTCCATTCACTGGGTTGAAAATAACGGAGTTAATAATTTCCATCGATCCCAATCAAATCAAATAATTGTAATTTTATCCAGTTTGCCTATCCTACCATAATACAATTTTTCTAAGGCAATAGTGGGAGATACTAGATGGCACCACTCCAATAATGATGCTTCCAGCATTTAGCTATTAGTCTTTTTGCACAGTTTAGCATAATGGAGTACCTATACTGACAGGTCATGTTAGGGGGCAAATTCAAAAGATATTCTTCAAGAAAGTAAGATATATGTGTGCAAATAATTTGTTCAATAACTAATTATCATTTCATAAGACCGAATGTAAACATTTTGGGCCAGATTCTGTGCATTTTGTGTGAAAAGGGGTTTATTGCAGCTGTTTGCAAGCGTTAGATGTAGCGCTAATATTACAAGTTGAAAGTAAATGTGATCACTTGAGCACAACTGAAGTTAACGGGCATCTGGATAGCACATCCTCAGAGCTCTGGTTAACTGTTTTGCAAAAAAAAAGTGTCACAGAACATATCAAAGATATATTTAAAAGTACAGTTACACTTATAATAACAATATCTAATAAAAAGTATTTAAAAAAAAAATTGCACAAAAAGATTATAAGGGCTCAAAGATATGAGGTCTCAGGTTTAACATAGAGATACATACATATACATGTCTAAATATGTATGTGGGAGTGTATTATTATTATTATTCTTTATTTATAAAGCGCCAGCAGATTCCACAGCTCTGTCCATGGGTACAAAGTTAAAAGTACAACAGTGAGACATTACAATATAAGACAAAATTTAACATACAAATACAGGGGTAATTGAGGGTCCTATTCCCGTGGGAATTTACAATCTATATGGGTAGGAGGATGGGAAAGAGGAGGTGGGGACTGCAAAGGTGAGAATGATGTTAGTGAGGCGTTAGATGAGGGTAACTGTTAGGTAAGTGTGGAAACTGGTGGTAACATTAAAATGTTCCATAGCCTTTGATGGAGATAAATGTTTTTACCAACCTTTACCTCCTCAATGGAAACTAGCCCTGAGTTGGGTGATAAGCTTCCCTGAACAAAAAGGTCTTTAGTGAGCGTTTAAAGGAGGACAGGTTAGGGAAAGTCTGACAGCTTGAGGAAGTGCGTTCTAGAGGGTTGCTGCCGCACAAGAGAAGTCCTGTAGTCTAGCATGGGAGGAGGTGATGGTAGAGGATGCAAGGAGCAAGTCATTGTTGGATCTTAGGAGGCGGGCTGGAGTCAATTTGTTGATGAGTGAGGACAGGTAGGGTAGGGCAGCGTTGGTAAGGGCTTTATAGGTCAGGGTGAGAATTTTTAATTTAATTCTGCTGTGAATGGGGAGCCAGTGAAGGGACTCGCAGAGCAATGCAGCAGAAACAGAGCATCGGTAGAGGTGGATTAGCCTGGCAGAGGCATTCAGGATGGATTGAAGGGGGAGAAGTGGGAGAGAGGGAGGCTAGTCAAGTCGGGAAACTACCAGAGAGTGGATTAGCTGTTTATTAGTTTCAGCGCTCAGAAACTGACAAATTTTGGAGATATTGCATAGGTGGTTGGGGCAGGATGAAGAGAGCAATTGGATGTGGGGAATGAAGGACATATTTGAATCAAGTGTGACTCCAAGACAGCGGACTTGGGGTGATGGGGAGATAATGGTGTCGCCAACAGTGATAGAAAAATTAGAAACTGGAGTAGAATTAGAGGGAGGGATTAGAAGTAGCTCTGTCTTGGACATGTTTATTTTTAGGTGGTGAGAGGCCATCCAGGAAGAAATGCCAGATAAGCAGTCGCTGATGTGAGAATTGACAGAAGGAGAGAGTAAAGGGGTGGATAGTTAGATCTGGATCATCCCCATAGAGGTGATAGTTGAAGCCATAGCTGTTAATAAGTTTACCCAGTAAAGAAGTGTAAATAGAGAAGAATAGAGGACCCAGAACAGAGCCTTGAGGTACTCCAACAGACAGAGGCAATGGAGAGGAGGAGTCACCAGCAAAAGAGACAGAGAAGGATGTGATAGAGAGATATGAGCAGGAGAGGGCAGTGACGCAGAGCCCAAGAGAGCTGAGAGTCTGTAGGAGGATGGGATAGTCAACAGTGTCAAAGGCAGCAGAGAGGTCAAGTAAGATGAGTATAGAGTAGTAGCCATTGTTTTTAGCAGAAAGGAGATCGTTAGTAACCTTGGTGAGGGCAGTCTCAGTTGAGTGTTGGGGACAGAAGCCATATTGCAGGGGGTCAAGCAATGAGTTAGACAGGAAGTGGGTTAGGCGATCAACAACTAGTTTTTCAAGGACTTTTGAAGCTAGCGGAAGCAGTGATATGGGGCCGTAGTTTGTAGAAGAATTGGGGTCAAGGGAGGGTTTTTTGAGGATGGGGGTGACCTTTGCATGTTTGAAAGAAGATCAGAATGAACCGGTAGAAAGGGATAGGTTGAATATGTGAGTAAGAGCTGGTGTGATGGTGAAAGAAAGGCATAAGATGTGAAGGAATAGTTTCAAAAGGGCAGGTAGTGAGGTGTGAGGAAGGCAGGAACTCATTTAATTCTCAGTGATTGGGGGGAGGGTGCAGAGAATGGCAGAGGGGGTGACTGGAGGCAAAGTTGGGAGATTGCAGGCTTGTGTTGGGATGTTGCTTCGGATGGTAAGTGTTTTATTGAAAAAGTAATCAGCCAGGTCTTGAGCACAAAATGCAGGTGGGTAGAGGAGAGAGTGGAAAATGGAGAAGAGTCGTTTAGGATTTGAGGAGTGAGTAGATATAAGAGAAGAGCTCTTAGTAGCTGAAGGGCAGAGGTGTAATAATAAAGAATTAACTTATAGTGGATAAAGTCACGTTCAGAGGGGGATTCACATTCAGCAGTGCAGGAGCATTTTTGTAGGTCGCATGTTTGCTGAGAGTGCAAGGGCTGGAGCAGATAACATGGGGCTTGGCATAGTTGCAGAGGAGCAAGAGTGTCAATGGCAGAGGAGAGAGTATTGTTATAGTGGGTTGTAGCAAGGTCAGGGCAGGATATTGTGGAAGTGTGAGGGAGACGTTTTTGAATTAGGTTGGAAAGTTGGAGATGATCCACATTGTGCAGATTTCTACAGGTGCAGGGGCAAGGGGGAGAAGTATGTTTAGCCTGTATATTAAGATTAAAGGTGAGCAGATGGTGCTCTGAGATGGGAAATGGGCGACAGGCGATGCCAGAAAGAGAGCAGAGATATAGGAGAATACCAGATCGATAGAGTGTCCATCGCGGTGAGTAGGGAGTAGTGTGGATTGTGAGATGCTCCTAAGAATTCTTACTGGCTCTACATATGTATTTATTTGTGTAATTATGTATTTACAGACATATATAGACATAATTAACACATAAATACATATGTATACATATAGAGATACATATATTCAAGTGCACAAACAACCGCTTTATAAACCCGATATTGCTTGCGCTTAGCAGTTAGAGCGCCACTCATAATCTGCCCATAACTCAGATACTTTGTATTGTGACTAAGAATATTCTAATCCATTGGAAAACAATTTTCACGTAATTTTTTTTTAAAAAATGTATAATTTTAATACCTTTTACTCTTTTTTTTAGTGAGGGTGGGAAGGGTTTTTCATCTTTTGCATGCTTAGATCACATTATAGCAAACATGACCATTTCCTAGTTCCATTAAAGTGCTAGAATTGCAAGAAAATCACAAAAATATTCACAAACAAAATATTAATGTCAACCTACAGCAGTGCCATACCCTACTTTACATTTTATGTAGACTTTAAATAAAAGTTATATTTATTTTCTTATGTAAAGAAAAGTGTTTAAAGTAAATTCTTAACACACCCTTTTGACACTGATAACCTATGGCATGTGAGGGTAAGTACATTTGTTTAACCCAAATAAATTATCTAGTAAGTTTTACCTCCTTCTGTAAATAGACACAACAGCTACCTATAGAAATACCATAATTATCCATACATTACCTTACATAGGTCATTTCAATACATATTTGAGGCATATCCTGCTATTGAAGCATAAAATAAAAAAAAAAAAGAATTAAAGGGCACATAAGGAAACATACTGTATCATACATCTGGGCAAAACCAGTTACAAGTTTACTTTTTTGATATAAAAAAGCTGGTTAAACTTATTTTGAAAGTAGCAGAGAGAAAAAAATAGGCCTATTGCAATATCAATACCTATTGGATGTTAGAGACAACTCCTGTAGCTGTGTTATGCCCATGAGCAAGAAGAAGGAATGACAGATTTTTGGATGGTACAAAGGAAGGAGGGAGGGAGATTTTAAATATATGTGTTTGATGAAACAGAAAAAGAAATACATTGTGTGTTCATGGATTTTTGTTTAAAGGGACATTCACCACCAAAATGATTCTTGTTTAAAAAGATAGATAACGCCTTTACTACCCATTCCCCAGCTTTTCACAACCAACATTGTTATATTATTTATCCTATATTGTTTATGTATAACCGTTAAACCTCTACATTTTTGCCTGTTTCTAAGCCACTAAAGACAGCCTCTTATCACATATGTTTTTATTAGCTTTTCACAACAGGAGAGTGCTAGTTCATGTGAGCCATATAGATAACATTGTGCTCATGACCGTGGGTTGTGGCAGACACTGCACTAATTGGATAAAATGTAAGTCAATTAATAATAAATGAAAAGTATAGAGAATAGAAATCCAATGGCACTACTTCTTTTATTAAAAAAACCTTTGGATCCCAAGTAGATAAATCTTGTATGAACAATAGCATCTGTATTGGGGGTTGGGGGTGCTGTGTATTAAGTTTATTAACACACGGGCTTTAAGAGAGGTGAAGAGACCACCTCTTACAAACAATACACTAGTAGCACTCTAGGGTTTAGAAAGAATCATATATTTAGAACAAAAGGAGGTGTGAACCTCCAAAAATTGTACACATGGAGAGCACTCAAATTCCCTTTATGTGTGATATTAGACTGAGTAACAAGTGGCGGATAAACTAGAAAAATTAAAATATAACTTTTATTGGGACTTTAAAAATAATGGCAAGACAATACATTTAAAAATACAGGAACATATAATAACTTAAATCAGGACAAGAACAGCAACAACTGACCTATCCAATTAAAGGTTACTCTTAGATAAACCCTGCGTAATGGAATTATTAGCTAGTCTTTATTGTGTATAGACCTAGAATGTCATATTAATCCATCGTCCTAAGACCAGGGGGTCGATCCGATAAAAATCGTCACCCGCAAAAGCCGGCGACGCCAAGAATTGCGCGGATTTGGTATCCTATATACGGCGTAAGCTAGAAGTTACGCGCGTATATTTCTGCCGTCGCCCGCAGTTTTTTGGGCCATAGGCAGGTATACCAAACCCGCGCAGTTTGGTATCCAATATGCAGCGTAAGGACTTACGTGGCGAAAATGGAGAAAACTTACTCCATTTTCACCTCGCCACAAAAAGCAGCCGTAAGAAGCCTTACGCTGACTATTGGAGCCCCGTAACTCCCTAAACTAGCTGCTAAAATAAACCTAACACCTAACGCATGCGCAATGTCTATCTCCCTGTCAACCGCGATCTTCTAAAATAAACCTAACACCTAACGCATGCGCAATGTCTATCTCCCTGTCAACCGCGATCCCCCAATCCCTAATAAAGTTATTACCCCCTAAAACGCCGCTCCCGGACCCCGCCGCCATCTACATAAACTAACCCCCTACTGTGAGCCCCTAAAACCGCCGCCATCTACCTTATCTATCCCGTAATCTGACCCCTTACACCGCCGCCACCTATATAAAAATTATTAACCCCTAATTTAATCTACCTACCCCGCCGCCAGCTATGTTATCTATATTAACCCTAAGTATATTATAGTTAATATAGTTATTACATTATATATATTAACTATATTAACCCTAATTATATTAGGGTTAATATAGTTAATATAGTTACTATAGTATTTATATTAACTATATTAACTCTATCTAACCCTAACACCCCTAACTAAATTTATATTAAATTAATCTAATTAATTTATAAACTAAAATATTCCTATTTAAATCTAAATACTTACCTATAAAATAAACCCTAAGATAGCTACAATATAATTAATAATTACATTATAGCTATGTTAGGGTTAATATTTATTTTACAGGTAAATAGTTAATTATTTTAACTAGGTATAATAGATATTAAATAGTTATTAACTATTTAATATCTACCTAGTTAAAATAATTACCCAATTACCTGTAAAATAAATCCTAACCTAAGTTACAAATACACCTACACTATCAATAAATTTAATAAACTACTAACATCTATCTAAAAATACAATTAAATTAACTAAACTAAATTACAAAAACAAACAAACACTAAATTACAAAAAATAAAAAAAAGATTACAAGATTTTTAAGCTAATTACACCTATTCTAAGCCCCCTAATAAAATAATAAACCCCCAAAATAACAAAAATTCCCTGCCCTATTCTAAATTAAACAAATTTCAAAGCTCTTTACCTTACCAGCCCTTAAAAGGGCCTTTTGTGGGGCATGCCCCAAAGAATTCAGCTCTTTTGCATTCAACAAATACAATCACCCCCCCCCCCATTACAACCCACCACCCACATACCCCTATTCTAAACCCACCCAAACCCCCCTTAAAAAATCCTAACACTACCCCCCTGAAGATCTCCCTACCTTGTCTTCACCACACCGGGCCGAACTCCTGATCCGATCCGGGCGATGTCGTCCTCCAAGCGGCAAAGAAGAAATCTTCCTCCGGCGACGTCTTCCTCCAAGCGGCAGCAAAGTCTTCATTCTTCCGGCGGCATCTTCAATCTTCTTTCTTCGCTCCGCCGCCGCGGAGCATCCATCCCGGCCGACTGCTAAACTTGGAATGAGGTACCTTTCAATGACGTCATCCAAGATGGCGTCCGCCGAATTCCGATTGGCTGATAGGATTCTATCAGCCAATCGGAATTAAGTTAAAAAAATCTGATTGGCTGATTGAATCAGCCAATCAGATTCAAGTTCAATCCGATTGGCTGATCCAATCAGCCAATCAGATTGAGCTCGCATTCTATTGGCTGATCGAGTTCGGCCCGGTGTGGTGAAGACAAGGTAGGGAGATCTTCAGGGGGGTAGTGTTAGGATTTTTTAAGGGGGGTTTGGGTGGGTTTAGAATAGGGGTATGTGGGTGGTGGGTTGTAATGGGGGGGGGGGGGTGATTGTATTTGTTGAATGCAAAAGAGCTGAATTCTTTGGGGCATGCCCCACAAAAGGCCCTTTTAAGGGCTGGTAAGGTAAAGAGCTTTGAAATTTGTTTAATTTAGAATAGGGCAGGGAATTTTTGTTATTTTGGGGGTTTATTATTTTATTAGGGGGCTTAGAATAGGTGTAATTAGCTTAACCCCTTAGTGACCAGAGCACTTTTCCATTTTCTGTCCGTTTGGGACCAAGGCTATTTTTACATTTTTGCGGTGTTTGTGTTTAGCTGTAATTTTCTTCTTACTCATTTACTGTACCCACACATATTATATACCGTTTTTCTCGCCATTAAATGGACTTTCTAAAGATACCATTATTTTCATCATATCTTATAATTTACTATAAAAAAAATGATAAAATATGAGGAAAAATGGAAAAAAACACACTTTTTCTAACTTTGACCCCCAAAATCTGTTACATATCTAAAACCACCAAAAAACACCCATGCTAAATAGTTTCTAAATTTTGTCCTGAGTTTAGAAATACCCAATGTTTACATGTTCTTTGCTTTTTTTGCAAGTTATAGGGCCATAAATATAAGTAGCACTTTGCTATTTCCAAACCATTTTTTTCCAAAATTAGCGCTAGTTACATTAGAACACTGATATCTTTCAGGAATCCCTGAATATCCCTTGACATGTATATATTTTTTTTTTGTAGACATCCCAAAGTATTGATCTAGGCCAATTTTGGTATATTTCATACCACCATTTCACCGCCAAATGCGATCAAATACAAAAAATTGTTCACTTTTTCACAAATTTTTTCACAAACTTTAGGTTTCTCACTGAAATCATTTACAAACAGCTTGTGCAATTATGGCATAAATGGTTGTAAATTCTTCTCTGGGATCCCCTTTGTTCAGAAATAGCACACATATATGGCTTTGGCGTTGCTTTTTGGTAATTAGAAGGCCGCTAAATGCCACTGCGCACCACAAGTGTATCATGCCCAGCAGTTAAGGGGTTAATTAGGGAGCTTTTAGGGAGCTTGTAGGGTTAATTTTAGCTTTAGTGTAGTGTAGTAGACAACCCCAAGTATTGATCTAGGCACATTTTGGTATATTTCATGCCACCATTTCACCGCCAAATGCGATCAAATTAAAAAAAACGTAAAATTTTTCACAATTTTAGGTTTCTCACTGAAATCATTTACAAACAGCTTGTGCAATTATGGCACAAATGGTTGTAAATGCTTGTCTGGGATCCCCTTTGTTCAGAAATAGCAGACATATATGACTTTGGCGTTGCTTTCTGGTAATTAGAAGGCCACTAAATCCTGTTGCGCCTCACACGTGTATTATGGCTAGCAGTGAAAGGGTTAATTAGGGAGTTTGTAGGGAGCTTGCAGGGTTAATTTTAGCTTTAGTGTAGAGATCAGCCTCCCATCTGACACATCCCACCCCCTGATCCCTCCCAAACAGCTCCCTTCCCTCCCCCACCCCACAATTGTCCCCGCCATCTTAAGTACTGGCAGAAAGTCTGCCAGTACTAAAATAAAAGGGTTTTTAAAAAAAAATGAATTTTTTTTTTAGCATATTTACATATGCTACTGTGTAGGATCCCCCCCTTAGCCCCCAACCTCCCTGATCCCCCCCAAAACCGCTCTCTAACCCTCCCCTCTGCCTTATTGGGGGCCATCTTGGGTACTGGCAGCTGTCTGCCAGTACCCAGTTTGCAATAAAAAAATGCTTTTTTTTTGTTTTTTTTGGTTTTTTTCTGTAGTGTAGCTTCCCCCCCCCCCCCCACCCCCCACAGACTAACCCCCACCACCTTGCTTATTGTTTAACATTTTTTTTTTAACATATTTTTTATTTCCCATTTTCTGTAGTGTAGCGGTTCCCACCCGCTCCCTCCCCGTGCACGCGCCCGCCCCCACCCTCCCGTGCACGCGCGCGCGCGCCCGTGCGCGCCCCCAGCCACCCCCGCCCACGATCCCGCCCCCCTTCACATCCACATGGCCATCGATGGCCGCCACCCGCCTCCCGGTCCGGCTCCCACCCACCAACGCAGGTAGCCACCGATCTCCGGTGCAGAGAGGGCCACAGAGTGGCTCTCTCTGCACCGGATGACTTAAAAACGTTATTGCAGGATGCCTCCATATCGAGGCATCACTGCAATAACCGGAAAGCAGCTGGAAGCGAGCAGGATCGCTTCCAGCTGCTTTCCACACTGAGGACGTGCAGGGTACGTTCTCAGGCATTAACTGCCTTTTTTCTGAGGACGTACCCTGCACGTCCTCAGTCGTTAAGGGGTTAAAAATCTTGTAATCTTTTTTTTATTTTTTGTAATTTAGTGTTTGTTTTTTTTTGTAATTTAGTTTAGTTAATTTAATTGTATTTTTAGATAGATGTTAGTAGTTTATTAAATTTATTGATAGTGTAGGTGTATTTGTAACTTAGGTTAGGATTTATTTTACAGGTAATTGGGTAATTATTTTAACTAGGTAGATATTAAATAGTTAATAACTATTTAATATCTATTATACCTAGTTAAAATAATTAACTATTTACCTGTAAAATAAATATTAACCCTAACATAGCTATAATGTAATTATTAATTATATTGTAGCTATCTTAGGGTTTATTTTATAGGTAAGTATTTAGATTTAAATAGGAATATTTTAGTTTATAAATTAATTAGATTAATTTAATATAAATTTAGTTAGGGGTGTTAGGGTTAGATAGAGTTAATATAGTTAATATAAATACTATAGTAACTATATTAACTATATTAACCCTAATATAATTAGGGTTAATATAGTTAATATATATAATGTAATAACTATATTAACTATAATATACTTAGGGTTAATATAGATAATATAGCTGGCGGCAGGGTAGGTAGATTAAATTAGGGGTTAATCATTTTAATAGAGATGGCGGCGGTGTAAGGGGCTTAGATTAGGGGTTAATAATTTTAATATAGATGGCGGCGGTGTTAGGGGCTCACTTTAGGGGGTTATAGATATAATATAGCTGGCGGCGGGGTACGGGAGCGGCGGTTTAGGGGTTAATAATTTTATTAGGTTGCGGCGGGGTAAAGGAGCGGCGGTTTAGGGGTTAATAGCATTTTTATTGTTAGGCTAGTGAGGGGGGATAGCGGATAGAGGGTTAGACAGTGCGGGCTATGTTAGGGAGGCGTGTTAGACAGTGCGGGCTATGTTAGGGAGGCGTGTTAGACAGTGCGGGTGTTTTAGACTTTAGTCAGGTTTTATAGGCGCCGGCAGATTCTAACGTGGCGCAAGTCACTGGCGACGCCAGAAATTTGTACTTACGCAGATTTCTGGACATCGCTGGTTTGTGAGACTTACGGCACGTTAGCATCTGACGGCGACCTATATGGGATAGCTCGAGTTGCGAGCTGAAACTGCGGGCGACGCCGGTTCCCTCGCTTGCGCCGCAAACTGCGATCGATATCGGATCGCGCCCTACTTGTCTAATAATTGTATCTCAATGGTGAGACAAGGAAATTCCTAATGGTGGATATAGGTCAGATATAGTGATCAGATTACATGTCAACATGCAATAATTTTAGTGGTTATGGTATATTGTGATATACCATGTACATATAATCAGATTTTGTTGTATCATATATGGAATATAATTCAACATTTGCATGAATTTATTGGTATTGTAAACACTATTTGAATGAATTTGTCATGAATAAAACTATTCCACTTGATCAATAAATTTGTCATGAATAAAGCTATTCCACGTAATCAATGGGATATAAGATGTGAATAGTGTTTATCTAAATATGTTTCCACTATTGTGGTTGATAGCAGATATACTCTTAAATTACAAGGTCTAGTGTTAAATCCCTCTGATAATCACAGGCATTCACTGGTATTGTGATGCTGTATGCCCATAAAATGCAACAATTTAGCACTAGTTAATAACCTAGGTAGGTACTACAACATTTCCCTGATTGAGGGTTAGCTGAAATAAGTAATGGTTGATATGCACAAAGAATTTTTTTATAATTATATATATCTCTATTAAAAGTTATTGCCACATATAAACACACCCTATATGGATATGTTAAACTTTTTAGCATCAAGTATATCCAGAGTAAGAATTAAACGCTCTGAGCGTGCTAGATATGTACCGGTAGTACTAATTATCAGTAATCTGCTACTCAGTTGTATTCAAATGCATATTTGACTTGTCAGTTTCCTTGCTGACCATATCCAAACCATATTATTCCCAGACTCAACCGAGTAATAACAAGGTACTTAATATAAATAGCAATATAGTTGCTGCATGTCCCTGTGTTTAACCACAAATAATGATTTTAACAACCAGCTGCTTAGGTCTGTATAGTTCGTCTAAATCAAGACACTACAGGCTATAAGAAGTCAAAGTTAACTAATTTTAGAATTGCTTTTAAGTTAGTTTCCTGCTGAGTTAAAACAACAAATATACGGAGCCCATTAACTCCCAACTTCCCCTGAAATGTTTTGCCGAGATACTCGGCTTTCTCAAAAGCACAGCACCGAGTATTTATATTAATATATACAGGTGGCCCTCGTTTTACAACGGTTCAATATACACCGTTTCAGAATAACAACCTTTTTTTTCCAGTCATGTGACTGCTATTGAAAAGCATTGAGAAGCAGTGCATTTATTAAAATAGCCAGTGGGTGGAGCTGTCCGCTTGTGTTGCAGCAAAGCCAAGCAAGCTGAAATTAATCAGTTTAACCAGACCTGAGCTATCGAGCAGATTTCAAAGGAACAAGATCTTCCTGTCTATAAATCAGTCCAGATTGGAATGCATAGAAAGAACTGTTTGCAGAAAAATGCAGGTGAAGTCTGTGTTGTGTGATTATTGTATTAGGTTTATAATGCTGTCTAGCAAATGTTTTTGTTCATTTAACTTAGTTTAATTATATATTCTGTGTTGTGTTATTATTTTATTAGGTTTATAATGCTGTTTAGCATTTAAAGCCTTCATTTCAAAGCTTTAAAAATAATGTATTAGGTGTTACTTATGACAATTTTGAGAGGAGCCTGGAACCTATCTCCCTCACTTCCCATTGACTTACATTATAAACTGGGTTTCAATTTACAACGGGTTCGATTTACAACCATTCCTTCTGGAACCTAACCCCGGCGTAAACTGAGGGCTACCTGTACTACTGTAGTAGGAGGGCAAGATATAATTCCCTCCTAGCAATTTCTAGTAATTATAATCCCTTTTTATCTCTCAGTGGTGCCATTGGGCTCCTTTTTCTTTGCCATTTAGAAAGAATCATGCAGCTTAATAACTGGTAAAAGTAAACAACTAACATCGAGTATAGAAATGTGGGATCAAATTATATTAAAGCTTAACTTTTATTAAGTTACAAAATCAAATAGGATGATATACATTAAAAGCACATTTAGGTACCTAAAGTAGTGAATTGTGTATTAAAAGGGACACTGAACCCAAATTTGTTCTTTCGTGATTCAGATAGAGCTTGATATTTTAAGCAACTTTCTAATTTACTCCTATTATCAAATTTTCTTCATTCTCTTGGTATCTTTATTTGAAATGCAAGAATGTAAGTTTAGATGCTGGCCCATTTTTGGTGAACAACCTGGGTTGTTCTTGCTGATTGGTGGATAAATTCATCCACCAATAAAAAAAAGTCATGTCCAGAGGTCTGAACCTAAAAAAGCTTAGATGCCTTCTTTTTCAAATAAAGATAGCAAGAGAACAAAGAAAATTGATAATAGGAGTAAATTAGAAAGTTGCTTAAAATTGTATGCTCTATCTGAATCACAAAAGAAAAAAATTTGGTTCAGTGTCCCCTTAAAGGGACATTCCAGTCAAAATTTAAATGCACATAGATTTATTACATCTTTGAATAGAAACATATTTGCAATATACATGTATTGGCAAAAATGCTTCTAGTAAAAGTTATCACTGTTTTAGTGTTAACATTTTCTCTGCACGTGCATGTGAAGCATAGCTAGATATTGTCACTGCACCCACATTTTAAATAATGCAGCTGCTCAGATAATCAATGG
Source organism: Bombina bombina (assembly GCF_027579735.1). Lineage (NCBI taxonomy): Eukaryota > Metazoa > Chordata > Amphibia > Anura > Bombinatoridae > Bombina > Bombina bombina. Next base: position 305,123,035 of record NC_069502.1, on the reverse strand, counting down.
GGCTTGTTTCATGTTAGCAATTAACTAATTGAGCAATTACCAGATGTTACAAGCACCTTAGGCTCTCTGAGCAAGTGCTGTGTTTAAAATGCTGGTGCACGGTGCATATTCAAATACACTTTTGATACAGCTAAAGCTTTTATTAGAAGCATATTTACTAATACATGTATATTACAAAAATGCTTCTTTTTAATACCAAAATACATCCATGTGGTTTCCAATTTTGGCTGGAATATCCCTTTAACTAAAGGAGTGAGTTGCCAACCATAGTTTACAAAATGTACTATAAGCTTGCTCAGCGGATTCCAGCACACCTAATATATTGCTGGTTCCATAAGATTCCAATATCTCTGAATTTCACTTATAAATGACCTGGTTCCACACATTCACGTTCGTAATACCAACACATATATTAGCTTGACCTTCTGTACATGGAAAAGCTTGTGGTTTACTTGTAATGAGAGAGCAAGTAGAGCCAGTGTTATTAGCTTAAAGATTCTGAATGATTAATATTAAAAGTGCCGCTGGTTATTGGCACGATAGGGGTTAATATGGTCTCAAGATACACAATAAGTTAGTGACAATGGATAAGCTCAAAACAGGGGCGAAACTACAGGGGGTGCAGAGGTCGCAATTTTTTTTTTTTAATAAAAAACGTTGACCTGCCACTGCCTGCACTGATTTCATGTGAGTGTGAAATGATGCTTCACTAGTGTCTCTGACTACAGTGGTTAGTATTTCTGTTTTACCCACTGGTGTTTACGTGTGTATGTATGTGACTGTGTGTGTATTTATGCATGTATGTGTGTTTGTGTGTGTATGTTTGTGGAACCAGCAACCTTGTTACTACAGCAAGGGGGGTGCAGGGGGTAAACAGTGTCAATCTATACATTACCACTATATACAGTACGGGGGGGCTGGACCATGTCACAGACTACTGTGGTCACTTTATAAAGTACTGGGGCGGGTAGGGTCAGGCCAGCCATCTCACCGGCAGATTACAGACTGTGTCACTGACTCACTATATACAGTACTGGTGGGTTAAACAGTGTCACTATATTCAGTAATAGGGGGTCAGACCATCTCACAGACTGTGGGCACAGGGTACCTCCTTTTACAGACATGTAATCTGATTCACATTTTCTGTGTTAAATGTTAAAAAAAAGAAAAGATATGTATCAAATTCACTTTTTTGTGGGGGGGTGGGGGCCCTTCTTAGATTCTTGCACCTGGGCCCTGTGGTTTCTAGTTACGCCTCTGGCTTAAAATGAAGCATATTACAAGGGTCTTAATAGTGTATCCCCAAATATGAGTAGTGGATCATAGGGGTAACGGAATCTTAATTTACCAATGATGTTAGAAATGTAAAAGTTCAAACTAGGGTAGAGGAATTTTACTCAATAGTTTCCCTGAGCAGCTGCATCGTGATAGCTATTAAGGCAAAACACTCCATCCAGTGGGTAAGTAAGTAAATATACTACAGTAAGGTAGCTTAAGGTTGACTAAAACACAGGACGTTGGGGTACTGGTGAGGAGTCTGTGTGTTAATAAATTAAAAGTAATGTGATCAGGGGGCTGCCAGAAGATGCTTAGATACAAGGTAATCACAGAGGTAAAAAGTGTATTAAATATAAACATGTTGGCTGTGCAAAACTAGGGAATGGGTAATAATGGGATTATCTATCTTTTTAAACAATACATTTTTTTTGAGTTGACTGTCCCTTTAACCTTCGGCTTTGTATTTATTGATTGGGTTCAACTTATTTTATAAAGCCATTTAATTTTAGTTTCTAAGGAATTGGCAATCACTTCTATAGAGAAAATAATTAGAATTGCTATACATTTTCAGATCATCAGCTGCTTATTGCATTATACATAAAGGTACAGTAAATGTGAAAATGTTTGACCATGTATAGTTAGTTAGTGTTCACCTTGAACTATAGAATAGCTCTTTATATCATATTCTGAGTCATTTATTTAATTGTGACATTTTTATTATTATTCCTGAAAGGGCTCCAAGGCCATCCCCAGGTCCACAGATTTTTTTTCTTCTAATCTGCTGCAGACAATACAACCAGAAGGAGACTGATTACCCACATTTACTTATAGTGTGTGCTCCCGGTGATGCTGTAGCCTATGTTAACTAATTGTAACTAGGGGATCACAATGATTTGAACAGCCATTTAAAAGTTAAAGGCAAACAGTGTATAGGGGGAAATGCTGACACTGTATAGGGGAACATGCTTACACTTACTGTATAGGGGAAAATGCTTACACTTACTGTATAGGGGAAATGCTAACACTGTATAGGGGAAATGCTTACACTTACTGTATAGGGGGAAATGCTGACACTGTATAGGGAGAAATACACTTACTGTATAGGGGAAAATGCTTACACTTACTATATAGGGGAAAATGCTTACACTTACTGTATAGGGGGAAATGCTGACACTGTATAGGGAGAAATTCACTTACTGTATAGGGGAAAATGCTTACACTTACTGTATAGGGGAAAATGCTTACACTTACTGTATAGGGGGAAATGCTGACACTGTATAGGGAGAAATACACTTACTGTATAGGGGGAAATGCTTACACTTACTATATAGGGGAAATGCTTACACTTACTTTATAGGGGGAAATGCTTACACTTACTATATAGGGGAAATGCTTACACTTACTTTATAGGGGGAAATGCTTACACTTACTATATAGGGGAAATGCTTACACTTACTTTATAGGGGGAAATGCTTTCACTTACTATATGGGGGAAATGCTTACACTTACTATATGGGGGAAATGCTTACACTTACTGTATAGGGGAAATACTTACACTTACTGTATAGGGGGAAATGCTGACACTTACTGTATAGGGGGAAATGCTGACACTTACTGTATAGGGGGAAATGCTGACACTTACTGTATAGGGGGGAATGCTTACACTTACTGTATAGGGGGAAATGCTGACACTTACTTTATAGGGGGAAATACACTTACTGTATAGGGGAAATTCTTACACTTACTGAATATGGGGAAATGCTTACACTTACTATGCCTTTAAAGTCTCCTGATGTAAAATGTCTGTTTTTAATGTGTAGTCTCATTATACGCAAAACAAATAAATAAATAAATTATTTACAAATTATACACTGCACCCAATCTACTAAAGTTTGCTGCATAAAATATTTGTACTCAGCGCTTTTGGTTTACAGAACTTTACTTCCTTCGTCTGTATAAATTAATTTCAGTGAATGCAATGAACCTGGAATATGTTTTTCATACATTTAAATTGGTTAAAAACATACAAAAGCTATAGCAGTCTTTTCATTGTTTTTTTTCATGGGAGTCTCTGCTCTTCTTCACAGAATTTAAATATGACAATTTAACCACAGTATTGAAGGATCATCAAAAGAAAAATCTTATTTTTTTATTTTTATTAAATAGGCACAAATATACATAGTAATGGTCAGTCTAACAATTTGTGTCAATGGAGTACGGCTGGAATGCATTTGAAGCACTTTTGGGGCGCGATCACATATACGGCGCAGGTTTTGGCGCAATCGTGGGAACCCGCGCCACCCGTAATTTCACCTCGCACATCGGGCTATTACATATACTGCGCCGTTAGATGCTAAAGTGCTGTAAGTCTGATAAACTAGCGATGTCCAGAAATGAGCGTAAATACAAATTTCTGGAGTCGCTAGTGACTTACGGCACTTTAGAAACTGCCGGCACCTAAGAAAAGTAAAAAAAAATATAATCTCCCATAAAACTCTAACCTGCCTCCCAAAAATAAGCCTGACACGTAAAACCCCTATATCCGCAATCCCCCCTCTCATTACTAATATTAAATGTATTAACCCCTAGACCGACAACCCCCCCCAACGCAATATGCCTATTTAAACTATTAACCCCTATATCCACCATCAAACCCACACCGCAAGTAATAACTAAATTATTAACCCCTAAACCGCCATAGCCCACAACGCAATTAACCTATTCAAGTATTAACCCCTAAACCGCCATAGCCCACATAGCCTATTAAATGTATTAACCCCTAATCTGCCGCCGCCAACGTCGCCGCCACTATAATAAAGTTATTAACCCCTAAACCTAAGTCTAACCCTAACCCTAACACCCCCCTAACTTAAATATTATTTAAATAAATCTAAATAAATTTACTATTATTAACTAAATTATTCCTATTTAAAACTAAATACCCTCCTATAAAATAAACCCTAAGATAGCTACAATATAATTAATAATTACATTATAGCTATTTTAGGATTTATTTTTATTTTACAGGCAACTTTGTATTTATTTTAACTAGGTACAATAGTTATTAAATAGTTATTAACTATTTAATAGCTACCTAGTTAAAATAAAGACAAATTTACCTGTAAAATAAAACCTAATCTAAGTTACAATTACACCTAACACTACACTATCATTAAATAAATTAAATTAATTAACTACAGTTACCTAAAATTAAATACAATAAAATAAAATAAACTAAAGTACCAAAAACCCCCACTAAATTACAGAAAATAAAAACAAAAATTACAAGAAGTTTAATCTAATTACACCTAATCTAAGCCGCCTAATAAAATAAAAAAGGCCCCCAAAATAATAAAATTCCCTACCCTATACTAAATTACAAAAAGTCCTTAAAAGGGCTTTTTGCGGGGCATTGCCCCAAAGTAATCAGCTCTTTTACCTGTAAAAAAAGATATACAACCCCCCCAACATTAAAACCCACCACCCACACACCCAACCCTACTCTAAAACCCACCCAATCCCCCCTTAAAAAAACCTAACACTACCCCCTTGAAGATCTCCCTACCTTGAGCCGTCTTCACCCCGCCGTGCACAAGTGGACCTCCAGAGGGGCAGAAGTCTTCATCCGATCCGGCCAGAAGAGGACATCCAGAAGTCTTCATCCAGGCGGCATCTTATATCTTCTTCCATCCGGAGCGGATCCATCTTGAAGACATCCGACGCAGAGCATCCTCTTCCATCCGACGGCGACTGAAGAATGAAGGTTCCTTTAAATGACGTCATCCAAGATGGTGTCCCTTCAATTCCGATTGGCTGATAGAATTCTATCAGCCAATCAGAATTAAGGTAGGAAAAATCCTATTGGCTGATGCAATCAGCCAATCGGATTGAAGCTCAATCCGATTGGCTGATCCAATCAGCCAATAGGATTGACCTCGCATTCTATTGGCTGTTCCAATCAGCCAATAGAATGCAAGCTCAATCCTATTGGCTGATTGCATCAGCCAATAGGATTTTTCCTACCTTAATTCCGATTGGCTGATAGAATTCTATCAGCCAATCGGAATTGAAGGGACACTATCTTGGATGACGTCATTTAAAGGAACCTTCATTCTTCAGTCGCCGTTGGATGGAAGAAGATGCTCCGCGTCGGATGTCTTCAAGATGGACCCGCTCCGCTCCGGATGGAAGAAGATAGAAGATGCCGCCTGGATGAAGACTTCTGCCGGTCTGGATGTCCTCTTCTGGCCGGATCGGATGAAGACTTCTGCCCCTCTGGAGGTCCACTTATGCCCGGCTGGGTGAAGACGGCTCAAGGTAGGGAGATCTTCAAGGGGGTAATGTTAGGTTTTTTAAGGGGGGATTGGGTGGGTTTTAGAGTAGGGTTTGGTGTGTGGGTGGTGGGTTTTAATGTTGGGGGGTTGTATATATTTTTTTACAGGTAAAAGAGCTGATTACTTTGGGGCAATGCCCCGCAAAAAGCCCTTTTAAGGGCTATTTGTAATTTAATATAGGGTAGGGAATTTTATTATTTTGGGGGGCTTTTTTATTTTATTAGGGGGCTTAGATTAGGTGTAATTAGTTTAAACTTCTTGTAAATTTTTTTATTTTCTGTAATTTAGTGGGGTTTTTTTGTACTTTAGTTTATTTTATTTAATTGTATTTAATTTTAGGTAACTGTAGTTAATTAATTAAATTTATTTAATGATAGTGTAGGGTTAGGTGTAAATGTAACTTAGATTATTTTATTTTACAGGTAAATTTGTCTTTATTTTAACTAGGTAGCTATTAAATATTTAATAACTATTTAATAACTATTGTACTTAGTTAAAATAAATACAAAGTTGCCTGTAAAATAAAAATAAATCCTAAAATAGCTATAATGTAATTATTAATTATATTGTAGCTATCTTAGGGTTTATTTTATAGGTAAGTATTTAGTTTTAAATAGGAATAATTTAGTTAAAGGGACAGTAAACCTAAAAAATAATGTTATATAATTCTGCACATAGTGCAGAATTATATAACATTATTTTACTGCTATAGTAATAAAACCCTTTTTTCCCTTTAAATATTTAAAAAACATGCCGCTTTTACAGACCCGCTCTCTGCTCTCTGCTGAGCGGGTCTGTTATTTTTAGTCAGCGCATCGGGCCAGCTGTATAGTCACAGCCCGGCCCGACCGCGCCATAAGATTAAGTGCAGCTCGCTCCTGTGACATAACACTTGTGGGCTGTGACAGGAGCGAGCTGCACTTAATCTTATGGCGCGGCCGGGCCGGGCTGTGACTATACAGCTGGCCCGATGCGCTGTAAAAGCGGCATGTTTTTTAAATATTAAAAGGGAAAAAAGGGTTTTATTACTATAGCAGTAAAATAATGTTATATAATTCTGCACTATGTGCAGAATTATATAACATTATTTTTAGGTTTACTGACACTTTAATAATAGTAAATTTATTTAGATTTATTTAAATAATATTTAAGTTAGGGGGTGTTAGGGTTAGGGTTAGACTTAGGTTTAGGGGTTAATAACTTTATTATAGTGGCGGCGACGTTGGCGGCGGCAGATTAGGGGTTAATACATTTAATAGGCTATGTGGGCTATGGCGGTTTAGGGGTTAATACTTGAATAGGTTAATTGCGTTGTGGGCTATGGCGGTTTAGGGGTTAATAATTTAGTTATTACTTGCGGTTTGGGCTATGGTCGTTTAGGGGTTAATAGAGTTTATTAGTTATTGCGGTGGGGGATTGCGGTTGACAGGTAGATAGACATTGCGCATGCGTTAGGTGTTAGTTTATTTTTGCAGGCATTTTATGGAGTTACGGTGCTCCCATACTCAGCACAAGGCCTGCTACGCTGCCTTTTATGGCGAGGTAAAAATGGAGTAAGATTTCTCCATTTTCGCCACGTAAGACCTTGCGCTGGATATTGGATACCGATTTACGATGCAGTCCCATGTTAGCCTATGGGAGTAAAAATTGCGAGCGACGGGTGAAATATACGCGCGTAACTTGTATGCTACGCCGTATATGTAATACCAAAATCGCTTAAAATCTGGCATCGCCGGCTTTTGCGTGCGACGCCCTATATGTAATGGAGGCCTTGATCTTGGCTTGAAACTGGGGCAATTCATTTGAAAACATATTGAAAAATCTTTTTTTTCACTGGTTTCTTTTACTGTTATATTGAGGACAATAAAGGGACAAAAAAGTCAAAATTACACTTTCATAATTCAGGAAAAAAACCAACATATAATTAAAAAAAAAATTGTAAAACTACTTTTATTATAAAAATATTTTTTATGTAATCATGTAATGTGAGAATGTCAAGGTAGAATTGTTGAGGAGTATAACTCCGGCTTAAAGGGACAGTTAAGTAAAAATGAATGATCCAGATAGAGCATGTCATTTTTAACAACTTTCTAATTTGTGTATATTATCTCATTTGCTTTGTTTTTTTCGTATCCTTATTGAAGAGTAAAGTTAGGTTGGCTGATTGGAGCTTAGGAGTGTGCATATGTCTGTAGCATTTTATGGCAGTAGTGTTTGCAACAATATATAACATTAATGTTGAAAACACTGCTGACAAACAGCTTAAAACACTTGCACTCTCCTGAGTTCACCTAGGATTACTCTTCAATAAAGGATAACTAGTGAACTAAGCAAAGTTTATATTGATAATTGATAAGTACATTGGGAAGTTGTTTAAAATTGCATACTCCATTCAATCCATTTAAAAGGACATGAAACCCACATTTTTTCTTTCATGATTCAGATAGAGAATACAATTTTAAACAACTTTCTAATTTACTTCTATTATCTAATTTGTTTCATTCTCTTGCTATCATTTGTTGAAGGAGCAGCAATGCACTAATGATTTCTTACTGAACTTATAGGTGAGCCAATCACAATCGATATATATATATGCAGCCACCAATCAACAGCTAGAACCTAGGTTATCTGCTGTTCATGAGCTTGCCTAGATAAACCTTTCAGCAAAGGATAACAAGAGAAGGAAGCAAATTAAATAATAGAAGTAAACTGGAAAGTTGTTTCCTACCTTAATTCCGATTGGCTGATAGAATTCTATCAGCCAATCGGAATTGAAGGGACACCATCTTGGATGACGTCATTTAAAGGAACCTTCATTCTTCAGTCGCCATTGGATGGAAGAGGATGCTCCGCGTCGGATGTCTTCAAGATGGACCCGCTCCGCTCCGGATGGAAGAAGATAGAAGATGCCGCCTGGATGAAGACTTCTGCCGGTCTGGATGTCCTCTTCTGGCCGGATCGGATGAAGACTTCTGCCTCTCTGGAGGTCCACTTATGCCCGGCTGGGTGAAGACGGCTCAAGGAAGGGAGATCTTCAAGGGGGTAATGTTAGGTTTTTTAAGGGGGGATTGGGTGGGTTTTAGAGTAGGGTTTGGTGTGTGGGTGGTGGGTTTTAATGTTGGGGGGGTTGTATATCTTTTTTTACAGGGAAAAGAGCTGATTACTTTGGGGCAATGCCCTGCAAAAAGCCCTTTTAAGGGCTATTTTTAATTTAGTATAGGGTAGGGAATTTTATTATTTTGGGGGGCTTTTTTATTTTATTAGGGGGCTTAGATTAGGTGTAATTAGTTTAAACTTCTTGTAATTTTTTTTATTTTCTGTAATTTAGTGGGGGGTTTTTGTACTTTAGTTTATTTTATTTAATTGTATTTAATTTTAGGTAACTGTAGTTAATTAATTAAATTTATTTAATGATAGTGTAGGGTTAGGTGTAATTGTAACTTAGATTAGGTTTTATTTTACAGGTAAATTTGTCTTTATTTTAACTAGGTAGCTATTAAATAGTTAATAACTATTTAATAACTATTGTACCTAGTTAAAATAAATACAAAGTTGCCTGTAAAATAAAAATAAATCCTAAAATAGCTATAATGTAATTATTAATTATATTGTAGCTATCTTAGGGTTTATTTTATAGGTAAGTATTTAGTTTTAAATAGGAATAATTTAGTTAATAATAGTAAATTTATTTAGATTTATTTAAATAATATTTAAGTTAGGGGGTGTTAGGGTTAGGGTTAGACTTAGGTTTAGGGGTTAATAACTTTATTATAGTGGCGGCGACGTTGGCGGCGGCAGATTAAGGGTTAATACATTTAATAGGCTATGTGGGCTATGGTGGTTTAGGGGTTAATACTTGAATAGGTTAATTGCGTTGTGGGCTATGGCGGTTTAGGGGTTAATAATTTAGTTATTACTTGTGGTTTGGGCTATGGTGGTTTAGGGGTTAATAGAGTATATTAGTTATTGCGGTGGGGGATTGCGGTTGACAGGTAGATAGACATTGCGCATGCGTTAGGTGTTAGTTTAGTTTTGCAGGCATTTTATGGAGTTACGGTGCTCCCATACTCAGCGCAAGGCCTTCTACGGCTGCCTTTTATGGCGAGGTAAAAATGGAGTAAGATTTCTCCATTTTCGCCACGTAAGGCCTTGCGCTGGATATTGGATACCGATTTACGATGCAGTCCCATGTTAGCCTATGGGAGTAAAAATTGCGAGCGACGGGTGAAATATACGCGCGTAACTTGTATGCTACGCCGTATATGTAATACCAAAATCGCGTAAAATCTGGCGTCGCCGGCTTTTGCGTGCGACGCCCTATATGTAATGGAGGCCTTGATCTTGGCTTGAAACTGGGGCAATTCATTTGAAAACATATTGAAAAATCTTTGTTTTCACTGGTTTCTTTTACTGTTATATTGAGGACAATAAAGGGACAAAAAAAGTCAAAATTACACTTTCATAATTCAGGAAAAAAACAAACATATAATTAAAAATTTTTTTGTAAAACTACTTTTATTATAAAAATATTTTTTATGTAATCATGTAATGTGAGAATGTCAAGGTAGAATTGTTGAGGAGTATAACTCCTGTTTAAAGGGACAGTTAAGTAAAAATGAATGATCCAGATAGAGCATGTCATTTTTAACAACTTTCTAATTTGTGTATATTATCTCATTTGCTTTGTTTTCTTTGTATCCTTGTTGAAGAGTAAAGTTAGGTTGGCTGATTGGAGCTTAGGAGTGTGCATGTGTCTGTAGCATTTTATGGCAGTAGTGTTTGCAACAATATATAACATTAATGTTGAAAACACTGCTGACAAACAGCTTAAAACACCTGCACTCTCCTGAGTTCACCTAGGATTACTCTTCAATAAAGGATAGCTAGTGAACTAAGCAAAGTTTATATTGATAATTGATAAGTACATTGGGAAGTTGTTTAAAATTGCATACTCCATTCAATCCATTTAAAAGGACATGAAACCCACATTTTTTCTTTCATGATTCAGATAGAGAATACAATTTTAAACAACTTTCTAATTTACTTCTATTATCTAATTTGTTTCATTCTCTTGCTATCATTTGTTGAAGGAGCAGCAATGCACTAATGATTTCTTACTGAACTTATAGGTGAGCCAATCACAATCGATATATATATATGCAGCCACCAATCAACAGCTAGAACCTAGGTTATCTGCTGTTCATGAGCTTGCCTAGATAAACCTTTCAGCAAAGGATAACAAGAGAAGGAAGCAAATTAAATAATAGAAGTAAACTGGAAAGTTGTTTAAAATTGTATTATCTATCGGAATCATGAAAGAACATGTTTGGTTATCATGTCTCTTTAAGTTTATTTTTTACTTTACTGTCCCTTTTAAGGATAGATGACAGAGCATTTAATAGAGTAAATTTTCAGGAGGGGGCATTTACAAGTGGTGTTGCTCTGGGGTCTGTTTTGTTCAACATATTCATCAGTGGTGGTGATCTCCATGAGAGAGTCATTTTCAGATAATACATAACAGACTTGATGTTTCAAGAAAGGGATCAAATGAGTAGTGATATTAAGTGATGAGTGGGATCTACAATTTACCATTACAAAATAAAAATTGTTTATTTATAATACAGAAAGTCGAAGGTTAATTATCAATTTACTGGCAGCAACTAAAACGCTAACTGGACTTGTAAATTATTATTTCAGGTGATGTGAAAGTTGATAAACAATCCACTAGTGTAGCAGGTAATGCCAGTAGAATGCAAGGGTTTTATAGGTATTAGCAACAGAAAGAGGAAGGTCCATATGCCATTTTACAGATTAATAATTAGTTCTCATCTTAAATCTTGTGTAAAGTTCTGGAGATTATACCTCATATAAGGACTAAATATTTTAAACTATTCATAGATAGTAATAAGATGGTACATGATCTAAAACAGTGGTCACAAAATATTGGCCATGGGGCCAAATGTGGCCCTCAAGATAGTTTCATTTGACCCTCCCTTGTTTATTAGGTAAATTATTAATTTGGCCCTATCAATTTTTTCTAGGGTTCGAAGAGTTGTAACAAGTTGATGATATATATAGGCTCTGACAAGATAAATATAGACAAGCATGCATTGTCCAGTGTAGACTGCCATTATGTGCTGCTTGGATAAATGTCACTTTTTTCCAGTTCCAGAATGATCTCTTCACTTGGCACTCACAAGATAAATATACTCTGTGTATGTCTATTGTTGACTTCAGCTCCTACCATGCAATACTACTTGGGTAAATGTCACTTACAGTTTCTAGTATATTGAGTTCCAGATCACTCACTCTGTTCAAGTAGCCCCATGGGAGAACACTTGGCCAGTGGCCCCACAGATACAATGAGCTTGATTCACCTGGTATAAAAGATAAAACTTACAAGAAAAATTTTGTGACCTCAAATGTGTAGCTTGGAGAAGAGAGTGAGGTGAGATGACAGAAGTCTTTAAATATATTGAGTGATGTAATATAGGGCGTACAGTTCTTAGGGGGAAAAAAGGAAAAGCGACACTTCAACGACAACACACTTAAACCAAAGCATAAACTATTAGACTAGGTTTTGGTTGTAGCATTTCTGTAATAATATGTAATAAATCGTTTCTAATATAATGTTGAGTTCTGGATTGCTGAGTTATAGTAAGCAGTTTCACAGTTCAATTGAAAAGAGCAAGTAATCACAGTTGAAAGTTGCTTGTGGTTTTGACATATAATAGGTTGTTTTGTGTCACAGACTTAACCACTAAAAGATGCTGTGTGGGTTAAGTTCGTGACTTACTATATGCCAAAGCTGTAAGCCCAGTGTGATAACATAGGAATATATCACACTAATGACAAGCAGGCAATATAAACAGAGGATGCAGCAAAAATAGAAAAAATGGTACTCACAAGAGGTAGTAGCTGCACAGTGAAGCGAGTACTCACAGACCGGAAGGTGATTCAAGTTGGTGAATGTGAAAGTCCGGTCCGGTCTGGCACAGCAAGCAGGGTAGTGATTCAGTGGAACTGCAAATAGGCTGAACAGCAGGACAAGATGAGAAGTGAGCACGCCAACAGCGTGTGGAAGTGAGAGACAATCTTGTCAGCAGCTGATGACGTCAGCAGAGGTTACAGGAACTGAAGGTCTGACTGCAGCTGCAGTCTAACGAGGAGCTGACAGGTTGCAGGAAACTAGAAACAGAGCACTTGTTCTCAGGTAAGACTGCAATAAACCAGCAATAGTGTGTCTGGGCGGCAGCCTTAAATAGGGGGAAGAGCCAACTTAAAGGGACAGTAGAGGTGCGCTGTAACACCTTACACAGACCCCCCCCAAGGAAACCACAGCGAGGTTTCAAGGCCGAGGGCGATCTGGGTTCCTGCGGTGGAAAAGAGACAGGAGTCGAGGAGCAGTGATGTTAGTAGCAGGCTCCCATGAGTCCTCCTCATGACCGTAACCTTTCCAATGAACAAGGTAGAACAATCTGCCGGAACGGATACATGAATCAAGAATACTGTGTACTTCATATTGGACATCAGGAAGGGTACCATAGGTGGCATCACGAGCGGCAGCAGAAGGTGTATTGGAGATACATGGTTTAACCAAGGAAACATGGAATGTGGGATGAACCTTAATATTTGGAGGAAGTTGTAACGTGACAGTAAGTGGATTTTTTATGGAAATGATAGGGTAAGGTCCAATGAACAGTTTTCCCAATTTTCTGCTCGGGTAATGTAATTTAAGGTTTTTTGTGGATAACCACACCAATTGTCCAACCTTATAGTCTGGAGGCTTTCTATGGCGGAGGTTGTAGTACTTTCGTTGTGAGGATTGAGCCTCAAGTATATGTTCTCTGACAGATGTGAATATGCTAGAGAAATCGTTAACAAGGTCGTTAACCTGAGGAGATTGTGTGTCAACTCTAGGCAGAAGGTTGAAGCGGGGATGGATACCGTAATTGATATAGAAAGGGGTGTAACCAGTGGATGATTTTACATGGTTATTGTAAGCGAATTCGGCAAGGGGTAAGTATGGAACCCATGAATCTTGATGTTGAGAGCAGAAGCAACGTAGGTACTGCTCAATCCACTGGTTGACACGCTCGGTCTGTCCATTAGTTTGTGGGTGGAATGAGGTGCTCAATTTCTGATCCATATGTAAAGCTTCGCAAAGATGTTTCCAGAATTTAGACGTGAATTGTGTCCCTCTGTCGCTCAACACAGATGTTGGTAGTCCATGAAGGCGTACGATGTCTTTAATGAATAATTCGGATGTGACTTTAGAGGTGGGTACACCTGAAACTGGGATGAAATGTGCCATTTTGGAAAATAGGTCTGTAACCACGTATATGGTAGTGTAAGAGTGAGAAGGTGGAAGGTCAACTATAAAATCCATTGAAAGTGACTGCCAGGGATGATGAGGAACTGGAAGGGGTTGGAGTAGACCCATTGAGTGTTGACGGGAATGTTTTGAAGTGGCGCAAACATCACATTGAGAGACGTAATTCTTGACAGATTTGGATAAGGAGGGCCACCAATAATTCCTACTGATTAAGTTTAAGGTTTTATCGGAACCCATATGTCCTGCCAGGGGGGAGTCATGCGTCAATTTAAATATGGAATGTCTTAGAGGTGGAGGAATATAGAGTTTGTCATTCATGTAAAAGAGACCATCGTTTTGTTGGACTAGAATGTCTATGGGTTTGGAATCATCCAAGGACTGTGCAGTCTTAATTTGTTTTCTCAAGTCTACAGTGGAATCTGTCAGCAAGCCCATAAAGTTATGTTTAGGTATGACTGTAAAAGGGGTCCTATCCAAAGAAACTTTGGTATCCTTGCGAGTGAGAGCATCAGCCTTTCCATTCTTAATGCCAGGTCTGTAGCAGATGGTGAATTGGAATCTAGAGAAGTACAAACTCCAACGGAGCTGTCTGGATGAAAGGGTCCTGTTGGATTGAAGATACTGAAGGTTCTTGTGATCAGTATATATGATGGTAGGATGAGAGGCTCCCTCCAACAGATGACGCCACTGATCAAAGGAGGATTTAATAGCCAGTAGTTCCTTCTCTCCGACTGGATAATTCATTTCAGCTGGTTGCATGATCCTTGAGACATATATGACACAGGATGTATGGGGTCCTTGAAAGATTTTCTTTGCGAAAGAATGGCACCTATGGCGTAATCCAACGCATCTACTTCCAGAATAAATTGTTTGTTAAGATCTGGGAATTGTAGAATGGGGGCGTATGAAAATTTCGATTTCAGTAAATCAAAAACAGTTTGAGTAGCTTCTGTCCAATGGAAGGTGGAATTGAGTTTGGTTAAATCAGATAGTGGTTTTGTGATAGCAGCAAAGCCTGGGATAAATTTTCGATAAAAATTAGAGAACCCTAAAAATCGTTGAACATCTTTTTTTGAACGAGGGATAGGCCAATCCTTTATTGCTTGAACTTTATTGTTTTCCATTCCAATACCAAGGGGAGTGATATGGTAACCTAAAAATGTGATATCTTGGGAATCGAAAATACATTTTTCTAACTTGGCATACAACTGATGTTGTCGCAACCGCTGTAAAACATTAGCCACATGAATTTTATGATCATCGAGGTTTTGGGAGAAAATCAAAATATCGTCTAAGTATACGACAACGTATACATCCAAAATGTCCCTGAAGATGTCATTGATGAGACACTGAAATGTAGCAGGTGCATTGCATAACCCGAATGGCATTACTGTATACTCAAACAGGCCATATCTGGTCCTAAATGCAGTAAGCCATTCGTCACCTGCTCTTACTCTGATTAAATTGTATGCTCCCCTGAGATCCAATTTGGTGAATACAGAGGAGCCACGTAATCGTTCTATCAACTCTGGTATAAGGGGAAGCGGATATCTATTTTTGCGAGTGCGTTTATTGAGCTCTCTGTAATCCACAATAGGGCGTAGAGAACCATCCTTGTTGGTAACAAAAAAAATGCCCGCACCTGCGGGAGAGGTACTGGGTCTTATAAAACCTTTCCTTAGGTTCTCATCTATATAGCCTTTCAGGTGTTCTAACTCGGGCTTAGAGAGGGGATATATATGCCCGAAAGGTATAGAGACACCAGGCAAAAGGTCGATAGGGCAGTCGTAGGCCCTGTGGGGAGGTAAAGTCTCTGCTTCTTTTTTATTAAATACATCAGAGAACTGACTATAATGGGCAGGCAGGTTATTGTCAGAAACCTGGGAAATAGAAGCGTTAAAATTACAAGAATCTGGATGCAGAGAAGGTGAGAAGTGTAAGCTAAGATTTTCCCAGTTAATTACCGGTTTATGTGTGTGTAACCAGTTTATGCCTAAGATGAGATCAAACATAGGTGAGTGTATAACATCAAATGACAACTGGTCACTAAAACCAGAATCTGTGGTGATATGAATATTAGAAGTGTGATGTGTGACATCAAGTAAAGTACCATCAATGACTTTAACTGAGACTGGTTTTTTCTTGGTGACAAGTGGTATTTTATTTTTTCTCACAAAACCCCAGTGCATGAAATTCCCATAGGACCCTGTGTCGATGATGGCAGTGGCATTAATCTTGTGATGATCCCACTGCAAGAGAAGAGACAAAGTTATGTAGGGGTTCGGGGAACGAGGTACCAGAGGATCTAGATGAAGGATGAATTCCTTACCCATTTTTTGCTTAGAGAGGACTGGGCATTCCTTAACGACATGTGCAGGGGAGGCACAGTACATGCATAAATTTAGATTCTTCCTTCTAGTCTTCTCTTGAGGACTTAGGGGACCTCTAATAAATCCTATATCCATAGGTTGCCCAACCTCCTTATTGATGTAAGTAGGTGAAGAGAGATATTTTTTAGGGGTGCAAGCCTTTTCAGAACGTCTCTCCCTCAGACGTCTGTCAATGCTTATTGAAAGACTGTATAAATCTTCAAGGGTATCAGGTATGCCTGTACGAGAAAGCTCGTCTTTTATGTCCTCAGACAAACCTAACCTGAATTGGTTTTTTAGCGAGACTTGGTTCCACAGGGAATCCGTGGCTGCAATCTTAAATTGCGTGATATATGTCTCTACAGGATTCTTCAGTTGTCTTAAGGACCTGAGAGTATTCTCAGCAGAAATCTGCTTGTAAGGGTCGTCGTAAAGCACTGACATCTCAGGAAAAAAAACATCCAGGGAACCCAGGATATAGGACTGCTGTTCATAAAAAGAGTCAGCCCAAGCCCTGGGTTCTCCTCTGAGATAGGATATTACTGTCAGCACCCTAATTCTATCCGTGGGATAGGTCTTTGGCTTTAGCTCAAACAATAAGTTACAAGAATTCCTAAACTCCCTGAATTGGGAGCGATCTCCAGAAAATTTTTCAGGTGCAGAGACTAAAGGTTCAGGATGAGTATCGGTAGGAGGATTTTTTGAGGAGAGTACCTCCCTGAGACAGGCTTTTAAAGCCTGATTTTCTACCTGGAGCTCATGGAAGGAATTAGTTAGAATGTCCATCCTGTCAGACAAACTCTGAATCTGACCAGCTACCTGAGTAGGATCCATAATGAGCAAAACTAAATGTGCAAACAAATATACTTAGGAATCAATGAAGCAATCAGGATATAGTACACACACCTGTGTGTTAATTCACTTTCTGGCTGGTTTATTATGTAATAATATGTAATAAATCGTTTCTAATATAATGTTGAGTTCTGGATTGCTGAGTTATAGTAAGCAGTTTCACAGTTCAATTGAAAAGAGCAAGTAATCACAGTTGAAAGTTGCTTGTGGTTTTGACATATAATAGGTTGATTTGTGTCACAGACTTAACCACTAAAAGATGCTGTGTGGGTTAAGTTCGTGACTTACTATATGCCAAAGCTGTAAGCCCAGTGTGATAACATAGGAATATATCACACTAATGACAAGCAGGCAATATAAACAGAGGATGCAGCAAAAATAGAAAAAATGGTACTCACAAGAGGTAGTAGCTGCACAGTGAAGCGAGTACTCACAGACCGGAAGGTGATTCAAGTTGGTGAATGTGAAAGTCCGGTCCGGTCTGGCACAGCAAGCAGGGTAGTGATTCAGTGGAACTGCAAATAGGCTGAACAGCAGGACAAGCTGAGAAGTGAGCACGCCGACAGCGTGTGGAAGTGAGAGACAATCTTGTCAGCAGCTGATGACGTCAGCAGAGGTTACAGGAACTGAAGGTCTGACTGCAGCTGCAGTCTAACGAGGAGCTGACAGGTTGCAGGAAACTAGAAACAGAGCACTTGTTCTCAGGTAAGACTGCAATAAACCAGCAATAGTGTGTCTGGGCGGCAGCCTTAAATAGGGGGAAGAGCCAACTTAAAGGGACAGTAGAGGTGCGCTGTAACACCTTACAATTTCAAAGCATTTTATTAAATAATGAAGTACATTTATTAAATAATGAAGTACATTTATAGGATTTCAGTAGCTCTCATCCTATTGGCTGATTTGAATTTGAAGAATCAAATCAGCCAATAGGAATGCAAGGGACGTCATATTTAAAGACGTACCTTGAATTCACTATTTAATGTACGGCGGCGATCGTATCAAGAGAATCCTCCACGCTCCATGACTCCGCGGTCGCTGGTCCTGCTCCTCGCTTATCTCCACTCCGTGCCGGCTTGGTCCTGGATGAAGAAGGAAGTGGTCACCGCTTGGAAGAAGATGCCGGCCTCTTGGAAGAAGACTTCACCGCCTGGAACAGTACCTTCTCCGCCTGACTTCAGGAACGGTGAGTACCTATTTGGGGGTTGGACTTAGGCTTTTTCTTTATTTTTATTTCTTCTACAAGATACGATAAGTCCACGGATTTCATCCTTTCTTGTGGGATATTAACCTCCTGCTAACAAGAAGTGGCAAAGAGCACCCCAGCAGAGCTGTATATATATATATATAGCTCCTCCCTTCCCTCCACCCCCAGTCATTCTCTTTGCCTGTGTTAGTAAAAGGAAGAGGTAAAGTGAGGTGTTAGTTTTAGATTCTTCAATCAAGAAGTTTTATATTTTAAATGGTACCGGTGTGTACTATTTTCCTCAGGGAGATATGGAAGAAGATTTCTGCCCTGAGGTTGATGATCTTAGCAGTTGTAACTAAGATCAATTTTGGTTCCCACAGAGCTTCTGAAGGTAGTGCAAGAGAAATCTTCAGTGTGGAGAACGGTGTCATGCTACAAGCAGCATTGAGGTATGTTCAGTCTTTTATTTCTGAGGAGACTTGTTATATCAGAATTGGCTGACATTTTATTCCCTGCAAGGGAAGGGGTAAGCAGTAGACCTGTATTACTGAGGGTGTTACTGAAGATCCTTATATTGCATACATATTGCTTATATCTGCATAGGGCTGGACACTGGGAGAGGCAGCTTGACATTATATATATATTTATTAAGTCAGTAGGGCTCCAGTTTATTTTTTTTTAAATTCAGGGGACCTAATGGCTTATTTTCCTAAATGCTTCTCATGCGGTTATAAAAACTCAGACAACGTCCATGATGGGCGGGGCCTATTTTGCGCGCTCAGACGCGCAGTTTACTCTGACTGAGAAGGCAGCAGGCATTTAGCTCCGGTGGGGCCTAGAGTTGAGATCTGTTCACCGGATCGTTGTCGAGTCATTTTCGCAGTACCCTGGGGCAGGTAGGCGCCACAGCAAAGCTGTGGCGAGGTGCAGGGGTAATTTTTTTCTATTAACATATATTTTCTGATTAAAATGCTTCTTAGAGGGTAGATTCACCATTTACCTATAGGGTGCAATAATTTTTGGGCCACTTGAGTTATTATATTTGATTTAGCGTTTTTAATCGCTTTAAGCAGTTTGAGAAAAATTGTTGCGCTTTTTATCTCTTAAAGGCGCAGTGCCTTTTTTATAAAAATTGTTTTGATTCAATATTTGAGGTGATTTACGACTAGTGTGGCTAGTACTAATCTGTTCAACATGTCTGACATTGAGGAAACTAATTTTTCTATGTGTTTAGAAGCCATTGTGTAACCCCGTCTTACTTTATGTACCTCTTGTACTGAAAGGGCCTTAGAATGTAAAAAGCATATTTTAGGTAAAGAAAGTGTGCCTAAGGATGATTCTCAGTCTGAAGAGAATCAGGATATGCCATCTAATTCTCCCCAAGTGTCACACCCTTTAACGCCCACACAAGCGACGCCAAGTACTTCAAGTGCGTCTAATTCTTTTACTCTGCAGGATATGGCTGCAGTTATGTCAACTACCCTTACAGAGGTATTATCTAAGTTTCCAGTGTTACAGGGTAAACGCAGTAGGTCAGGTATTAATGTAAATACTGAATCCTCTGATGCTTTGCTGGCTATTTCCGATGTACCCTCACAGGGCTCTGAGTTGGGGGTCAGGGAATTGTGGAAGTATGTTACCTCAGACAGATTCGGACGTCATTTCCTTTAAATTTAAGCTTGAACACCTCTCCGCCTGTTACTCCGGGAGGGTTTAGAGACTCTGGATGATTGTGACCTTATTGTGATTCCTCCAGAAAAATTGTGTAAAATGGACAAATATCTAGAGGTACCTATTACACTGATGTTTTTGCGGTTCCTAAAAGAATTTCGGAAATTATAAAAAAAGGAATGGGATAGACCAGGTATACTGTTCTCTCCTCCTCCTAATTTTAAGAAAATGTATCCCATATCAGACACCATTCGGGACTCTTGGCAGTCGGTCCCTAAGGTGGAGGGAGCTATTTCTACCCTGGCTAAGCGTACAACTATACCTATTGAAGACAGTTGTGCTTTTAAAGACCCTATGGATAAGAAGTTGGAGGGTCTTCTAAAGAAATTATTTATTCATCAGGGTTTTCTTTTACAACCAACAGCTTGCATTGTTACAGTTACTACTGCAGCAGCTTTTTGGTTTGATGCTCTAGAAGAGTCTCTAAAGGTTGAGACCCCTTTAGAGGACATTTTGGATAGAATTAAGGCTCTCAAGCTAGCTAATTCTTTTATTACAGATGGCGCCTTTCAAATTGCTAAATTGGCGGCGAAAAATGCAGGATTTGCCATTTTAACGCGTAGAGCGTTATGGTTAAAATCATGGTCTGCTGATGTGTCATCAAAATCTAAGCTTTTAGCTATTCCTTTCAAGGGTAAGACCCTATTCAGGCCTGAGTTGAAGGAAATCATTTCTGACATTACTGGAGGTAAAGGTCATGCCCTACCTCAGGATAAGTCTGTTAAGATGAGAGGTAGACAAAATAATTTTCGTTCCTTTCGAAATTTTAAAGGAGTACCCTCTGCTTCCTCTTCCTCCACAAAGCAGGAAGGGAATTTTGCTCAGTCCAAATCCGTCTGGAGACCCAACCAGGCTTGGAACAAAGGTAAACAACCCAAGAAGCCCGCTGCTGCTACAAAGACAACATGAAGGGGCGGCCCCCGATCCGGGACCAGATCTAATAGGGGGCAGATTTTCTTTCTTTGCCCAGGATTGGGCAAGAGATGTTCAGGACCCCTGGGCATTGGAAATCGTGACCCACGGGTATCAACTAGAATTCAAGGATTTTCTCCCAAGAGGGAGATTTCATCTTTCACGATTGTCTGTAGACCAGATAAAAAGAGAGGCGTTCTTACTCTGTGTAAAATACCTCTCTACCATGGGAGTAATTCGTCCCGTTCCAAAACCGGAACAGGGACAGGGGTTTTACTCAAATCTTTTTGTGGTTCCCAAAAAAGAGGGAACTTTCAGACCCATTTTAGATCTCAAGTGTCTAAACAAGTTTCTCAGAGTCCCATCATTCAAGATGGAGACTATACGAACAATCTTACCAATGATCCGGGAGGATCAATATATGACTACCGTGGACTTGAAGGATGCATACCTTCATATACCTATTCACAAGGATCATCATCAGTTCCTAAGGTTTGCCTTCCTGGACAAACATTTTCAGTTCGTGGCTCTTCCCTTAGGGTTGGCCACAGCACCCAGGATCTTCACAAAGGTTCTAGGGTACCTTCTGGTGGTTCTCAGACCACGGGGAATAGCAGTGGCACCTTATCTGGACGATATTTTAATTCAGGCTTCGACTTATCATCTGACGAAATCTCATACAGACACAGTGTTGTCCTTTCTGAGAACTCACGGTTGGAAGGTGAACCTAGAAAAGAGTTCACTAGTTCCACGGACAATGGTTCCCTTCTTGGGAACTCTGTTAGACTCTGTAGACATGAAAATATTTCTGACGGAGATCAGAAAATCAAAGATTGTAAATACTTGCCGAGCCCTTCAGTCCATTCCTCGGTCATCAGTGGCTCAGTGTATGGAAGTAATTGGATTAATGGTAGCGGCAATGGACATCATTCCGTTTGCTCATTTTCATCTCAGACCACTGCAGCTGTGCATGCTCAGACAGTGGAATGGGGACTATGCAAATTTATCTCCTCAGATAAATCTGGATCAAGAGACCAGAGACTCTCTTCTTTGGTGGTTGTCACTGGATCATCTGTCCCAGGGGACGTGTTTCCGCAGACCCTCGTGGGTGATAGAGACAACGGACGCCAGCCTCCTGGGCTGGGGTGCAGTCTGGAATTCACTGATGGCTCAGGGTGTATGGACTCAGGTGGAGTCTCTACCTCCAATCAATATTCTGGAATTGAGAGCAATATTCAATGCGCTTCAGGCATGGCCTCAGTTGGCTTCAGCCAAATTCATCAGATTCCAGTCGGACAATATCACGACTGTAGCTTATATCAATCATCAAGGGGGAACGAGGAGTTACTTAGCGATGATAGAAGTATCCAAGATAATTCGATGGGCGGAGGCCCACTCTTTTTATCTGTCGGCATTCTACATCCCAAGAGTAGAGAACTGGGAAATGGATTTTCTAAGTCGACAGACTTTTCATCCGGGGGAGTGGGAACTCCACCCGGAGGTGTTTGCCTCTCTGATTCTCCGATGAGGCAGACCAGAATTGGATCTGATGGCATCTCGTCAGAATGCCAAGCTTCCAAGATACGGATCCAGGTCAAGGGATCCCCAGGCAGAACTGATAGATGCCTTGGCAGTGCCTTGGTCGTTCAGACTAGCTTATGTGTTTCCACCGTTTCCTCTCCTTCCACGCGTGATTGCTCAGATCAAACAGGAGAGAGCTTCAGTAATACTGATCGCGCCTGCGCGGCCACGCAGGACTTGGTATGCGGATCTAGTGGACATGTCCTCTCTGCCACCGTGGAAACTTCCATTGAGACCGGACCTTCTCATTCTAGGAGCTTTTCAACATCCAAATCTAAATTCTCTGCAGCTGATTGTATGGAGATTGAACGCTTGACTTTATCTAAGCGGGGATTCTCAGATTCAGTCATTGATACTTTAATACAGGCACGTAAGCCTGTCACTAGAAAGATCTATCATAAGATATGGCGTAAATATATTTTTTGGTGTGAATCCAAGGGAGTAAAGTTAGGATTCCCAGGTTTCTGTCTTTTCTCCAAGAAGGATTGGAGAAAGGGTTATCAGTGAGTTCCTTAAAGGGACAGATTTCTGCTTTGTCAATTTTGCTTCACACACGTTTGGCAGATGTTCAGTCTTTTTGTCAGGCTCTAACCAGAATTAAGCCTGTATTTAGACCAATTACTCCTCCCTGGAGTTTGAATTTAGTTTTTAGAGTTCTTCAAGGGGTTCAGTTTGAACCCATGCATTCCATAGATATAAAATTATTATCTTGGAAAGTTTTGTTTTTGGTTGCTATTTCTTCGGCTCGTGGAGTTTCTGAGCTTTCAGCGTTACAGTATGATTTTCCTTATCTTATATTTCATTCTGATAAGGTGGTTTTGCGTACCAAACCTGGATTCCTTCTTAAGGTTGTTTCAAATAAGAATATTAATCAGGAAATTGTTGTTCCTTCATTGTGTCCTAATCCTTCTTCTAAGAAGGAGCGTCTGTTACATAATCTGGACTTGGTCCGTGCCTTGAAATTTTACTTACAGGCAACTAAGGATTTCCATCAATCATCTTCATTATTCATTGTTTATTGCGGAAAGCGTAGGGGTCAGAAAGCTACGGCTACCTCCCTTTCTTTTTGGCTGAGGAGTATCATCCGCCTGGCATATGAGACTGCTGGACAGCAGCCTCCTGAAAGAATTACGGCTCATTCTACTAGGGCTGTGGCTTCCACATGGGCTTTTAAAAACGATGCTTCTGTTGAGCAGATTTGCAAGGCTGCAACTTGGTCGTCTCTTCATACTTTTTCCAAATTAAGTAAAAAAGCTGAATGCCCTTTTAAGGGCAATGCCCATACAAATGCCCCTTTAAGGGCAATGGGTAGTTTAGGATTTTTTTGTGTTAGTTTTTTTTTGGGGGGGTTTGTTGGGTGGTGGGTTTTACTGTTAGAGGGGGACTTAATATTTTTTAAGCTAAAAGAGCTGTTTAACTTAAGGCAATGCCCTACAAAAGGCTATTGGTAGTTTAGTATTAGATTAGGGGATGTTTTTATTTTCATAGGGATTAAGTTTAATTTTTTTATTTTTGATAATTTGGTTTATTATTTTATGTAATGTTAGACTTTTTTTATTTTTTGCAATCTTAGATTAATTTAATATTTTTAAGTAATGTTAGCTTTTTTATTTTAATTGTAACTTAGTATTTTTTAATTAAGGTAATTGGGGTTAATTTTAGGGGGTGTTAGGTGGCTTAGTAATTTAATTAGTTATTAGCGTTGTGGGTGTTTGGCAGATTAGGGGTTAATAAATTTATTAGGATTATTGCATTGTGTGGGTTTGGCGGATTAGGGGTTAATAGATTTATTTGGATTATTGCGTTGTGTGGGTTTGGCGGATTAGGGGTTAATAGATTTATTAGGTTTATTGCATTGTGGGTTAATGGCGGATTAGGGGTTAATAGTTTTATTAGGTTTATTGCGATGTGGGTTAATGGCAGATTAGGGGTTAATACATGTATTAGGTTTATTGTTATATGGGTTAAAGGCGGATTAGGGGTTAATATATTTTATTAGTTATTGCTGTGGGGGTTGGTGGCTGGCGTTTGATAGATATTGCGCATGCGTTAGGTGTTAGTTAATATTTTCAGGCAGTTACGGTGCTTACATTTTCAGCGCAAGGCTTGCTGTGCCTGCCTATGTGTGACAAGGTGAAAATGGAGTAAAATGTCTCAATTTTCACTGCGTAAGTCCTTGCGCTGAATATGTGATACCAATTTGCGACGCGGTTCTATGTTAGCTTATGGGAGTAAAAAGTGCAGGTGACAGGTGAAAAATACACGCCGCATTCATATGCGGCGCCGTATATGTGATACCAAAACCGTGTAAAAACTGGCGTTGCAGGCTTTTACGGGCGACGCCGCATATGTAATCTTGCCCCAAGAGAGCAAAATTGCATGCCCTATCTGAATCATGAAAGTCTAATTTTGACTAGACTGTGCCTTTAAGACATTTGAATTTTTTGCCCCTTTCCGTTGATACCCTTGTATACACATGTATTTTAGATAATTAAATTGCTGTTATGAAGACTTGAAATGTAGTAGCACTGCACGACCAGGTCGTGTTCCGATTCTTATTCTTCTCCATTTATTATGCAGGCTCTCAGCAGTTCTTTCACCACACCCACACCCTGGTCTGTTTGGTCTGGAGGACAAAGTTCTTCTGCAGATCATTAACATACAGCTCTTGGGAGCACCTTTCTCCCTTGTGTAAGTTATGGGATAGGTGTTCATCTGACTACACAGTGCAAGATATTCAGGTAGGGTTGTCTACAATGATATTATTTATCTTCTTTAAAACAAAATACAGTTTTGCTTTTCTTTAATACTTCATTGCTAATTTTATTTTATTTTACACATTGTTGAATATGATGCTTCACAATTAAATTGCTTTGGAATATGTAATAAAAAGGTTTCAGCAATTTTGACAGGAAGGCAAAAGAAAGTGTTATGTTTAACATAATTATAATCCAAGCATGTCCATCAAAAATGCTACCACCAGTTAAAAATGTATCACATAAATATTTATTAGAAGCGTAATAAGCATTTTCTAAAATGCAAAAGAAATATTGACAATATAAAAAAGTCAGAAATACTTATTAAAAAAAAAAAAAAAAACCTAGTAAAATTATCACTACTTCATGGGATCAATGTAAGCCAGAAGGGTCAAACTTGCAGACTCTTAAAGGTTAAAAATAGAATAAGGACTAGGAAGAAAATGAATCATCCGTCTACACTTGGATTGCATGTAAAGGAAACAATGCACCTGTGAATTTGACCAAATACACAACTAGTTTTTAAATAATACATGTGCATAACTGAATGCCAGCCCAGTAAAAGATTTCTGTTTTTATTTTAAGGTCTCTAGGACTGAAGTCACAATAAAATTCTATTTTAAATTTTCGTGTTAACCCCACCCCCCAAAAAAAAACACAACACTTTCATGACACACATGCAAAAGAAATGAATGTCTAAGCTGGATATTTACATGTTATAATTAGGAAAAGCATAACAGGACAGGAGAGTGATAGTTCTACAGAATTATCATACAGAAAAAAATTGTGACATTGATAATATTGTTGTAAGGAAATATATAGATTACAATGCTGAATTTAGTTTTTTAGCAAATGTTCTGGATTTGTTAAAGTTTAAATGGTCCTGTGATTTAGCACTTCACAGCCATCAGAGAGGCTATATTCAGCAGGGGCTGAAAGTTTAACATGTCAACTCCCAGAACTGCTAAAATGTAAAAAGTACAAAATGTGATATGAACTACGTTTAATGTGCGTTGATTTTTTTTTTGTCCCTATTGTCTGAAAAAATGGAAAACCTATGCACAGGGAACACAATAGCTGAGCCCAGTTATTGATATTAGATGATCAACGTGCACTAAAAAATAAAATGATTAAATATTTTTTAAATGTAATTGACAAATACATTACAAATGCAATAATCATCTTAATTTAATACATTTAGTTTTACTTTAATACTATATTGATTGTCTCACCTCCACCAGAGAATATCCCATAAGGGATACAAAGTTTTCATTATAAAACCCTTCGGCATGAGCAACTATAAAAATGGTGTCATGACCATAATAATTTTAATGACTACTGTACCGTTTATAAATTAAAGGAACATTGAACTCTAACATTTTCTCCACCTTACTGTGTTCCCAATGATCCATATTACCTGCTGTAGTCTACTTATTGAGTTTTCCCCCAAACCACACTTTTAAATTTGTTTTGTTATTTGAATCAGCTGTTTTTGCCTGTAGAAACCACTACCTACACTGAAAATATGAATAATAAGTATATTATCTGCAGAAAAATCTAAACTTGAGACAATAGCATAATTAATCGCTCACTGGGGGTAAGAGAGAAACAGAAAATGTTGTGCCTGAAATAGCTAGTTGTGTCCTGCCATAATTAGCTATACCATGTGTTTAGACATAGATAATATTAGTAGGTCTACTTTACCTGTAGGCTCAGCCCATTTGTCTGCATTTCCCTGAGAACAAAACCAGATATTTCAAATATAAAAAGAAATATGAAGGAATACTTTCCCATACATTTAATACCCAGCAGGTATAACAAGTCATTTGGAACATGTTATTATGAAACACTTTTGATAAAACAGTCCCTTTAAGATTTTTACTTTTTAACGTTAAAGCAAGTATCCAGCGTATCAAAGGGTAATTGAACTAAACAAATATGCATATAAAAGAGCTGCTATTAATCATATAAAGCTATATAATTGCAGATAAGCGATTGACTAAAACCTGTTTCTATTTATATTGAAACTACCAGGAAAGGGTTATCTGTGCAAAGTGATAATGCTGTATTAGTTCTCATTTGCTCATAAGAGCAAGTCACATAGATCTGTTGGTGGAGAAGAATAAATCCTTCACAAGCTATAAAGAAAAGGATGCTTTATTTTTTATAGATAATGTGACAAAGTTTCCTGGTAACTCATTTTATTTCTCTAAACATTGTATAAAGCAGCTTAAGGTTTACTGCATTTGTCATCAATAATATGAAATCTCAAAGACCAAGTAATCCCTCTTTTGTGAGTGGCGTCTTTTCTTTTTTAATTGAGGGGTTTTGTGGATGTATGGATCTATTTTTGGCCAAGAGACAAATACAGTTTAAGGAATGGCTATCCGCACATCAACTGCATCATATGTAGAAGGTCTTGAGAAGTCACATTTAAAATTCCACAGTTCTACATAACATCTAATGTGTTATGTGTATATTATGTTTGGCAGAAAGAAAGGCAGAAAGCTTTAGAACTATCGCACATTTATTATTCCGTACCAGATATATGTAATAGATTAGGAAACTTATTTTTAAAATTAACATATGGTAACCAATTAAGTGAATAGCCTCATGCTCCTATGATTTTCAGGACTCAAACAACTCTTGACTCTTTTTGCCTTACCCCACACCAGTGTCCACACATGCAGATCCTTATAAATTCCATATAGACTATATAATTAAGCATGTTAAAACAACAACAACTTTATGATGTACATTTGTTAATTATCTATTTATCTGCCATTCCTGTAATTTACCTTTCACAAACTAAGATTTTGCCCTCCCCTAGAGGGGCAGGAGATCTACTGTGCATATACTGCAATGATCCTGAGACACAGTTGTCTAAAATGTCACCTTAAGCAGCCTCTGATTGGCTGCAAAAAAGAAAAACAGAATCATGATTCTACTAAGCTTTGCCATAAACTTTAATGACATTTCAGTTAATGGGCTGTAAAATAATATGACAATGTCAAATGCTGGAACTGAAACTATCCTGATAACTTCTGCATAGACAGCACCAACAGCAAATATTGCAGGGGGTGGCATTACAGCAAGGGACTGGATGATGGACAGCACAGTAAAACAGAAGATTATTTTTCATTGGATATATTTGCCCAGTTAACTGTTCCTTAAAATGTTCAGGCTCAGAAAACATATTACATTATTAACCAAAGAAAACGAAAGGTAAAGGGGACGCTTTATCAATGTCTGGCGGACATGATCCACTGTAGCGTATTATGTACGCCAGACATTGCTGAATGCCGACAGCATACGCTGTCTGTATTTAACATTGCAGAAGTAGTTCTTGTAAACTGCTTGTGTAATGCTGCCCCCTGCAGATTTGCGGGTAATCGGCCGCTATCAGGGGTCGTCAATCAATCAGATTGTATCAGATCATGCGGATTGATGTCCGTAGCCTCAGAGGCAGGGGACGAGTTAAGGAGCAGCGGTCTTAAGACCGCTGCTTTTTAACTGCTGTTTCCGGCGAGCCTGAAGGCTTGCGCAGAATCAGGGCAATTAGGGGCCATTCGGCCTTCTTTTTTTTTTTTAATCGGCCCCAAAGTCTTGATACAAGCCTTGCAACTCCAGAGTAGAAGACAGAGTCGTGAGCCAATCACGAGTGACAGTGAGACTTCCTCACCTATCACTGTTTTTTTCATGCTTAGAAGCTGCAAGGCTGGCGGCTCACATGTTTGACTTTACCTATGTGTTTAATCCATTTGCATTTTTTTTTTATTTAGGATATCCCTATAATTTGTAATGTCAGAGGTATCCCAGAAGCAAAAAGGGTTGCAACAGCTGTTTTAGGTTGCTTCAAAGAATAAAGGTTTGAAATAACAAAGAAATACTCATGAAAAAGACTGTCAACTTTAGGGTACAGTTACAATGTATATAAACTGTTACAATGTAAAAAAATGAAAGTGGCTGTCATAACTGATCATTTGGAAATCACATAAAAACCTAGCCTCTCTGAGGGCCTGATGATCTAAAGATCTCTGGGCTGGAGGCGTTAATAAAGAATTCTCGCCTGTCCTATTTCCCTTGTAGAATGATCTAAAAGCACTTTTTATCCTGGAATCAGGGTGTCTCGCTAAGGGGCGTATACTGCATTTTCATATGAAAAGTGCACAATAAAATTTGTATTTTATACATCATACAAAAAGAATAATTAAACCATTCACACAAAAATAAGCAGGGAAAAAATAATATTGTTATGGTCCATTAGAAATCGTAACAAAATTCTTCACCAAAAAACGTATTTTACCACAAAAATAAAATGTGTATGTAAATTACACAGAAATAAATTGTATGAAATATGCACAGCGTAAATCGTAATTTTAGTAGACTGGATGTGCAAAAATCAGTTAGAAATTCGTACTTCTAATTACAAAATACAAAGCGTACTTGTTGTTTTGTAAAATGGGCTAAACATGAGCGTTCCATGGGTGTATAGGAAATTGTCTCTCTAATCCCAGTGTAATTCTGTAAAGATTTTCGCAATACAGATCTCACAGTTTTTTCTCGCAAATGAAAATATAGCAAGCTTTTCTCAAACTACTTATAATAGTGTGTGAAAGCCTAAGGATGTCGCAGGCAGTGTCTAGCCTCTTTTCAAAATAAGTTCCTCACTAGCTTATAGGAAATAAGAAGTTGACATCAATATAAAAAGAAAAGGGCGCTTCTGCAGCTGACACTGTTTATACAAGAATATCTATATATATCTCCAAACAAGTTTTATGCATATTTATGTCTCAAAAACGTTAAAAGCTCTCCTATTGTGTATAGCTCTTACAATAATGACATATGGGTGTATAATTAAAGGGACACTGAACCCATTTTTTTTCTTTTGTGATTCAGATAGAGCATGAAATTTTAAGCAACTTTCTAATTTACTCCTATTATCAAATTTTCTTCATTCTCTTGGTATCTTTATTTGAAATGCAAGAATGTAAGTTTAGATACCGGCCCATTTTTGGTGAACAACCTGGGTTGTTCTTGCTGATTGGTGGATAAATGCATCCACAATAAAAAAAAGTGCTGTCCAGGATCTGAACCAAAGAAAAGCTTAGATGCATTTTCTTCAAATAAAGATATCAAGAGAACGAAGAAAAATTGATAATAGGAATAAATTAGAAAGTTGCTTAAAATTGCATGCTCTATCTGAATCACAAAAGAAAAGTTTGGGTTCAGTGTCCCTTTAAGGATTTATTTAAATGTAAATGATATTAATTTCATTAGCATAGAATATAAAATCACATATAGGGACGTCTCCCTTGAAACAGCTGGCTATTTTCCAAAATCAGTTATCCAAAATATATATATTGGACTCAACAGCACAAATAAAAGAGAATGCTAAAAGACGTTTTTAAACGATTAAAACATTAAAAGTCACAAATTCCGGTTCCACAACCACCTTTTTTCAAAACCACCTTTTTCACTATTACTCTTTGGCCCAAATTATATTGCCAGAAACGTATTATCTCAGCAGCTTGGAGTTGAGAATTGCTTCTTAGCAAAAGAGTATACAATACATATACTCAATCCTAGAGAATCACACTTGTACAGTTCCCACAAGTGAATGCCGTATCAGCCATATTCATCCTTTGGGGACAAAAAAACGTTTTACCTTTGCTGCATTATGCTGTTCTATTAGCTTGCCAAATGGAAACCAGGAGTTCCTCTCAACTTGAATCAAACTTAGAGTAGAGGTTACCTGCTCCTCTGTTCCTGTCCAATGATGTGCGTGATTGGTAGTACGGCCGGTCACGTGACCTGTACGTTCCTTCTTATTGGCGCAAATTTGTTTTCCTTGTTTGGTGGGTTAGAAGTGAAAGAAGTGTCACAAACTTGACATTGACAAAAAGCTTTAGTAATGACACTGGCACCCCACAGTCCTTCGCCTTTGCATTTCGCCCATTTATAGGGCTTTATCAAGATGCTTTTACTGTGTTAGGGGCCACTCTTAAATATCCTTAGGGTGCTTGTGATTGGTTACCTTTTTTCCAAAATTAAATGTGGAATCAAATAGTTCAGAGATAGTTTGTAATAAGGTCGTATTTTTATAATACATAGAGAACACCTTAAACAATTCATGTAAAGTGATATGTGTGTAATAAAGTGATATATGCAAAATATACTGATACATGCATTGAGAACAAGTTCTATTTCATTAATGTTTAAAAATAAAAAATAAGAGCGTCATTTAATAAAGCATTTATATATATATATATATATATATATATATATATATATATATATATATATATATATATATATATATATATATATACATAAAGAAAACCGAAAACGTTTCATATAAAGTGGTATGTGCATAATAAAGTGATCTATGCATAATAAACTGATATGCACATCATAAATTGATCTTATTTTGTTTATATTTTATAGGGACACCATTTATTATTGCATGTATATACACACAAATATACAGATTTATCAAGTGATAAGTGAATGTTGTTTCTAAATAATATTATTATTAAAACAGCTCTTATGTGTCTATAGTAGAGGGTATTCAAAAATCCATATAACTCATATTCCAAAATAAGTCAAAGACAAACATCAGTGACACTTATAATTGGAAGTTTAGTCTTATGCATATTTAAATGTTCTCACTATTTTTCTCTCAAAGACCTATTTAGTTAAAGAAATCTGTTCACTTCTATCTCTGAATTTGAACCCCTAGGTTGCAAAGTTTTTATCTTGTATATCAACTCCGCTTCTTTGTATAGGAGTTTTTCCTCCAAATCACCTCCCCTCTTGTCTCACTTTCTGAATTCCACAAAATTTCAGATGTTTGGGGGGATTATTGTGGACTTCCCTGAAATTTGTATAGATATATGCATCATGTTCCCTAATTATCTCCCTCAAACTTCTTGTTGTTTCACCCAAATATTGTCTTTTACAGGAACATTCAATAAGGTAAATCAGGCCTTTGTCAGTGCATCTGATTGTTTCTTTTATGTTAAACTCTTCTCCTGTTTGTGTGGAAATGAAGTTTTTTTATTTGATTGCATGCTCACATGCCTTGCATGTATGGCAAGGAAAAAAACATTTTACCTCCTCTCCATACAGATCTCTACATAAAGGGGTTTTGTTGTCTTGGTGCAAAACTCACTTGGTGCAAGTATGTTTTCAAGGTTCTTAGCTTTTCTAAAAATCATTCTAGGGTATGGTGTAACTGTATCCCTTATGTAGGGATCACTTTGTATTTAATGCCAATGCTTTCTAAGGATCTTATTAACTAACTTATAATCACTTTTCCTTTCTATATTCCTGGCTTTTGTGATAGCTGTCTGTATCAGACCATCCTTATATCCTCTTTCGTTGAATTTCTTCTCTAATATACTGACTTGTTCATTATAGTCTGTGAGTTTTGTGCAGTTCTTTCTTATTCTCAGAGTTTGTCCGTATGGGATATTTTCTTTCCATTTCTTTAAGTGGCAACTATCCCCATGAATATAATTATTTTTAAAGTGGGTGCAAGTATTTATTTCTCCATTCTCTATTTTAATCTCCAAATCCAAATATACAATCATTTCATTGCTATAATTATAGGTTAAATTCATTCTAGTGAGCAAAGTCTCTAGAGAGGGTGAATCCCCTTTCCACAAAATGAGGATATCGTCTATAAATCTTTTGCACAGGAACAGAGGAGCAGGTAACCTCTACTCTAAGATTGAGTCAAGTTGAGAGGAATTACCGGTTTCCATTTTGCAAGCTAATAGAACAGCGTGATGCAGCAAAGGTTAAACGTTTTTTGTCCCCAAAGGTTGAAAATGGCCGATACGGCATTCACTTGTGGGAACTGTACAAGTGTGATTCTCCAGGATTGAGTATATGTATACACTTTCGCTAAGCAGCAAATCTCAACTCTAAGCTGCTGGGATAATACGTTTCTGGCGATATAATTTGGGCCACAGAGCAAAACTAAAAAATGTGCTTTTGAAAAAGGTGGTTGTGGAACCAGAATTTGGGACTTTTAATGTTTAAAGGGACACTATACCCAAACATTTTCTTTTATGATTAAGGTAGAGAATACCATTTTAAACAACATTCCAATTTACTTCTATTACCTAATTTGCTTCATTCTTTAGATATAATTTAATGAAGAAATAGCAATGTACACGGTGAACCAATCACATGAGGCATCTATGTGCAGCTACCAATCAGCAGCTACTAAGCATATCTAGATATGCTTTTCAGCAAATAATATCAAGAGAATGAAGCAAAAAAGATAATAGAAGTAAATTAGAAAGTTGTTTATAATTGTATGCTCTTTCTAAATCATGAAAGAAAAAAATTGGGTTTCATGTCCCTTTAATCATTTAAAAACGTCTTTTAGCATTCTGTTTTATTTGTGCTGTTGAGTACAATATATATATTTTGGTTAAATGATTTTGGAAAATTGCTAGCGGTTTCTTTAATTATACACCCTTATGTCATTATTGTAGGAGCTACACATATTAGGAGAGCTTTTAAAGTTTTTGAGACATATATATGCATAATACTTGTTTGGAGACATATATAGATATTCTTGTATAAACAGTGTCAGCTGCAGAAGCGCCCTTTTCTTTTTATATTGATTTCAACTTCAAAATACTTATAACCCAAACAGAAAAACACATGCATACAAAAATATAGGCAGCGTAATGTGATTTATATTGGCTGCAGGATTTGATTTTTAAAGTGTGCCCCCTGGTCAGTGGTAACTTCGCTCTATGGAGTGGAATGTCCCTAACAAGTGAGCTTCATTACTTTATATAGGAGCTGTCTCTCCACTCGCAGGGACTGCCCCTTTTATTCTACAATCATTCCACCACAGCAGCCCCTTCAAGCGTCTGCGAGAAAGACCACGTTTGAACCCTCGAAGTTGTGCTAACAGACACAGAGAACAAAAATGCTTGAGTGGGCATAATGCTATATAAGATAACTGGTGGCTTAAATTAGTCCTGAGGTTTAAAAACTGATATGAAATGGGCAAACTATGTAAGACAAGTTGTACGATCAAAAGGTAATTTTTTTTATAATTATGTTAAATGCAAAGTCAGCATTTTCTAGCTGATATAATACACAGATTATCATTTTACAGTACATAATTTAATTTTATTACACATTATCTTCTTTGCTATCAAATAACTAAAATGCATTGCATATTTTTTTCCAATTATAGCTCTGAAATTCCACATTTATCTATCTAGCTTAGTGCTACTAATTACAGTATTTTATAGGAATATGTTGCTAATTTCTAAATAAACAATGTGTATGTTTTTTATTTCATAAATAATTGAATCTTATATTACATAAATAAACCATGTTTACTCAAACATATATACTATAGTATATATACTGTGTAATAATGTTATTGCTATTCTACAATAATTATAGAATCAATAATTATAGAGCCTTGACTTTTTGCCTTATCTCAGATGAGCATTTTCAAACTGCATAGAGTATTAACAGAGCAACCTGCATATTATTAAAAGATAGAATCTATTAGGCATTAAAGGGACAGTCAACACCAAAATTGTAATTGTTTAAAAAGATAGATAATGTCTTTACTACCGATTACCCAGCTTTGCACAACCAACATTGTTATATTAATACACTTTATAGCATTTAAACCTATAAATTTATGTCTGTTTCTAAGCCACTACAGACAGCCTCTTATCACATGCTAATTCCTGTGTGCCATATTAGATAACATTGTGCTCTCTTCCGTGGAGTTGTGCAGGACACAGCACTAATTGGCTAAAATGCAAATCAGTAGCCATGGGATAAGGGGGCTGTCAGAAGGGGCTTAGATACAAGGTAATCACAGAGGTTAAAAATATATTAATATTACCATGTTGGCTGTGTAAAACAGAGAAATGTGTAATAAAGGGATTATCTATTTTTTTTAAACAATAACATTTTTTGAGCAGATTGTCCCTTTAAAGTGATGGTAAATCTTAGCATTTGTGAAACGCTAGGATTTACCAGTGCAACAAATAAAGGGAACTTTCAGTCATAAAGTAAAAAATACTTCATGCTGAAAGTTCCTTTATTTGCCTGTACCATATGCTGCGCTGAGCATCTCAGACCACCTGAAGCAGAACGATATTTTTTCAATAAGATGCGGCCCAGTTGGCATTATGCTGGATAGCTAGCACACTATTGGCTAAGATCACCTCTTTGAAAAATAGCGTTCCACCATGGGATGCCTGAGGCGTTCAGCACGGCATATGCCACAGACAAATAAAGGAACTTTTAGCATGAAGTATTTTATACTTCATGACTGAAAGTGCCTTTTATTTGTTGCTCTGGCAAATCCTAGCGTTTCACAAACGCTGGGATTTACCATCACTTTAAGCAATGGAATACAAATTACTTTCTATTCAAGAAAAAGTAAAAGTCAACACAATTACAGGAAAATAAACCCCACAGAGGAGTGTACTCAGAGGAAAGTCAAATTACTGAAATATGTCACATTACCAGAATATTAGAGACATGTGATCAGCTAATTCTCAATTATTTTCATGAATGACAATGTAAAATATTTCAAATAGAGGGATGCCACAAAAGTTTATATTAGATATTTTACTAGCCAAGCTGAGTCTATTTGACAATGTTATTCCATCTTGTAACCAAATCTATTGAAAGATAGATGGGCAAATGGGTGACCTCGTCAGCAGCAGCTCTCTTAATGAATCAAATGAAAATTCTAAGTTTAGATATTTCTTATGTTAAAATTAAAAGGGACCATAGTATACTAAAAGTTTGTATTTTTTATTTTAGTTATATACTAAAGATGTCACTTCTAAGGGGCCAATTTATCATAGTGTGAGCGGACATGATACAATGTAGCGTATCATGTCTGCCACACATTGATAAATGTCAACAGCTTTTGCTATCGGCATTTATCATTGCACAAGCAGTTCTAGTAAACTGCTTGTGCAATGCCACCCCCTGCAAATTCGCCGCTAGCAGGGGTGTCAATCAATCCGATCGTATTCGATCGGGTAGATTTCTGTCCGCTGCCTCAGAGCAGGCGGACAAGTTATGTAGCAGCGTTTTTTAGACCGCTGGTTCATAACTTCTGTTTCCATTCGGAAGTTGATAATTCGGCCCCTATATATTTTGTTATTTTTTCACATAAGGACACATAGGGGCATATTTATCAATGTGCGAGCGGACATGATACAAAGTAGCATACGTTGTCGGCATTTATCATTGCACCAGCGGTTCTTGTGAACTGCTGGTGCAATGCTGCCCCCTGGTGAACTGCTGGTGCAATGCCGCCCCCATGCAGATTCGCGGCCATTTACGTCCAATCGGCCGCTAGCAGGGGGTGTCAATCAACCTGATCGTATTTGATCGGGTTGATTTCTGTCCGCGGCCTCAGAGCAGGCGGACAAGTTATGGAGCATCTGTCTTTAGACCGCTGCTTCATAACTTCTGTTTCAGGCTCGCCGGAAACAAGGGGCATCAAGCTCCATAAGGAGCTTGCTAAATATGCCCCCATAACTTTTTATGTATAGAAACTTACAATCTGCAATATCATATAATTTAGCACACACATGGGGGCTTGATGCCCCTGTTTCTAAAGACCGCTGCTCCACACCTTGTCTGCCTGCTCTGAGGCCACGGACAGAAATCAACCCGATCGAATACGATTGGGTTGATTGACACCCCCTGCTAGCGGCCAATTGGCCGCGAATCTGCAGGGGGCGGCATTGCCCCAGCAGTTCACCAGAACTGCTGGGGCAATGATGAATGTTGACAGCGTATGCTATCGGCATTTATCAATGTGCGGCAGACATGATACGCTACATTGTATCATGTCCGCTCGCACTATGATAAATCTACTCCTTAGTATCTTCATGAATTTTTTAAAACCTGTTCCTTTCAGTTTTAAGTGTCCCCTCACTTCAGCTTTTTTTGTGATAGATAGAAACCCAGTCCATTTCACATTAACTAAGAAAATGCTGTGATTTTCTGTTCCTGAGGCACTTTATGTGGGGTATGTACATACAGGAGAGGAAAACGGCTGAGCCTGGCTGTCACACCCACTGATTACCAGGCAAAAAAGGGAGCAGCCTCTCTTGTAAAATGGGTGGCCTGTGGTGGCTGGCATTTGCCCAGTTTGCCCAATGACCAGGACGTGATATATTAATGTTAAATCATTATGTTTAAATATATTCATCTATTTAAAAAAAAAAAAGACAAATTAATACAAGCAAAAGTAATAAACTAACAAGCAAAGAAATAGTGGGAACTTGGACAGAAACGTTCCATATTTATCTTTGTAAATGCTGAGCAGAGTAAGGCTGGTCTGATGAGAAATGTGCTAAAAGCACTCTGGGAAAAAAAATTGTTTGCACTTAATAACACCCTGAAGATCTGGAAATATAATAACTGTTTTAGTTTTAAGCACTGTGTGTAAGGCACATCATGCTCAGATCATAAGATGCACAGGTGGGGCAGCATAAGAGCATAATTAAAGAGTATTTTAAAGGACATAATAAAATGTTCAGTTTTTATTACAAATTACTTTAAATGTAAATCTCCCTTTTCTTATAATGTTTTTTTCCTCAAGTGCTTACAACAAAGATTATTAAATGTTGTAGTACTGATTACACTAAACCCCTCTGCATTTAATCCTTGCCATTGGTTTAAATACAAAGTTAAAACTGTGCACCCAGAGCTGTCCAGATAAGAATGCAGCCAGCGAACCTATGCGGATCATCCAGTCAGGGAAACGCTAGCCACATGATTCTCTAGCGATGCATGGGGGCATTCTGGTGGTATGACTTTGACTATTTGTTTTAACCCTTTCAGAGGAAATTAATTTAAAAATAAAGAAAGCATTTCCTATATACACTACATACATTTTATATCAATTATATATGTCAAGTTAATAGTTTTGACTGTCAAACATCTGTCCTATTTGTTATTTACTGATGAAAAAAAAATATGTTCACTGGCCAAATTAGTTATTTGGTTGTTGGGGTAATGTTTCTATGTATTGGTGTGTTGAGACATGGGGGCCTATTTATCAAGCCGTCAACCGCAAATATACTGGAATTCCGCAGCGTAATTGTGGGGAGTTTGATTCGCCTTATTTATCAAAGACTACAGACCGGCAAAAGTAGAATTTTGTGACGTAACATACGATCCGCCAGTCTCCAACACAGATCGATGCTTACGTCACTACAGATGTTCAGAATGCAAATTCGGCACTATCTGACTACTTTTGCAAGTTATCAAATATCTACCAGGAACGCTTGCCACTATTCCGGCCAAGCATACCTGGTTTTCAATCCGCCGCCCTGGAGGTGCCGGATGCCATAGGAATCAATGGGAACCTGAAAGCAGCGAAAACTATTCTCTATAGGAGAATAAAAGTTATGTTTACACCTAACACCCTAACATAACCCGAGTCTAAACACCCCGAATCTGCCGCCCCTACACCGCCGCCACCTACATTATACTTATTAACCCCTAATCTGCCGCCCGCTACACCGCCGCCACCTACATTATACTTATTAACCCCTAATCTGCCACCCCGCCATTGCCACCATCTACATTATACTTATTAACCCCTAATCTGTCGCCCTGACACCGCCGCCACCTAAATAAAAGTTAATAACCCCTATCCCGCCGCTCCCGGAGCCCACCGCAACTAAATAAAGTTATTAACCCCTAAACCCCTGGCCTCCCACATCACTAGCACTTGCTAAACCTATTAACCCCTAAACCGCTAGCCCCCCACATCGCCATAAACTAAATTAAACTATTAACCCCTAAACCTAACAACCCGCTAACCTTACATTAAATATTAACTCATCACTATCTTATAATAAATTTAAACTTACCTTTAGATTTAAATTAAACTATATTAAACTATAAATTAATCTACCCTAACTTTTATACTAAAATTACATTAAACTATATTAAATTAATAATTAACCTACCCTAACTATTATAATAAAATTACATTAAACTATATTAAAATAAAAATTAATCTAACCTTTCTTTTATACTAAAATTACATAAAACTACAAATTAAATTAAATATATTCTATATTTAAACACCTAACCCTACTCAAATAATTTAAATCTACACTAAAAAATTACAAAGTTACAAAAAACTTATAACTAAGTTACCAAAAATAACAAACAATAAGTTACACAAAAAATAAACACTAAGTTACAAAAAATAAAAAAGAAATTATCAAAGCTTTAAACTTATTACACCTAATCTAAGGGCCCTATGAAAACAAATAGCCCCCCCAAGATAAAAAAACCTAAAAAAAGGGCCTTTTGTGGGGCATTGCCCCAAAGTAATCAGCTCTTTTACATGTAAAAAAAAAAATACAAATACCCCTCCAACAGTAAAAGCCACCACCCACACAACCAACCCTCCAAAAAAAAAGCTAACAAAAAAAACCTAAGCTCCCCATTGCCCTGAAAAGGGCATTTGGATGGGCATTGCCCTTAAAAGGGCATTTAGCTCTTTTGCAGCCCAAAACCCTAATCTAAAAATAAAACCCACCCAATAAACCCTTAAAAAATCCTAACACTAACCCCCGAAGATCGACTTACAGTTTTGAAGATCCGACATCCATCCTCCAAGAAGCCAGGAGAAGTCTTCATCCAAGCGGCAAGAAGTCTTCCAAGAAACAGGTGGAAATCTTCATCCAAGCCAGCAGAATTCTTCACCCAGACGGCATCTTCTATCTTCATCCATCCGGCGCGGAGCGGGTCCATCTTCAAGACCTCCAACGCGGAGCATCCTCTTCGTCCGACGGACTAACGACGAATGAAGGTTCCTTTAAATGACGTCATCCAAGATGGTGTCCCTTAGATTCCGATTGGCTAATAGAATTCTATCAGCCAATCGGAATTAAAGGGACACTGAACCCAAATTTTTTCTTTCATGATCCAGATAGAGCATGCAATTTTAAGCAACTTTCTAATTTACTCCTATTATCAATGTTTCTTCGTTCTCTTGCTATCTTTATATAAAAAAGAAGGCATCTAAGCTTTTTTTCTTGGTTCAGACTCTTTACAGCAGGTTTTGATTGGTGGATGAATTTATCCACCAATCAGCAAGGACAACCTAGGTTGTTCACCAAAAATGGGCCGGCATCTAAACTTACATTCTTGCATTTCAAATAAAGATTCCAAGAGAATGAAGAAAATTTGATAATAGGAGTAAATTAGAAAGTTGCTTAAAATTTAATGCTCTATCTGAATCACAAAAGAAAAAATTTGGGTTCAGCCAATAGGATGAAAGCTCAATCCTATTGGCTGTTTGCAACAGCCAACAGGATTTTTTTCAACCTTAATTCCGATTGGCTGATAGAATTCTATCAGCCAATCAGAATCTAAGGGATGCCATCTTGGATGACGTCATTTAAAGGAACCTTCATTCGTCGTTAGTCCGTCAGAAGAAGAGGATGCTCCACGTCGGATGTCTTGAAGATGGACCCGCTCCGCGCCAGATGGATTAAGATAGAAGATGCCGTCTGGGTGAAGACTTCTGCGGGCTTGGATGAAGACTTTGGCCGGCTTCTTGCAGGACTTCTTGCCGCTTGGATGAAGACTTCTCCTGGCTTCTTGCAGGTAGTATAATGTACATGGCGGTGGGCTCTGGGAGCGGCGGTATAGGGGTTGATAACTTTATTAGAGTGGCGGTGGGCTCTGGGAGAGGCGGTTTAGGGGTTAATAACTTTATTTATTTGCGGTTGGGGTCCGGTGAGCGGCGGTATAGGGGATAATAACTTTATTTAGTTGCGGTGGGCTCCGGGAGCGGCAGTATAGGGGTTAATAACTTTATTAGAGTGGCGGTGGGCTCCGGGAGGGGTTAAACAGTTTAGTATAGTGGCGGTGTTTAGTGACAGTATACAAATAAAGCTGTGAAAAAGCCGGAGAGCAGCGAAATCGATGACTGTTAGTTAACAACAGTCCGCTGCTCATCGCCCTGTACTTGGTGCGCGGCTTTTTGACAGCTTTTTTGTTAAATATGGAGAGTGTATTCAGGTCCGCGGCAGCGAAGTTAGGCGATGTCAGGCGAGTGTATTGGTGCTGTTGAATGCAGCACAATTGATGGCTTGATAAATAGGCCCAATGATGTATATGATAGCTGGATTGATATTATAGTGTAGCTCAATGTTGTACTATTAATCTGTTATATTATTTTTTAAAATGAAGATGGCATATGGGGATCTTCACCTGATATCTTCCATTATGGGATAATATTCTGGGCATAGCGCTGTTCACATTGGTATCAGGATAGATGTAAGAATCACATTTTAAGCTTGGCTCCTGTAACATTTCCTGTGATATGCACACAAACATCAGTACCAGACACACTTCACATATCGACTTAAGAAACAGATGTTAACTATAAAGTCAAATCTGAAATACCAGACATATCCATTATCCAGTGTTATTTTATGGAACACAGTGAATGGGTTCATCATGTGTGAATCTGCTCATCAGATTATTGTTCCTCACTGGAGAAGCGTTACTATATCTCTAGACATACTAAGGAGTAATATGACTGATCATTAAAATAAATCTCAATTGTATATACCATATTTGTTTTATGTAACATAGTTGAATATAAAGTGAGATTAACCATTTGAAATCCAAAAGTGGTCTCATATTGTTCATGGATGCCCCCTGTACCATTACGTTTCCATTAGACCTAAGAGGCCCAAGAGTGGCCTCAGCGGCTAATTAGAGGGCATAAAGTATAAGAAGTAAGCGCTATGTTCATTAATATTGTTGAATTTGACCATATAAATGTTCTTTGTCAATTGTGTTTTGATTATACAAGCCATATATCTGAAAACTGTATTTTTGTTGTTGTTTGTACAGATTCTATGGCTATATAATGTTTGCTTGCTCTGTTTTAAATCTCAATAAAAAATATAAAAAAAACACACAAAAAATAAAAAAAAAAAAATAAAAATAAATCTCAATTGCATTTGCTGTGATATAGGGATCAAGATGCAGTTCACATTTTAGTAAATTTCTCTCAGCTGAGACAATTCTTAGTTAATATCGGTCAAAGGTGTCAAACTTTGCAAATAAGGGGCAACATTCAGATCTTTACTGCTCTCTTGGCTAATACATTTTTTTCATAATTTATGAAAACATTTTTTTAAATAAATGCCACTGACAATACAGGCTGCAGAATTGTCCCCCCAAGATATATGTGTTAGAGCAGCTGAATGAATTTGAATAGTATCTGGTCATATTTCTGTTTTCACTCATGTACTACTCAAGTAAAGTAAATGTACTGAAAAAGGAACAGAGTCACAATAAAAATCAACATTTGTACACTAGGAGGTTTTGTAACTGCATCTCTAGTGCTGTTGAAAAGACAATAACTAATTACCTGGTTGCAGGAGTGCTCAGAATTTATTGAGTTGGAATCTACACTTTTTTTTTATATTGCATTTGTCCTAATTAGTTTAAAATATGCTTATGTTATGAAAGCCAACTGTTATATTTGTAGCCTGATTTGTGTTGCAGAATCTGCTTGTGGAAGACACTTACACACTTGTTCTTAACTTAAAGAGACAATAATAGTGTACCTTGAGATTGCAATATCAGATATTTAGCTATGGCTAATAAAAACAACTTTGCCATGTACTTTCATTGTTTCTTTTGCCCCATTTTCAAGTAATTTAGCACTGAAAATTGGGATTTTTTAATCACTACTGACGTTCAAGGCTAACACTGCTACATAATTTCACCAATTCGCTTTAGTAGATAACTGCAAAACAAAGCACTTCATAGTAACTTATTTAACCAAATTTTTATTTTTATGATTCAGAAAGAACATACAATTTGAAACACAAATTTCCTTGAATTATCTCATTTTCTTTGTCCTCTTGGTTTATTGAAAATCATATTTAGTGGCTGCACATCTATGCATCTTGTCATCACCTGACATGTTCAGCTAGCTCCTTGTATTGCATTTCTACTACTTCAATAAAGGATACCAAGAGAATGAAGCAAATTTGGTTGAAGACGTAAATTTGAACATTGTCTAAAATGGAATGCTCTGGGGCATATTTATCAAGCTCCGTGTTTCTGGCGAGCCTTCAGGTTTGCGGGAAACACAAGTTATGAAGCAGCAGTCTAAAGATCACTGCTCCATAAACTGTCCGCCTGCTCTGAGGCGGTGGACAGACATCGCCAGAAATCAATCTGATCGAATACGACCGGGTTGATTGACAAACCCTGATGGCGGTCGATTGGCCACGAATCTGCAGGGGGCGGCATTGCACCAGCAGTGCACAAGAACTGCTGGTGCAATTATAAATGCTGAGAGCGTATGCTGCCGGCATTTATCGATGTGCAGCGGCATGATCCGCAATATCGGATCATGTCCACCCGCACAATGATAATTCGGCCCCTCTGTCTGAATCATGAAAGAAAAATTATGGGGTTTGTGTCCCTTTAATGAACGTGGCTAGCCTTGTTATCTGCAGACTCAAGCCCAGATTGGCCCCTCCAAATAAGGCAAGTGCTGGGTGGAGTTGGGCTATTGAAAAACAATTCTAATAAAAAAGGTGTTAATTTGTTTTAAAATGTTTATACGTGGCTGGGGTGTTATTCTATAGAAAGACAACAAAAATGTATTGTAATGCCAAAGTGTTTATCACCCCTTTAAGGCCATATTGTCCCAATTGGCAGCAGGGGAACAGGGAATCACAGAATGACCCTATGATCTATGAGCCATTATAAAGAGATAAAATGGCACTATGAAGTTAAGGATGCATGATGTAATTAAACTGAGAAGACTGGTAGCTTGGTTATGTTTCTGTGTTGCTTGTAATAACACAGGGCTGGGTGTGTTGTTA
Organism: Bombina bombina; assembly: GCF_027579735.1. Taxonomy (NCBI): domain Eukaryota; kingdom Metazoa; phylum Chordata; class Amphibia; order Anura; family Bombinatoridae; genus Bombina; species Bombina bombina. The sequence goes on along the minus strand of NC_069502.1, from coordinate 305,078,778 downwards.
AGGTTGTTCTTTCCCTGACTTCTTTGTCACTTATTCAATAGAGGCAGACCTGTGTGATATATTTATACCTACAAGGGCACTGTCAGAGTAGCCCTAGTTACACATTGTGAGGATGTGCTGTTAAGTTCCTATCTCACTTTTCCCCAGGTTCCTGCTGTAACAGCCTGATACCCTCCCATCTGCTTCTGAAATGGCTAACAACACAATCACCATATCCAGAGAAGAGCTGGAAGAATTAAAAGAAGCATTTAAAAAAGTCGGTAAGTGTTCAGCTGGTTCATACTTGTGAACAGAGCTTTGTAACATGATAAGTTTATCCATACACCTTTGGAATTTCTGAAGTATCTATTTAAGGGCATAGTTCACATTTATCAGGCTAGTGAGCTAAACATTCCTGAATTACATTTAGATCATGATATTTATGGAATATGTTTAATTTAAAGGGACACTGAACCCAAATTTTTTCTTTCGTGATTCAGATAGAGCATGCAATTTTTAGCAACTTTCTAATTTACTCCTATTTTCAAATTTTCTTCATTCTCTTGGTATCTTTATTTGAAATGCAAAAATGTATGTTTAGATGCCGGCCCATTTTTTGTGAATAACCTGGGTTATTCTTGCTGATTGGTGGCTACATTTATCCACCAATTAACAAGTGATTTCCATGGTACTGAACCAAACAAATAGCTTAGACGCCTTCTTTTTCAAATAAAGATAGCAAGAGAACGAAGAAAACTTGATAATAGGAGTAAATTAGAAAGTTGCTTAAAATTGCTTGCTCCATCTGAATCATAAAAGAAAAAATTTGGGTTCAGTTTCCCTTTAAGGTTGTTTTGGTTTAATTGTAGATCTGAATTTTTTTCCTGCAACATTCGTAAAGGGACATAAAAGTCAAAATTAGAACTTCAGGATTCAGACAGATCTTAAAATTTTAAAAACCATTACAATTTATTTTCTCTCTATATCTTTTGTGGAAACTTTCTATTAGGGCAAATTGAAGTATGCTCAGGAGCAGTATATGGCATCAGTGTTTGCAACAATGTTCTACATATAGGGCAAAATTACGAGTGGAGGGCAAAATTATACTTACACGAACGCTGGTATTTGAAGTGCGGTGCAATGCGAACGAGACCTCGTGTTCGCATTCCTAGGAAACTATGCGCTCAATAGAGCGCGCTTCCATAGGCTCCAATGGGAACCTCATTCTCATGCCGTGAGACACAGTGAGACGCAGAACTAGCACAGCGCAGGGGGTAAGTTGCGCAGTGATGGACAGCAAATGTAAATATATATGTATATGAATATATACATGTATATTTATGTATTTATATGTGTATAATACACATATACTTATATAAACACATAAATATATATCAGCATATACGTATAAATTTACTTGGAACACACAGTTCCCATAGACGCAATGTAAAGGCACTTTTCAGTGCTGTTTTTTTCTAACCCGCCACAATTAATCCCATAAAACTGCTTCATGCAGTTCTTTAAAAAAAAAAATCATAGATACTATTTTTTTATTTATTAAAACACAACCTCATACTAAAGTTTGGGGCAAATTGGGGCACTTTTAAAAATGAACTAGAGGTCTGACCTCTGGTTAATTTTCGGAGCGCTATTTGGTACCACAAGCTTGCAGTAGCAATAACCAGCCACTTGGCTGATTATTTAGCACGCACCTGCAAATGGGCAAATTTGCCCGTTTGCATGTGATTAATTAGCGCTCCACTTATTATCAAGCCCATAATGTTTAAGACACATGCATGCTTCTGAGCCTATTTAGATATGCTGCCATGAAAAGGAACTACATTTGGTACCACAAGCTTGCAGTAGCAATAACCAGCCACTTGGCTGATTATTTAGCACGCACCTGCAAATGGGCAAATTTGCCCGTTTGCATGTGATTAATTAGCGCTCCACTTATTATCAAGCCCATAATGTTTAAGACACATGCATGCTTCTGAGCCTATTTAGATATGCTGCCATGAAAAGGAACTACATTTCTGCCAATGATATCAAGGTTGTGTTTAAAATGTTATTCTCTATCTAAATTATGTAAGGAATATATATAGAGGACAGCGCCAAAAGTAAAAATAAGTATACAAGCTCAACTTCAAGGGGTATCGATTGCCTAACTGAATCGTTTTAGTTATATGGAGTAGATATATAGGTGGAGGAGCACCTCCAGCAGAGGCTTAAAGGGATACTGAACCCAAATTTTTTCTTTCATGATTCGGATAGAGCATGCAATATTAAGCAACTTTCTAATTTACTTCTATTATCAATTTTTCTTCGTTCTCTTGATATCTAAGCTAAGCTAAGGAGCCAGCAAATGTTTGGTTCAGAACCATGGGCAGCACTTGTTTATTGGTGCTGTCCAATCAGCAAGGACAACGCATTTTGTTCATCAAAAATGGGCCGGCATCTAAACTTACATTTTTGCTTTTCAAATAAACATACCAAGAGAATGAAGAAAATTTGATAATAGGATTGAATTAGAAAGTTATTTAAAACTGCATGCTCTATCTGAATCACGAAAGAAAAATTTTGGGTTCAGTGTCCCTTTAAGTATACTATAAACAGAGTATTCAACACTGTGGTTAGGTGTTGCGTTATACCACTAAAATAGTTAAATTGTGATAGTATCCTGGTGCTATTAGAAGAGCTGATATAAAATGACTGGATAAAACAATAATATTTATGGAACGAATAAGTAAAAAATGCTAGAGTGTGATATCAGTATAGTCAATATTGCTCATATATGTGACTAAAGTGTATAGCAAGTGTATCTAGCAAAGCGTGTTTAAAAAGTTACAAATATAACTGCAACTATGTTGTACATTATGTTAGAACAGCTTTCATGTTGAAAGTTATGTTAGAACAGCTTTTATATTAAAAAGTATATATGTAATAAAATGCAGATTAAAAATGATGTTAATGTTATATAACATCAATAGAATTATACACTAATAATCAACAAGTATTACATAGGTCATGGAAAATAAACAAATATTGTTAAGATCATGGGTTTAGAATTTAACACAAAAAAATCGGCCAATCTTAAAAAAGTATATTAAAAATTGTGCACAGAGAATATATAAATATCCAAGTGAACAAAAGGGGAAGATGATTACAGGTAATAATAAAAATAAAAAATAGAAATATATGAGTGAAATGTCCCAAATGTAGGGATAAAGTGAAATGTCCAAAAGAAAGTTACTACTTCATTTATTTAATGTCCTATATGTGGAAAGTGTAGTCAAATCATGGGTGTAGTGGGACTTCGCGGGTCACAAGTGAGGATAAGTGCGGTCCGATAAGGTGGCCAGTAAATGGAGTATCCAGAGTGCAACGAGTGATACTAAGAGGCCGAATTATCAAATGTCTGTCGGACCTGATCTGACAGTGCGGATCAGGTACGACAGACATCACTGAATGCGTAGAGCAATACGCTCTCCATATTCAGCATTGCACCAGCAGCTCTTGTGAGCTGCTGGTGCAACGTCGCCCCCTGCAGACTCGCGGCCAATCGGCTGCCAGCAGGGGGTATCAATCAACCCGATCGTACTTGATCGGGTTGAATTCCGCCGATGTCTGTCCGCCTGCTCAGAGCAGGTGGACAGGGTTATGGAGCAGCAGTCTTTAGAAGACTCGCCAGAAACACGGGCCCTCAAGCTCCATTCGGAGCTTGATAAATGGGCCTCTAAGTGTGGATCCAGTTAGGGGTAACCTATGAAAAAAAGAACACAGAAGGCTGCACAAAACAAGCACAATAATGCGAATACAATTCAAAATGTGCTCACCGTATTACAGAAAAACTCGGGCTGGTATGTCGTATTTAGGAGCGGTCTACGCGTTTCAGCCTTTAACGAGGCCTTTGTCAAGAATAATTAGTGTTTACACTTTTTGCGTCACCAGCTCCTACTAAGCATGTGCAAAAATTCACAGAATATACGTATATGCATTTATGATTGGCCAATGGCTATCACATGATACAAGAGGATTGGAAATAGACAAAACTGAAATTTGTCAGAAAAAAATCTGCTACTCATTTGAAGTTCAGACTTAAGTGCTATTGCATTGTCTTTTTATCATGCATTTGTGTATTATGCAAATCTACTGTATTTACTGGTCCTTTAACTTTATCCCTTTAAACTATTTATTAGGGACCCACACACTTCATTTTTGGTTTAATATAGAACATTTAGGGTAGTTTCAATTAATCACAATATAGTTTTAATTTTGTTTCAAATATATTTTTATTAAATGTAAAATGTTGTACGCTATGGGCTAGCTAGATCATAACCCAGTTTCCAATATAATACCTGATAGTAACAAGGCATAAATCTACATTTGAGTTAATAAAAACTTTTGTTCATACCATTTGTTAATTGTACAACTGTATGCTATGCAGCCCTATGTCTTTCTGAAAAGAAAAGCTGGCGGTAGACACATAACACATAATGAAACTTGCTTTCTTCCTCTTTTTGGTGTTTGATCGTGATACTGATAATGATTCATTTAAAGGGACACTCAGGTTAAATAACATTTTCATGATTCAGATACAGAATGTAATTTTAAACAACTTTCCAATTTACGTCCATTAAAAAAAATGTGCACAGTCTTTTATATTTACAATTTTTGAGTCACCAGATCCTACTGAGCATGTGCAAGAATTCACAGATTATATGTATATGCATTTGTGATTGGCTGAATGCTATCACATGGTACAAGGGGAGTGGAAATATACGTAACTTTGAAATTTGTTATAAAAAAATCTACTACTCATTTGAAGTTCAGACTAAGTGCTATTGCATTGTCTTGTTAACTTGCATTTGTTGATTATGCAAATCTAATGTGTTGACTGGTCCTTTAAGGGTTTACATTTAAAAAAAAAAAATAACTTGCTGTCCCATTTTGAGGACTAATCAATGTTTCTAGCAGCAAGTCTAACAAACAGAATTAACTAAATGTACTAACAACTTTCACATCCTCTCCAGTCTTATATATACTAGGCTGCTTTCACTAAAGCTCACTCTTCTGTTTTAGCGAATAGGCTCCATAGAATAACATATAAACTAGTGAGACTAAAGAGGCTTATGTTGAATCTAGCATTAGACAGTAATGTTGACACTCCATGCATGGTTGATCCTGTGAGTCTATGCTAATCACAGTCTAGATGCTTATGGGTTTACTTTTTATAGTTTGCATCAACATTAAAAACTAAGTGCTAGCATCCCTTGCCTTTTGTTATGTTAATGTTACTATACTGCATTTTATGATCATTATCTTGGCTCATATTTTTATGTTTTTTAAAAATGTTATTTATAACATTTATGATATACTAGGCGACAAGCCTGCCCAGAGGGCGTCTATTTTAAAAAAAAAAAAATACAGACCCCAATGCTAATATTAAAAAAATATAAAAAATGTAAAATTACAGAAAAAAATGAACAAAGCTATCCAAAATAAAATAAAAATAAACCTAATCTAATACCCCTATAAATATAAAAAAATCCCCCCCAAAATAAAAACACCCCCTAATCTAATCTACCAATAGCCCTTAAAGTGAAGGTCCATTTTGATGAATTAGTACCCGGTTTTTAATAAACCTATTAAAAAAAAGGCACTTTATAATTTATCAAAATTGACATTTCACTGTTTTCTTCAAAAACTTACCATTTAATCCTGGCAGCTGCTCCAGCACTTCCTCCGCCCGTCGCAAGCCGTAAGTGCCCTTGTTTTTAATAGGTTTATTAAAAACCGGGCACTAATTCATCAAAATGGGCCTTCACTTTAAAAGGGCTTTTGCAGGGCATTGCCCTAAGTTAAACTGCTCTTTTACCTAAACAAATTACTAATTACCCCCTAACAGTAAAACCCCCCACCCAACCAACCCCCCAAAATAAAATAAAAACTAAGTCTAAAAACACCTAAGCTGAATGCCTTTTTTAAGGGCATTGCGGAGGTGCGGAGTGGTCTTCCTAGATGTGCGGATCCAGAGCGGCGGTCCTCAGTGGCGGTTCTCAGCTGCGGTCCTCAGCGGCGGTCTTCAGCAGAGGCGGTCCTCAGCGGCCTGGAGGCTTCTCTTCATCCGATCTCTGTCGTACACTAAAAATTAAATGGAACGTACTGCATTGAAATTGGGGTAACCTTGCATTTTTTTAGAAAAGCCAATAGGATTAGAGCTACTAAAACCCTATTTACTGTTCAAATCACCCAATAGGATTTCAGTAGCTCTCATCCTGTTGGCTGATTTGAAAATGTCAGCCAATAGGTATGCAAGTTACCCCATTTTTAAATGGGTACCTTGTATTCAATCCTCAGTGTGCGGCGGTGATCGTACGAAGAGGATCTCCATGCTGGATGTCTCCGTGTTCGCTGGTCTTGTTCCGAGGTCACCTCCCCGTCGCCTTGGTCCTGGATGAAGCTATAAGAGGTCCCCGCTCTGGAAGAAGATGTCACCGTCTCCAAGAAGACGTCATCGCCTGGAAGAAGACCTGCCTTAGATTAGACTTAAATTTTTTTTTTTGGGGTGGCTTTTTTTTTTAGATTAGGGATTTTTGGGGCTGTAAAAGAGCTGATTGCCCTTTTAAGGGCATAAAAGAGCTGAATTCCCTTTTAAGGGCAATGCCCATACAAATGCCCCTTTAGGGGCAATGGGTAATTTATTTATTTTTATTTTGGGGGGTTTGGTGGGTGGGGGGGTTTACTGTTAGGGGGGACTTAGTATTGCCTTTTAAGGGCTATTGGTAGTTTAGTTTAGATTGGGGGGGGTTAGAATTTTTTAATTTAATTGTAACTTAGTATTTTTTATTTTATGTAATGGGTTTAATTTATGGGGTGTTAGTTTAGGGGGCTTACTAATTAAATTATTTATTTGTGTTGTGGAGGGTTGGCGGTTTAGGAGTTAATAGGTTAATTAGATTTATTGCGATGTGGAGGTTTGTCGGTTTAGGGGTTAATAGGTTTATTGCGATGTGGGGGTTGGCGGTTTAGGGGTTAATAGGTTAATTAGGTTTATTGCGATGTGGGGGTTTGGCGGTTTAGGGGTTGATATTTTAATTATGTTATTTGCGTTGTTTAATTTGCAGATATGGGGTTAATAACTTTTTATTTTATGATGGGGGTGGTGGTGGTTTAGGTGTTTGTTAATGCTTTGTGCGGGCGGTTAGTTTTTTTTAATTAATTTCTGCGGGCAGTTAGGTTCTTTGTTATTTTGTGCGGTTACATGTTTTTTCATTATATTTCATGCGAGTGCTGGTGTGTTTTTTTTCTCATATGCTGTGTTTGCCTACGCTGCATCTGCGGTGGATTCTTTCACCATCCTGCCATTTTCGGGAATCCACCTCATCCAGATGGATAATTTTTGCTGTGCGCACAGCCAACATTCTTTTGCCTGCCTCGCGCAGCCAACATTCCTTTGAAAATACGTGCGCAACTGACGACGGACGCGTTACAAACGCGATTATAGTATACATAGTTCTTTTTGTGTTTTTATTGCCTATCCTAGTAAATAAAATTGTAAAAAACAGGGGTTAAACTGTATATATATATATATATATATATATATATATATACAGGCATAAAGGGGCTCTTTAACTCACAGTGGTTCAACATAAAAGCATCTTCTGGTGTCACACTAGGGGCAAATCAGTTTAAAACTTGCTCACAGAAACACTATTTATATTCAATACAGAGTGATTTGAGATGGGTATGGTTCTAGGTTCACAATCCTTGCAAAATAAAGAACTGATATGTAACCATTCTAAGCACTTCTGTACATCTTTTTATATTTAGAGGGATATTAAACACCTCTTGATTTTGTGTACAAAATATGTTTGTCACTCACTCCCTAGAAATGCTTAAAAGCAAATTCTGTAACCTAGGTTTTCTTCAAAATGCTGCAAATCAATAGCTGGCATAGACAGAGTATGGGACTAGCAATATGTTACACAAAAGCAGGAGGTCTTTAATATACATTCAAAGGACCACTAAATGTAGCAGAATTGCATAACTAGCAAGTGTATAATAAAAAGACAATATTATTCCCCAACCTCCCTGACCCCCCCCCCCCCCCAAATAGCTATCTAAACCTCTTTTTTTTGTTAAACAATTTTTTTTTATTAACATTTTTATTTTTTATTTTGTTGCCGGTAGTGTAACCGCCCGGGTTGGCTCCAGAAGGAATGGGGGCATTTTTTTTTCACGAGGGGGCACGCATTTACAAAGCACGTATGAGAGTCAAAATAAGAGCAGACCTACATATTCTGCAGGAAAGTGTAGCTTCTGGCTGGCTTATCCCCCACTATTAACATTTGGATAATATGTGCTAAATCACTAGGTAAAAGAATGAAGTCTAAATCATATGCAGTGCACTAAAACAGAGCCATTAAACTTGAGACCCCCAGTGCAATAGCTCCTTAAAAACAATTCACCCCTTAATCACCATGATCCAAAACCCTTAAACTCATTCTCAAATATCAATCATGTCCCCTAAACAGCCATGCACCCCAAACCCCCCAATGCAATTAACCCCTTTGTTTGCAATAGTAGTGAGGATACAAGGTTTTCAGGTACTGGTCATTTTGTAGATTATATTTAGCTATACCTGTTTCGCAATAACTAACGGATATCAGGCTATGTACTGTGAACCTATAAGAATATGATTGTATCATATAAATATAAGTCTATAAATGGCTACCGGCTTCTATTGACGCCATAAAAGTGCACTGTGATCTTAGGCCTAGCCTAAGATCACAGTGCACTTTTGAGGCTTCAATAGAAGCCTGTAGCCATTGACTTATATTTATATGATACAATCATATTCTTATCATGGTCTATGGTTTAAGAAAATGAGTAGGATAGTTAGGTAAAATTAATAGGGTTAAAGACAAGTCCAAAAAGTCTTTAATTAACTTCTAATTCCAAATAAGAGGTTAAGACACGGAGCTCCTTGCAGATCCGTGATGCGACCTCACAGTTCGGCAGCTAACTCTTCCCCCAGCATGCAGCATTACATAACAATTCATTATTTAATTTATTATTTTTAAAGTGTATGATCATATCAATATTTTTTGAGGGGGCACAGCATTCCATTTGGGTAGGCATTGCCCCCCAATGCCCCCCCTTGGAGCCGACCCTGTAACCGCCTCCCTCCCACCCGTGATCTTTAGTTAGATCACCCAGATCCCCTTGTAGCCCCCACACTCCCAGATCCCATTGTAGCATGGTTGCCCCATACCTCCATGTCCCATTACTACAAATTTTTACCGCAGTGTGGGGCCCCACCCACTTCTTCCCGCTCACAACCACCACCCGACTTCCGCCTACACCTCCCGACGGCTCCAGCAGAAGATCGTTACAGACAGTGACACACAGTAATTTATCAAAATTGACATTTCACTGTTTTCTTCAAAAACTTACCATTTAATCCTGGCAGCTGCTCCAGCATTTCCTCCGCCCGTCGCAAGCCATAAGTGCCCTTGTTTTTAATAGGTTTATTAAAAACCGGGCACTAATTCATCAAAATGGGCCTTCACTTTAAAAGGGCTTTTGCAGGGCATTGCCCTAAGTTAAACTGCTCTTTTACCTAAACAAATTACTAATTACCCCCTAACAGTAAAACCCCCCACCCAACCAACCCCCCAAAATAAAATAAAAACTAAGTCTAAAAACACCTAAGCTGAATGCCTTTTTTAAGGGCATTGCCCTTAAAAAGGCATTCAGCTCTTTTACTGCTCTTAAAAGGGCAATCAGCTCTTTTACAGTCCAAAAAACCCTCATCTAAAAAAAAAAAAACACCCCAAAAAATAAAAAAAAAGCCTAAGACTAAGTCCGGCGGTGAAGGTCTTCTTTCAGGCGGCTTCATCATCTTCTATCTTCATCCATAGTGAAGGCAGAGCGGAGGTGCGGAGTGGTCTTCCTAGATGTGCGGATCCAGAGCGGCGGTCCTCAGTGGCGGTTCTCAGCTGCGGTCCTCAGCGGCGGTCTTCAGCAGAGGCGGTCCTCAGCGGCGTGGAGGCTTCTCTTCATCCGATCTCTGTCGTACACTAAAAATTAAATGGAACGTACTGCATTGAAATTGGGGTAACCTTGCATTTTTTTTAGATCAGCCAATAGGATTAGAGCTACTAAAACCCTATTTACTGTTCAAATCACCCAATAGGATTTCAGTAGCTCTCATCCTGTTGGCTGATTTGAAAATGTCAGCCAATAGGTATGCAAGTTACCCCATTTTTAAATGGGTACCTTGTATTCAATCCTCAGTGTGCGGCGGTGATCGTACGAAGAGGATCTCCATGCTGGATGTCTTCGTGGTCGCTGGTCTTGTTCCGAGGTCACCTCCCCGTCGCCTTGGTCCTGGATGAAGCTATAAGAGGTCCCCGCTCTGGAAGAAGATGTCACCGTCTCCAAGAAGACGTCATCGCCTGGAAGAAGACCTTCTCCATCGGACTTCAGGAATGGTAAGTATACATTAGATTAGACTTAAATTTTTTTGATTTTTTTGGGGTGGCTTTTTTTTTTAGATTAGGGATTTTTGGGGCTGTAAAAGAGCTGATTGCCCCTTTAAGGGCATAAAAGAGCTGAATTCCCTTTTAAGGGCAATGCCCATACAAATGCCCCTTTAGGGGCAATGGGTAATTTATTTATTTTTATTTTGGGGGGTTTGGTGGGTGGGGGGGTTTACTGTTAGGGGGGACTTAGTATTGCCTTTTAAGGGCTATTGGTAGTTTAGTTTAGATTAGGGGGGGGGGGGGGCTTTTTATTTTCATAGGGATTAGTTTGAATTATTTTTTATTTGTGATAATTTTGTTTATTTTTTTCTGTAATTTTAGACTTATTTTTTGTAATTTTAGATTTTGTTTTTATAATCTAATTTTAGATTTTATTTTTAAATGAATGTTAGATGTGAATGTGGGGGTTTGGCGGTTTAGGGGTTGATATTTTAATTATGTTATTTGCGTTGTTTAATTTGCAGATATGGGGTTAATAACTTTTTATTTTACGATGGGGGTGGTGGTGGTTTAGGTGTTTGTTAATGCTTTGTGCGGGCGGTTAGTTTTTTTAATTATTTTCTGCGGGCAGTTAGGTTCTTTGTTATTTTGTGCGGTTACATGTTTTTTCATTATATTTCATGCGAGTGCTGGTGTGTTTTTTTTCTCATATGCTGTGTTTGCCTACGCTGCATCTGCGGTGGATTCTTTCACCATCCTGCCATTTTCGGGAATCCACCTCATCCAGATGGATAATTTTTGCTGTGCGCACAGCCAACATTCTTTTGCCTGCCTCGCGCAGCCAACATTCCTTTGAAAATACGTGCGCAACTGACGACGGACACGTTACAAACGCGATTATAGTATACATAGTTCTTTTTGTGTTTTTATTGCCTATCCTAGTAAATAAAATTGTAAAAAACAGGGGTTAAACTGTATATATATATATATATATATATATATATATATATATATATATATATATATATATATATATATATATATATATATATATATATATATATATATATACAGGCATAAAGGGGCTCTTTAACTCACAGTGGTTCAACATAAAAGCATCTTCTGGTGTCACACTAGGGGCAAATCAGTTTAAAACTTGCTCACAGAAACACTATTTATATTCAATACAGAGTGATTTGAGATGGGTATGGTTCTAGGTTCACAATCCTTGCAAAATAAAGAACTGATATGTAACCATTCTAAGCACTTCTGTACATCTTTTTATATTTAGAGGGATATTAAACACCTCTTGATTTTGTGTACAAAATATGTTTGTCACTCACTCCCTAGAAATGCTTAAAAGCAAATTCTGTAACCTAGGTTTTCTTCAAAATGCTGCAAATCAATAGCTGGCATAGACAGAGTATGGGACTAGCAATATGTTACACAAAAGCAGGAGGTCTTTAATATACATTCAAAGGACCACTAAATGTAGCAGAATTGCATAACTAGCAAGTGTATAATAAAAAGACAATAATTTAACACCATGGGGTAGATTTATCATAGTGGAAGCGGATATGATACGATGTAGCGTAACATGTCCGCTGCCCATCGCTGTCGGCATTTATCATTGCACAAGCAGTTCTTGTGAACTGCTGGTGCAATGCCGCCCCCTGCAGATTCACGGCCAATCGGCTGCTAGCAGGGGATGTCAATCAACCTGATCATATTTGATCGGGTTGGTTTCTGTCCACGGCCTCAGAGCAGGCGGACAAGTTATGGCGCAGCGGTCTTTAGACCGCTGCTTCATAACTTCTGTTTCCAGCAAGCTTGAAGGCTCACGCGGAAACAGGGGCATCAAGCTCCATACAGAGCTTGATAAATCGGCCCCCTACTCTCAATTTGAAATAAGCAGTAGATTTTTTTCCTGGCAAATTTATTTTTTTCTCCCAATATCTGGCTCCCTTTATCATGTGACAGACATCGGCCAATCAGACTAGTATATGTATAATCTAGGAGCTTGTGCACATGCTCAGTAGGATCTTGTTCCCCAGAAAATGTGCATATAAAAAGACTGTGCAAAATTTGCTAATGGAAGTAAATTGGAAAGTGTCTTAAAACTGCATGCTCTATCTGAATCATAACAGTTTATTTTGACTTGAGTGTCCCTTTAAGTTCAGTTGCTTATTTATTGTTAAATTAACATTCTAAGCAACATGGGAAACAGGGGCCTCTAATCCTTTTGTCAAGCAGCCCAGTCTACTCATCCCTGTCTGGCCTTTATTTACTGTTTCCCCTGTACAGAGATGCAAAATATGTTGGTACGTTACAAAAACCTGATGATAATAATAATAATTACAATAATAATAATAATATATTAATTTATTGAATGGAATATTTGAATAATAAAATCCTGAAAGTTATATAAATGGCTGTTCTACTGCAACGTTATTTGACCTTTTATTGAACGTGAAAGGGAGGAAGATTATTTCAGTAATAATTAATGAATAATAAAAATGCTTAGTGGTTGTTGAGAACTGGCTGCAGAATACAGCACATGCAGCAGTAAGAATTTATAACGCAGGCTTAAACAGCAAAGGTTGTAGTAATTATAGTAACTGCACTACAATTGAAATTCCACAGGTGACACGAAGCAGTTCAGTTCCTCCCAACCAAGACTGTGACATTAGTTTAAAGAAATCCTCTTAGTGGGCTTGTATCCAAATAAAGGCAAGGCGGACATGGGTTGCACATAGCAAACATAAATGTGCTCACACCCATTATACAGAGATGAGTGAACCTAAAGGGAAACTTAAAATATTCTTATTTTTTAAATACATAGGAGGTTGGGCTTTTGCTTTTATTATATTTAACCCTTTCACTGCCGGGACTTCCAGAAAAAAACTTGCCCAAAATACCAGATCATATTTAGCATTTTTGCTATCACTCCATTGAAACTTATTTTTTAAGTAGACAACCCAAGGTATTGATCTAGGACCATTTTGGTATATTTCATGCCACTATTTCACCGCCAAATGCCATCAAATAAAAAAATGTGGTACTTTTTTCACAAACTTTGGGTTTCTCACAGAAATTATTTACATACTGCTTGTGCAATCATGGCATAAATATTTGTAAAAGTTTCTCTAGGATACCCTTTGTTCAGAAATAGCAGACATATGGCTTTTCCATTGCTTTTTGGTAATTAGAATGCCGCTTATTGCAGCTGCGCACCACACTTCTATTATTCCCGGTAAGGAAGTGGTTAATTAGGTATCTTAAACGGTTAATGTTAGCTTTAGTGTAGAGATTAGCCCCCTACCTGAGATTCCTCACCCCCTGATCTCAACCTGATCCCTCCCAAACAGCTCTCTTCCCTCCCCCACCCCCCACTCGTAACTCCCATCTTAGGTACTGGCAGACAGTATATATATATATATATATATATATATATATATATATATATATATATATACATTTTTTTTTCCAGTGTAGGATCCCCCTTATCCCCCAACCTCCCTGACCCCCCCAAATAGCTCTCTAAACCTCCCCTCTGATTCTTAGGCACCATTTTAGGTACTGGCAGCTGTCTGCAAGTACCTATACAACTTTTTTTTGTTAAACAATTTTTTTTAATTAAGATTTTTATTTTTTATTTTGTTGCCGGTAGTGTAACCGCCCAGGGTCGGCTCCAGAAGGAATGGGGGGCATTTTTTTTCACAAGGGGGCACGCATTTACAAAGCACGTATGAGAGTCAAAATAAGAGCAGACCTACATATTATGCAGGAAAGTGTAGCTTCTGGCTGGCTTATTCCCCACTATTAACATTTGGAGAATATGTGCTAAATCACTAGGTAAAAGAATGAAGTCTAAATCCTATGCAGTGCACTAAAACAGAGCCATTAAACAACTTGAGACCCCAAGTGCAATAGCTCCTTAAAAACAATTCACCCCTTAATCACCATGATCAAAAACCCTTTAACTCATTTTCAAATCTCAATCATGTCCCCTAAACAGCCATGCACCCCAAACCCCCCCAATGCAATTAACCCCTTTGTTTGCAATAGCAGTGAGGATACAAGGTTTTCAGGTACTGGTAATTTTGTAGATTATATTTAGCTATACCTGTTTCGCAATAACTAACGGATATCAGGCTATGTTCTGTGAACCTATAAGAATATGATTGTATCATATAAATATAAGTCTATAAATGGCTACCGGCTTCTATTGACGCCTTTAAAGTGCACTGTGATCTTAGGCCTAGCCTTAGATCACAGTGCACTTTTGAGGCTTCAATAGAAGCCGGTAGCCATTGACTTATATTTATATGATACAATCATATTCTTATCATGGTCTATGGTTTAAGAAAATGAGTAGGATAGTTAGGTCAAATTAATAGGGTTAAAGACAAGTCCAAAAAGTCTTTAATTAACTTCCAATTCCAAATAAGAGGTTAAGACACAGAGCTCCTTGCAGATCCGTGATGCGACCTCACAGTTTGGCAGCTAACTCTTCCCCCAGCATGCAGCATTACATAACAATTCATTATTTAATGTATTATTTTTAAAGTGTATGATCATATCAATATTTTTTGAGGGGGCACAGCATTCCATTTGGGTGGGCATTGCCCCCCAATGCCCCCCCTTGGAGCCGACCCTGTAACCGCCTTCCTACCACCCGTGATCTTTAGTTAGATCACCCAGATCCCCTTGTAGCCCCCACACCCCCAGATCCCATTGTAGCGTAGCGGCCCCATACCTCCATGTCCCATTACTACAAATTTTTACCGCAGTGTGGGGCCCCACCCACTTTTTCCCGCTCCCTCCCACCTCCCCTGTTGGGCTGTCCACCCACCACCCGACTTCCGCCCACACCTCCTGACGGCTCCAGCAGAAGATCGTCACCGTCTGTAACGATCAGGCATCTGTCTTCATATGGAGGCAGAGCACCGATTGCAGTCCGGCTCCATAAGCGGGAGATGCCTGTAGCTTCAGGAGCTCCAGATCTTGGCTGTAACTTAACAGCCGAGAGTTCTGGAGCATCCTGAAGCGACAATGTATATATACATGGTGCGGTACAATAGCCAAAGTACCGCACAACATATATGTACGTCGTATTGGGTGAAGGGGTTAATAGTCCAATATGACCTTGATTGTACCATAGGTTTTTGCATCCTTTCAAATAATGGCTACAAAAGCCTAAACAAGCACACATATAGATGATAGTAGGTAGGTCAGCTGAGAAACGCTATTTGTGTCGGAAATGAAAAAAATATCGGAATGGCAAAGTGAAACCATATTAATAGCACTAATAACGCCATATTGTATGGAATAAGATTGCTGTCAAAAAGGCAAGTGTGTGTGATTCTTTATCATTATACATGTGAATGCAAATCAATTTAAAAAAAAATAATCTTTAATTACAAATGCAATTTTTTTTATTTTTTTTAAAAGCACAAGTTTGTTTGCTGGAAGTAAAATCTAATACAAGTTTTTCTTTTGGAAGCACAATTATTATTTTTTTGGAATCACACTTCCAGCTTGTGTCAAAACACTGTAAAAATTAATTCTGTTTCCCATTTTGCTTAAATACTTGTGATGTCACAGCATTCAATTCACTAGTTTGCCTGGGAACTAGCTGCCCTTTTGCTTTCGATTAAATGTGGAGAAATGGCGGTCAACCCCAACATATCAACATCGCAACATGGTTTAACATGCTAGAATAAATTATTCTCATTCACAACATCATACAACACTATAGAGGAATTTTGATGTTTAAATTACAGTTTTCATGGTAGCACAAAAACTCACTGTAGCATTTGGTCTTCGTTCAGAGCCCAAAGTGCTTACTCTGCCTTGTTTTATAATAATAATCTACTACGGAATATTGATTTTGATAGTTCCCAGGCAAACTACTGAACTGAATGCTGTGACATCACAAGTCCCTTAGCAAAATGGGAATTAGAATTTATTTTTGACAGTGTTTTGACACATGCTAGGTGTAATTAAAAAAAAAAAGAATTCTACTTCTAAAAGAAAAAATTGTGTATTTCCAAAAAACAAAAGTGTAATTCCAAAAATGAAGATTGTACTGCCAAAAAACAAAATTGTAATAAAAAAAGAATTCTATTTGTAATTAAAGATTTGTATTTTAAAAAAATAAATTGTATTTAAAAAAATAACCAAATAAATAAATTGTATTTGAAACGTTAGACTTGTATCTGTATGTCACAATTTATATACAATAAAAAGAATCACACATGCTTTTTGACAGCATTCTTATTGCATAATATTGTAGCCCCATCTTTAAAGGGACACTGAACCCAAATTTTTTCTTTTGTAATTCAGAAAGAGCATGCAATTTTAAGCAACTTTCTAATTTACTCCTATTATCAATTTTTCTTCGTTCTCTTGCTATCATTATTTGAAAAAGAAGGCATCTAAGCTTTTTTTTGTTTTCAGTACTCTGGACAGCACTTTTTTATTGGTGGATGAATTTATCCACCAATCAGCAAGGACAACCCAGGTTGTTCACCAAAAATGGGCCGGCATCTAAACTTACATTCTTGCATTTCAAATAAAGATACAAAGAGAATGAAGAAAATTTGATAATAGGAGTAAATTAGAAAGTTGCTTAAAATGTCATGCTCAATCTGAATCACAAAAGAAAAATTTTGGGTACAGTGTCCCTTTAAGTTGAACACCCCAGATGTAGAAGAAAAAAACTAAAGGAGATCCCATATTTGCTCAGTCTTGGTCTGTACAGTGTTAGAGATGCATAATTACATATGGGTCGATTTATCAAGGCCCGAATGGCCCCTGATGTCCCTGTTTTCCGATGCCCAGTAGTTAAGAAGCAGTGCTCTTAAGACTGCTGCTCCTTAACTCGTCTGCCTGCTCTGAGGCGGCAGACAGCAATCTGTCCGATCGCATACGTTCAGGTTGATTGACACCCCCTGCTAGCTGCTAATCTGTAGGGGGCGGCATTGCACAAGCAGTTCACCAGGATTGCACAAGCAGTTCACCAAATGCGTATGCTGCCGGCATTCAGCGATGTCTGTCAGACATGATCCGCTGAGCGGATCATGTCGGACAGACCAGCCCCATAGTGTTAGCTGACAAACATCAGCTCCTGCGTAAGCTAATGGGTCTTGCTTAGTTATTCCTCATTTGAGGTTGGTTTCTGTAGAATTGTGGCATGTATTATAAATGCTCCTATCCCATCTTGTTGTTCTCTATGAATATCATGTTTTTTTAATAAAGTGAAACCAGGGAGCATCCAGCTGTGCCACTGTACCAACTTGACACTTCCCACCTGACCTCACCCACAACAGACATAAGCCCACCTACAACATGTCTGACTCCGCTTCATAATACTGAGTTACTCTGTGTCTGCCCCCTATTGCAGGCATCGTTTACATGGTGTCATGCATACACATGTACTTCTTTGTTTTGCAATACAGTTTTATTTTATTTTTTAAACATAGCTTTTTTTAGTGCTACATTTATGTAAAATCACATTCTCTCTCCTTTACCCTCTCCTTGCTCAAGGTGTAGGACCGTGCATTTATAAAGGACACTCATATACAAATTCAAGGGAACTGGCAACTTTACAGTTTGGGGGTGCTACTAATAACAGTTCATTGTATTAAAAGCTGCTGCATGAATCTCTTTTAAACATTTTGTGCCCACTCTCTCCCACCCCCGCCAGGAAGTTGACATCTGCTGATGCTTCTTGTTTACAGAGATTTTCTATAGCCAATTCAGCAGTACTGGAATTTTTAGTATAGGTGGTGATTTCAACAGACAAAAGCAACTATTTAAAATTACAAAATAAAGGTATAGGGGTCTATTTATCAAAGCGTCAACTGAAAATATGCTTGAATTCCGCGTCGTATTTGTCGCGAGATTGATCTGTCGTAGTTATCAAAGCGTCAAGATCAGCAAATGTTGAAATTTGTGACGTAATATACGATCCCGCAATCTCAATCCGACTCAGATCGATGCTTGCGTCATTACAGATGTTTCGAATTCAGATTCGACTCTATTTGAAGCTTTTCCAAATGTATCAAACATTTAACAGGTACACTCGTGTGTATTCCGACGCAAAGTACCTCGTTTTTAATCCACCACCCTTGAGGTCGCAGATACCATAGAAGTCAATGGGAGTCTGAAAACACAGAAAGCTTATGTTCGATGCTGCAAGAGAATGAAGTATATTACATAATAAAAGTAAATTAGAAACTCTATTAAAATTGTATACCCTTTCTAAAACAAACAATATTTATAAGTAGATATAGGGATAAAAATGAAAAAGACATTAATACTTATGGATTATGCTACAACTTTATCTCTCATTACAAAGCAAGGGGACAATATTATTTCTACAAATTTGTTGAAAAGTTTTGCCCCAAACTTGTCGCACTAATAGATAGAGATAAAAATGAAATAAATACACAACATAATATAGCTAACTTCCTTTTTATTTTTGAAAGATCTATGTGCACCATGTTTAAGCCATGTAATACAAGTCACACTCATACAAGTGGAGGGAAAAAAAGCCATATCTGACACATTCCATGCAAAACTCTAAAAATGGACTGGACAAAATTATTGGCACTTTCTCAAACTTGTAAGAAATAATTGCATTCCAAGTTTGTGATGCTCCTGTAATCTGTAATTAAACTCACCTGTATCAATTAGCAGGTGCTGACAATATAGAAATCACACCAGAAACTAGTTAAAATGGTGAAAAATTGACTCAACCTTTCTGTTGTGTGTCTCTGTGTGCCACACTGAGCATGGAGAAGAGAAAGAGCTGCAAAGCATTGTCTGAGGATTTGAGAACAACAATTGTGGAAAAGCATGGACAATCTCAAGGTTACAAGTCCATCTTCAGAGATCTTAATGTTCCTGTGTCCACTGTGTGCAACATTGTCAAGATGTGTACAGCCCATGGCACTGTAGCTAATCTCCCTGGACGTGGACAAATTTTTTTTATCAAAGATTAAATGGAAGGATTGTTTGAATGGTGCATAAAGAACCTCTATCAACTTCCAGACAAATTCAAGCTGACCTTCAGGCACAGGGTACAAATGTGTCAGCTTGCACTATACGTCGAAATCTGAATGAAAAGGGACGCTATGGTATGAGACCCAGTAGGACCCCACTGCTGACACAGAAACATATAAAAGACAGAAGAGTTTACCAAAACTTACCTGAGGAAGCCAAAAGCTTTTTTGGGAGAATGTGCTGTGGACAGATGAAATAAAATTATAGTTTTTTGGTAAGCCCATCATTCTATTGTTTTCAGAAAAAGAAAAGAGGCTTTTAAAGAAAAGAATACAGTTCCTATAGTCAAACATGGTGGAGGTTGTTTTGGTGTTGCTTTGCTAATTTAGGCACTGGATATCTTGACTGTGTGCATGGCATTATGAAATCTGAAGACTACCAAAGAATTATGTGGTGCAATGTAGGGCCCAGTGTCTGAAAGTTGTGTCTCCGTCAGAGGTCATGGGTCTTACAGCAGGACAATGACCCAAAGCATACGTCAAAAAGCACCCAGAAATGGTTTAAGACAAAGCACTGGAGAGTAGAGCACCTGTAGAGAGATCTCAAAACAGCAGTTGGGAAAATCTGAGCTACCTGGAGCAGTTGGCGAAAGAAGAGTGGTCCAACATTCCAGTAGAGAGGTGTAAGAAACTCATTGAAACTCATTGATACAGGTTACAGGAAGCAATTGATTTCAGTTATTGTTTCCAAGGGGTGTTCTACCAAGACAAGTAGCTGTATCATATTTATGCAATATTTTATAGTTAAAGTGTTTTACTGTGTATGTACTGTAAATATTTCCCATTCCAATGTTCTTCACATAGGGTAATATTAATAATAAAGTATTTCTAAATATATATGGATATATATTTTACCAAAAAAACATCAGATGTATATAGAAATATGTGTTTCAGAATAAATAGAACATATTTTGATATGTGAAGAACATTGGAATGTGAAATATTAATATTTCATGTTGCGATATTCTAAGATCAGATTTTTACACACCTTGGGTTAGTGCTTGTGCGAAATTTTTTTAATTCCAACTTGTAATACACACGCTACCGGAAGCATTCAAAATGCAGACTGCCTAAATTGGAGACTTACTTTTGTGATTTAAAATAATTGGTCTTGAAAAAGATCCTGCTATGGATCAAAACGTCGACTTGAGACAATAAATGTTGAAGAACTTTGTGAAAAGTTAAGACCTGTGAGTGCCTCTTCATTCCCAGTGTGGGGTATGTCTGTGCTTGGGGATGTGGTGCTGGTACTTAGCAATAAACCAGGGCACTAAGACTTAATACAGTGGTTTACTACTAAAGAGTTAGTGTATATATGGCTTGTCCCATTTGGCCAGATGTGATAACTAACCTTTCCATTTTTGCTTTTAAATCTTAGCTGTGAGCTTGTAAGTGAGTGCTGGACTTTCTTTGTGTGTTGTATTAATTTGTTTTGCAATTTTCCCTATGGTTGTTGCACCCAGACCTGTCTGGGGTTAATTGCCTGTGACTCTGGGGACAGCGCAGCTTCCTGTGAGCGCCCGTGAGCACCCAGGGCTGAGCATGTTACAGGGTCATGGGATGTGTACCCGGTCCGGTATGAGAGTGCAGTCCTCTTCCGTGTTTTATATATATATATATATATACATTTCTGGAAGATTGCACTCCAAGCAAACCAGATAATCCAATGTCCTGGGTGCAGCCAAACAAGCAAACAAACATATAGAAGGAAGCACACTCCTAGGAATCCTTAAACAGGCACTTTTATTCAGTGAACGTTTTCGGACATAATATAGTCCGTCCTCAGACCAAAAAAGTATTTATATATATATATATATTGTATATATGTGTAAATGGTTTTAAGCAGGTGTATATATATGTACTTGTAGTAATAGTAACAACTCCTCCAATAAGGATATCATGTTTAACCACCAGTAAGTCTATTGCCTGTTCCACTCTGGTGCAAGACCAGTCCAGCAATAGTGGAGATTAATAAGGCAGTCCACAGTAATGTCAGATTATAACAACATGTATGGCTGCTTCATCCAGTAATGAGAGTTCCCTCTTTGAAAAGAAGATCCTCCCCAAGTGGTTATGAAAAGATAGAGAGTGGACAAGCGCACAAGGGGACACTCCTAGTGAAGATCGTTGTGCCAGTGCTATTCACTAAAAAGGATGTATAAATGCACACTCACGTGATTCAACCTCATCCAGTATGAGGTATAGATAAGACACTTGATTAAAGGTGATATCTGTTCCTAATGTCCTTGTGCTGTATCTGCTGTGGTTCTCTTTCTATTTTTCCTGTTATTTGCCAGGAATTCTGTCCCAAAGTGCAATAGAAGCTTAGATGGTTAGCTCCGCCCCCCGCCACACTCACTTAATGCTATTTGCAATACCGGAGCAATATAGTAACCAGACATTGCATACAATATTGTGCGATCTGAAACCAAGGTGGATGATCCAAAAAAACTTCTTTTTCATCCACTTTGGCTTCTCTATTACCTCCTCTAGGGTACCAGGGGATAAAATCTGTTCCTTGCACTCTGAGAAGGGATCTATCAGAGTTATGGTGATATCTAAAATGTTTGGCTATTGGAGTTTTGGACTCAGGGTCCTCAATAGCCCTGATATGTTCCAAAAACCTATCTTTCAGAGATCTTTTTGTTTCACATGTATATTCGATATTACAACCTAGGCATGTTAATAAGTATACCATGTGAGTGGTATTGCAATTAATTAGGTAACGAATATCAAACTCTTTATTTAAAACCTCAGATTGGAATTTGTTTTGCTGTATTACATCTGAACATGTTTTACATCTGAAGGCGCTACATTTAAAACATCCTATTCTTTTTTGTAACCATGTAGTAGGTTGTGCCTTGGGAAGCATAGAAGGATATAGAATATTTCTCAAAGTTTTAGCCTTTCTTGAGCCAAATTTGCATATATATATATATATATATATATATATATATATATATATATATATATATATATATATATATATATATATATGCATATATATATATATATATATATATATATATATATATATATATATACATACATATAAACACATACATTCATATGTACACAAATATAGACATATCTATATAAGTGCATTGGAGCCCTTAGCAGTCAAGAAGATAACATGAAAAAAACATATTTATGCAATATTCATATTTAATAAAAGTTTTAACTATGTATTTACTGTAAATATTTCACATTCCTATGTTCTGCACATAGCAGAAGTATTTACCAATAGATATTCCTATTCATATCTGTATAACTATATATGATCATATATATATTATGTGGTCTGAGGACGGGGATAATATCCCTGAAACGTCACTGCTATGATTGAATAAACGAACCGCTAGATTTGGAGTTTTGTCGTTAGATGTCTAACGCTCACTTCAGACACGACTAAATACCGGAGTTAGAAAGATCCCATTGAAAAGATAGGATACGCAATTTACGTAAGGGGATCTGCGGTATGGAAAAGTCGCGTCTGAAAAGTGAGCGTTAGACCCTATTTTGAGTGACTCCAAATACCGGCGGTAGCCTAAAACCAGCGTTAGGAGCCTCTAACGCTGGTTTTCACGGCTAACGCCAAACTCCAAATCTAGGCCTAAATGTTTGTATTGCAAAGACCCGGTGAGTGTTTTTCATTATGCTTATCTGGATTTCCATGTTAATTGCACCCTGGGCAGCTGACTTTTGAAAGTGTGTGCAGAGCCCTACGATAAGCATGGCCAGAGGGCAGTCTATGTTGAAAAAATACAAACCCCCTAAGCTAAATTTACAAAAAATAAAAAAGTAAAATGACAGAAAAAGAAACAAAGTTATCCAAAATAAAAAATGTAAACCTAAACTAATACCCCCATAAAAGTAAAAAATCCCCCAAAATAAAAACACCCCCTAATCTAATACTAATATACCAATAGCCCTTAAAAGGACCTTTTCTAGGCCATTACCCTAAGTTAAAAAAGCTTGTTTACCTCTAAAAAATACTAAGTTCCCCCTAACAGTAAAACCCCGACCCACAAAACCCCCAAAATAAAAAAAACTAAACTACCCATTGCCCCTAAAGGGGCATTTGTATGGGAAAAAATTAAAATAAAAAAGCCTAAACCCGCCTGGAAGAAGACCTTCTCCGTCAGACTTCAGGAACCGTCAGTACCTATTTTTTTAAGGAAAAGAGCTGTTTAACCTAGGGGAATGCCCTACAAAAGACCCTTTTAAGGGTTATTGTTATCTTATTCTTAGATTAGGGGGTGTTTTTATTTGGGGGGGGCTTTTTGATTTTCATAGAGATTAGGTTTATTTTTTTTTATTTTTTTTTTTTTTTAAATTCTTTTTATTAGTCAGGAACAAATACAACAGGTACAATCAAAAACAATCAGATGCAGGTTATTGGAAGATACAAGATACAATATGAACAAGTACATCAAAATGATACAGGTTCCGGAGCAAGACATGATGAAGTGCGCTAACAAAGTTTTATTCTATGATGAATAGTGAGTCGAACATCCGAGAGTGAATCAGATAGACTTAGTGCATCTGAATAGGAGTCTTTTGTAATCACAGGTTAAGGTCCGTCATATCTGCCCTGATTTTGCAAAAATTTTCTTTTTTTTTTTTTTTAAAACATCTAAACAGTGCTTAACAATATGTAACATATAACAACATGCTAACGGATTACTCCGAAATTACTCTTCTTGGATGGAGGGGCATGGGGGGAGGGATGAGGGTGGAGGATGGAGAGAGAGGGGAGAGAAGAGAAAAAAAAAAAAAAAAAAAAAAAAAAAAAAATTAGAAAAGCATAATTTCCGTTGGGAGGGTCGCGGCGTTGGCACGCTCATTAGGGGAGTCAGGTTGCACCAATGATGCATCACCACCCTCATCAACATTGAGAGAGGGCAATATTTCGGAGTGTAAGAATGGTTTTAGGATTTGGTCTTTTAAATCCCTGTGTAGGGTATTTATAAACGGGCACCATTTTTTCCAAAACGGCCTTAGTCTACGCATCGTATCCAAGCGTGCATCATATTGTTCTATGTATAGCTGTCTGATTAGTAAACGTTTAAACTGAGCTATAGTTGGGGGGAGTTTGGAGGTCCATCTAGACAAGATGCACTTCCTTGCCAGCAACATGCATAATGTTAGTATCTGATGCAGTTGTTTATGTGCGTCGCCCCACTTAAAGAGGTAAATCTCTGCTGTTTTTATCTCTATTTCTATATGAAACGTGGTTTTAACCCAGTATTGCATATGACCCCAAAAACGTCTGGTAATCGGGCAGGCAAACCAGTAATGTAGGAAAGAAGGGGATTCACTGCTGCATTTAATGCATTGGTTAGGGTACCGATCACTCCATTTAGATAGTCTATGAGGTGTGATATAATCCCTGTGGATTAGTCTGACCTGCGCCTCTCTGAGAGGAATCGCAAGTGTAGCCCGTCTTGCAAGGTCTAGGCTGTCCGTTAAGTCTTGTACTGTCACTGCAGTTGAAAAGTCTGCGACCAGTCTCGCCAACATATTGGTTTGGATTAGGGTCTCTGTTTGTCTTACCAGGCGGGTGTAGAAGTGCGAGAGAGAAAATCTCCCCACCTGAAATAATGTCTGCGCTATAGCGAAGGGCGATGGGTCCCAGAAACCAGTGTTGGTTGTCTGTAGGGACGATGCATAGTGTCGCAGTTGGAGATATGCATAGAAATGCCGCTGCGGGATCTGGTATTTAGCCTGTAGCTCCTGAAAAGAGCGTATGGTACGAAGCAGAGGGTCCAAGACATCCCCCAAAACTCTGATACCGAGAGTTTTCCATATAAGAAATGGTTCATGTTCGCTTCCTGCCGGGAAGTCCGCATTCCCGGAAATTGGTATGTACCTAGGGGGAGGGCCGGCTACCCCCAAGAACTTGTGGATCATTTGCCATGCTTTTAGCGGGTCTCGATATAGCACACTACAGGCAACTGCAGGTGGCAGGGACAATAATTTTGCATACGGGAGGTAGGCCGGTTTCAGGGGCGCGAGAATCGCTTCCTCCAGAGCCGGTTCAGAGAAATGATTCGTGGCTAGTTGCCAGTCAGTTACTAGCCTGGCCAGCGCCGCCCAATTGTAAAGCTTTAGATTAGGGAGACCCAGGCCTCCCCCCAAGAATGGGAGGTGTAGTTTGTCAGCAGCAATCCGTGGTTTACCACCTCTCCATATAAATCGTGATAGTGCATGGGTGAGGATCTTTAAATCCCTTTTTGTAATCAAAAATGGCAACATGAGTAGGGGATACAAAATCTTGGGTAAGATTGTCATTTTAATCAAACTGATACGACCAGATAAGCCCAGGGGGAGATTAGCCCAGTTTGTCAGTAAGGAGACCAGCTCTGAACACTTGGAAGATATATTTAGATCATACATTTTGGATGGGTCCCGATGCAATTTAATACCCAGGTATGAGAGTCCTCCCGATATCTCCACAAAAGGATAGGAGTGATTCACATTCTGGTGTCTCTGCAGCCACAGAATCTCCGACTTTGCGGCGTTTACTCTGTAGCCCGAGAAGGTGCCGAAGTCTGCAATTGTGTGTAATATACGGGGTATATGCGCGGAGGGCGTATCCACAAAGAGCAGCATGTCATCGGCGTATAACGCCAAATGCAGGGAAACACCTTTTATCGTTATTCCGGGAAAAATTTGCCGCAGCTTCAGAGCCAAAGGCTCCAATGCTATGTTAAAAAGTAACGGCGACAGAGGGCACCCTTGTCTGGTGCCTCTCTGTAATTGAAAATCTGATGAGAAAAGCCCATTCACCATAACCCGTGCAGTCGGGTGTTGATACATTTTGTTTATAATCTCTAGGAATGGACCCCTGAACCCGAATTTGTACATGGAATCTACTAGGTGAGGCCACTCCACCCTATCGAAGGCCTTCTCTGCATCCAGGGATAGCAGGAAGGCCTCCGATTTGACCCCCTCCGATCTCTCCTGTCCCTTCAACCAGTAGTGCTCTATGACTTGCAGTACCCTACGGAGATTCACCACTGATGATCGTCTGAACACAAAACCCGTTTGATCGGGGTGTATAATGTCTGGAAGGACTACTTTTAGTCTGTTCGCTAAGATCTTCATGAACAGCTTGTAGTCTGTGTTCAGCAGCGATATTGGCCTGTAAGACCCTGGTAAGGAGAGATCTTTCCCTGGCTTGGGGATAAGTGTGATGTGAGCCGCCGTGAAATTATTGGAGGGAGAAGCTTCCGTATGTAGGAAAGCATTGTACAGATTGGTCAAAGTGGGTGTAATTTGGGGTAGAAGCAGCTTATAAAATTCGGCTGGTAGGCCGTCAGGGCCCGACGCCTTGCCCATCGGCAGGGACCTTAGAGTAGATGTCAACTCCTCAACAGTTATGGGGGCATTGAGTGCATCACTCTGCTCTTGTGTGATTTGAGGGAGTTGCATCGATTGCCAAAATCGAGCCTGAACACCCTCCGGGGCTCTTTCTTGGTTTGTGTATAGTTCTGCGAAGAACTGTGCAAAGCATTGTGCTATGTCAGCCGGTTTAGTGTGTGTCGCGCCTCGTGATCTAATTGCTGCTATGTTAGTCCTAGATGTCTGCGGCCTTGTCAGAGATGCAAGCATTTTACCTGCTCTGCTCCCGAACCTGTAATATCTGCCCGTGGACTTGAGTAGCCCAGATGCAGTTTGTTGTTTCATAAAGGCCTCCAATTCTGCTTTACTCGCTATATATGTCTCATAGCTTGCTTTAGTCTTAGCTTGCAAGTAAGATTGGTAAGACAGTCCCAACTGCCTCTGTAAGGATCGATATTTATATTGTGTGTTATATCGCAGCTTCGATACATAGGAGATTATGGCCCCCGCAGACACTGCTTTCGCCGTGTCCCAGAAGAGCTGTGTGTCATCTACATGAGCAGCGTTGTCAGTGGCAAAGTCTGTCCAAGTGTGTCGCAAGAATTTAGTGAATGCCTCTGAAGTAGATAAGTATGTAGGGAATCTAAGGATGTTCCTATTGGACCGCGGCCCCCGGGTCCCCAATGTTAACTCCACAGGAGCATGATCTGACAGTAGGATGTCGTGTATTTTACACCTATGAATTTGGGTGATTAAGTTACAGGCCGTCATGAAAAGGTCGATTCTGGATAGTGTGTGTTTAGCTTTGGACAGGCATGTATAATCTTTGCCTTCCGGGTTCTGCAGCCTCCAGATGTCACAGACCCCCAGGTCGGCCTCCAGCATACCAAAAATCTTTGTTTCATATCTGGCTTTATAGTTTGATTTGGGGTCCCGAAAAGAGTGCGGTTCCAACCAAAGTCTGTCTAAGGTGTGAGTAGGTGAAATATTAAAGTCCCCCCCAATTATCAGGTTTGAGCCTATGTGTGGAGCTAGGTGTCGTGTCAAGTCAGTCCAGAAGCCCATCGCTCTCTGATTAGGGGCATAGAGATTACAAAATACATATCTCACTGAATTTACCATGGCCTGTACTATCATATGTCTACCATCCCTATCAAAATAAGAATTTTCCACCTTAACTGAGACTTTCTTCCCAAATGCAATGGCTAATCCGCGACTGGCACTAGTATGTGAGAGGAATACTACATGTCCTACCCAATCTCTCTGTAACTTCTGATGCTCTATATCTGTTAGGTGGGTCTCTTGTAATAGGGCAACGTCAGTACCCAACTTCCTAAGATGTGTGAGAATAGCCTTACGCTTTATGGGGGAGTGAATACCTCCCACATTCCAGGTCACTACTTTTAGAGACATGTCACGTCATAATATGTTTATCAGCAATGGAAAAAAAAAAAAAAAAAAAAAAAAAAAAAAAAGGGGGGGAGGGGGGGGAGAAAAGGGGAATAGAGGGAAAGGGCATGTGCGGGGTACCAACACAGTAATATAACATATAACAAAGCAGCGCTCAACTTATAAGAAGGCATAGGTCCAGTATAAAATGCATAGAAAGAAGTAATACACACATGATGTAGTGAAATAGTTTAGACACAGCAGCAATCAACATAATGTGGGTCTCTACCTTAGAGCAACCTAATCGTTCTAAACCAGACTCTAGGGGCAAAGTAGGGGGATGTACCATAAGCGGCAAGGGGGCCCGGTTACCGTGTGTATGTATATAGGCAGGTATACATAGTAGGGGTGTGTGTGTCACCAATGAGTTCCCGGAGCAGTTACAGTAGTAACATTTTCCAGCAGAAATTAAGATAACCACTCTGTAAGGAGTTATAAGGTAGCACCAATGAAAGTTTGCCTTCTGAGGTGTGGGCCGTCTGTATGGTAACCTAGCCAGTTGTCTGATACTATCCCCAGTGAGAATTCCCGCATAGTGCAGTGTTGCATAATGAAACCCACCTATTTGGAGCTCTAACCCCATTAAGCCACATGATGTCAGCCTCTGAAATCTTCTAAACGTAGGCAGATTACCAAACCACAAGAACAACAAGTAAAACAGGCAAAACATATCAATATCTGAGGTAATGTGCAGAGTTAACATCAAATACATAAAGGAAAGGGGTGTGAATATGATATCACCGCCTAGATTGAAAATGGAAGTGTTCACTAGCTCCTGCAAGCGGGATTGGGGGCGAGAGTGAGTTCTCCTCTTGGTGATACCTAGCCGTACTATATCAGCACAGAGGGGAGAGGTGGGTGATTGTATTAAGGGTGTTGAGGGTACCAGACTACCAAACATGTTTGTGTGGGGAGATGTACAGGCTAATGGTGACAGTGGAGGTGGCTGATACCCCAGTGCCTTTATAACAGTGGAATTTTCTAGCCAAAACTAAAGTGAAACCTATGTATGGTATTATAGGATAAGGCCCGTAAGTGCTTATATGCTGGCTCATGGGCCATCTATGTGCAATCCCGCCAAGTGATCTAAGAGTAGTGCCTATGAGTAGCCCCGTATCTTGTGGGGTTGGGTGCTTAACCATAAGTGATTGAGGTGTTAACCGAACAGTATTACATAATGGTAACAGAGAGAACCTTCTGCATGTAACTAACTTGTAAAACAAAACAAATAACAAATATAACCAACAAGACAATACAATAACAGTATTCAACATTACCCAAGAGGCATCGTCCAGCCTCTTACCGGAGTCCAGAAGCCCCCCAGGGCAATAGTCCCCTCTATTCTCCGAGGGAGGAGAGCAAAAAACAGATTCAGCCATTTCCTAGCCTTAAGGCCTATGGCAGAGGGAGAGAGATATATAGTAGAGCAAACAAAAAGGAAATACTTCAGGTTGGTGGACATTGATTCTGATTTTCAGTGGCTAAGTAGCTCCTCACAGCTTGAGGAGAGTGAAAGATCTTGACACCATATTGGGTTTGAAGACGTAACTTTGCAGGAAACAGCAGTGCCACCTGTCTTCCCTGTTCATGTAGCTGGGTACAAATTGGGGCAAATTCCTTCCTCTGTCTGGAGACATCCATAGAAAAGTCCTGGAACAGGAGTAATTTTGAACCTTCATACAAGAGTTCCCTGTGGGTGCGGTAGGCCCTTAGGATTTTCAGCTTTTCTTGAAAGTTGAGACACTTGAATATGACCTGTCTAGGTCTTGCTCCTGCCTGGTCTAGGGCCCTCTCTGGACCCACACGGTGGGCCCTCTCAACATCTATGGGTAGTATGTCAGGGTGTAGGCCCAGCATCCTCGGTAGTTTGAGTGCTGTGAATTCAAGCAGGTCTTTGCCTTTGATGGACTCAGGGACTCCCACAATGCGCAAATTGTTGCGACGGCTTCTATTCTCCAGATCGTCCATACGATCTTGGAGTGTTTGAGTTTTTTTTACCAGTTGCTTGATTGTAGTTGCTGAGGCGATTTGTCTGTCCTCCACATCAGAAATGCGGGTTTCAGCTTGGGTGAGTCGAGAGGAAAACTGTCGCACCTCGCTTGTAAGCGTGTCTACGCCTGCTTGCAGAGAGTCCATTTTGGGGAGAAAAAAAGATTTTAAAGATTTTAATTCTTGTAGGAGAAAGGATTGTGGGTCAGGGTCTAAGACCCCTCCATGCTCTGAGAAGGTCGAGGTTTCTGGTTGTGATTCAGTGGTCTGTTTCAGCTTCTTTTCATTGGTTTTTGATCTGTGAGTCATGCTAGATTTGGTAGCAGGAGACAGCTTAAAGAAGTACTTATCCACTTTCATTAGAAAGGGGGAGGGAAGGGGATCTTAATGGATGCCAACGAGTTAGGCACAGTATCTACAGGTTCAGGCCAACACTTGCAGTGACAAGTGGATTTGTGCAGACAGATATCTCTTTAACCTACGGAGTTAATTAGCTGTTGGTCAGGGTGCCGGAGGACAAATATGTTGGTGCACCCACTGAGAAGAGATGTCTAGAGGATTGTTTCAGTAGATTATGCTTAGAACCCCTGCGGTTGGCTTGGGGAACAGGAACACATAAGTGTCTAAGTGTAGCTTGTCAGTTGCTTATGGGCCACATGGGTATTCTCTATTACAACACAGTACTAAAATGTAGATGTTGCAGTGTGGGTTTAACTAATTGGTGCAGAATAAAAGAAAGAACTGTTTGCTGAGTTCACGTGGCAATTATAAAGTCCCAAGCAGGCTGTTCAGCCAGCAAAGTCTCTCATGCGGTTTCACTTAATCCCCTTAACAGTGAAGTGCCTGTACGCTCAAATTCAGAGTGTTTACTTTACCCCAGGTCCTTATCTGACCCCTTCCTCTCCCTAGGGGGTGGTGGATGTAGCTTGATCAGTGCTGCTGGTTACTCGATGTTTCCCCCACCGCGTCCAGCGCGGTATTTACTGTGTTCTGTGATCTGCGTCTGAGGGACCTCCAAGATGGCGCCGGTCAGTGAAGGCGTCTAACCGTTTGTGGCCTCCGGTTGCCGGAGCGGGTGAATTATGCTCCGCGCACAATGTTAGACAGCTGGCACTTTGCCTCTTCTGTAAGTCCAGCAAGTCTGGCGTGCGGGACCCGGCAGTTAAATGCCCGAATTTAACTTAGTTATGCCCCGACCAGCGGAGCTCTGTGAGGAGTCGACTGCTCGCTTGGTCCGCCCACCGGAAGTCTCTATTTTTTTTTATTTTTAATAATTTGGTTTATTATTTTCTGTAATGTTAGCCTTTTTTATTTTGTGTAATTTTAGATTAATTTAATGTAATCTTAGTTTGTTTGTTTTTAAAGTACTGTTAGGATTTTTTATTTTAATTGTAATGTAGTATTTTATTATTTTATGTAATTAAGGGGTTCATTTAGGGGTGTCAGGTTAGGGGGCTTGGTCATTAAATTAGTTATTTGAGTTGTGGGGGTTGGCTGTTTAGAAGTTGATAGGTAAATTAGGTTTAATGTGTTGTGGGGGGTTGGCAGATTAGGGGTTAATATGTTAATTAAGCTTATTGTGTTGGTGGTGGATGGCGGTTTAGGGGTTAATAAATTAATTATTTAATTTGCCATGTGGGGAAATGGCGGATTAGGGGTTAATAGATGTATTAGGTAGTTTGCGATGTTGGGGTTGGCGGATTTAGGGGTTAATAATTTTATTATGTAGTTTTTTGCTTTTTCCTTAATATTTTGTACGGGCGGTTACGTTTTTTTTTTAATACTTATTGCGGTTTGTTATTTTTTTTTAATACTTATTGCGTGTGGTTATGTTTTTATTTTGGTAATACTTATTGTGGGCGGTTAGTTGTTTTTTTTAACACTAATCACGGGCTGTTGTGTTTTTTTTTGTAATGCTCCCTTTGCCTTTGCTGCATCCTGGTGAATTCCATAAATGGCAGGGTGGTGAAAGAATCCCGCAGGTGGATTCTTTTACCACCCTGCCATTTTTGGAATCCACCGGGATGCAGCTTTGCTGCATCCAGGTGAATTCTTTTCGCTGCACGCGTAGCAAACATTCTTTTGGCTGCCTCGCGCAGCCAACATTGCTTTTTAAGGATGCGTGCGCAACTGGCGAAATCGACGGACGCGTTACAAACGCAATTATAGTTTATATATATTTATATAAGTATGGATAAATAGAACATATTCTGCTATGTGAAGAATATTGGAATATGAAATATTGACATTTTCATGTCAGGTTAGCTCGCATGAGAATATGCAATCCGGTTTGCGCCCGAGTTGAGTGATTTTTACCCACTTTTTTTCGCCATTGACTTCTATGGAGCAATAGGTTATCGCACATGTAAGTTCTGCTTTTTGCGCTTGTTGGGTTAGCGGGAGAGTGAAAACAGTTTACTTTCAACTCATAATACGAGAACAACCCAACGCAAGCAAAAAACTTACTTCTAGTGCAGTTAACCTTCTGGCCCAAAATGTGTTCCACAGTTTCCTGTTTTATTGTTATTATAAGTTATAGTAGTTCTTGTTTGGTAACATTTTTTTTTAAATACTGTAGTTTTCAAACAAGAATCCTCACTTATAATTTCTGGTTTACTTACGAACCTCAAGAACTATGATTCTATATTATATATTATATATCTATAAGAATATTGCAAGTTGTTGTGAGTATTTATTCCATACAATTTGAATGTTAATATATATGTCAATGATATTTGACATCTGGAAATGGTATTCTTACAAGTCAATGTAGACTTTCATTCTGCACATCTCTACTGTGGTTTGATGGGGGTCTTTGGCTTTCTTCAATTTATAGTACTTTTTAACTCCATATAAGGAAAAATTTACTTATTAAAAGTAAATATACTACCCTCTACTTCACATGGATTCACTTGCTTTTCCAATCTGCCTTTACAACTACCAGTTATTAAGGCCTTCATTCCATTCTGTTGTATTTTATAAATAGTGACCTCTTATTTATTTGCACAATGAGTATATAAATATTGACATGGTTTTTGAATATAGTCACTGGTGAATTGGGAATTAGCATTATAGCATGTTCTCAGACTGGAATGTAATTTTATCCCATTTTATATCGTGTACATGTGTCTACACTATATGGTAGTCGTGTTTACAAAAAAAAAAAGTTATTAACTCCTTAATGACCACAGCACTTTACCATTTTCTGTCCTTTTGGGACCAAGACTATTTTTACATTTTTGTGGTGTTTGTGTTTAGCTGTAATTTTCCTCTTACTCATTTACTGTACCCACACATATTATATACTGTTTTTCTCGCCATTAAATGGACTTTCTAAAGATACCAGTATTTTCATCATATCTTATAATTTACTGTAAAAAAACCCATAAAATATGAAGAAAAAATGGAAAAAAACACACTTTTTCTAACTTTGACCCCAAAAATCTGTTACACATCTACAACCACCAAAAAACATCCATGCTAAATAGATTCTAAATTTTGTCCTGAGTTTAGAAATACCCAATGTTTACATGTTCTTTGCTTTTTTTGCAAGTTATAGGGCAATAAATACAAGTAGCACTTTGCTATTTCCAAACCACTTTTTTTCAAAATTAGCGCTAGTTACATTGGGACACTGATATCTTTCAGGAATCCCTTAATATCCGTTGACATGTATATATATATATATATTTTTTAGAAGACATCCCAAAATATTGATCTAGGCCGATTTTAGTATATTTAATGCCACCATTTCACAGCCAAATGAGATCAAATAAAAAAAAAAAGTTCACTTTTTCACCATTTTTTTCACAAACTTTAGGTTTCCCACTGAAATTATTTGCAAACAACTTGTGCAATTATGGCACAAATGGTTGTAAATGCTTCTCTGGGATCCCCTTTGTTCAGAAATAGCAGACATATATGGCTTTGGCATTGCTTTTTGGTAATTAGAAGGCCGCTAAATGCCACTGCACACCACACATGTATTATGCCCAGCAGTGGAGGGGTTAATTAGGGAGCATGTAGGGAGCTTCTAGGGTTAAATTTAGCTTTAGTGTAGTGTAGTAGACAACCCCAAGTATTGATCTAGGCCCATCTTAGTATATTTCATGCCACCATTTCACCGCCAAATGCGATCAAATAAAAAAAAATTGTTCACTTTTTCACAATTTTAGGTTTCTCACTGAAATTATTTACAAACAGCTTGTGCAATTATGGCAAAAATCATTGTAAAAGCTTCTCTGGGAACCCCTTTGTTCAGATATAGCAGACATATATGGCTTTGGCATTGCTTTTTGGTAATTAGAAGGCCGCTAAATGCAGCTGTGCACCACACATGTATTATGCCCAGCAGTGAAGGGGTTAATTAGGGAGCTTGTAGGGTTATGTTTAGCTTTAGTGTAGTGTAGTAGACAACCCAAAGTATTGATCTAGGCCCATTTTGGTGTATTTCATGCCACCATTTCCCCGCCAAATGCGATCAAATAAAAAAAAACGTTCACTTTTTCACAAACTTTAGGTTTCTCACTGAAATTATTTACAAACAGCTTGTGCAATTATGGCACAAATGGTTGTAAATGCTTCTCTGGGATCCCCTTTGTTCAGAAATAGCAGACATATATGGCTTTGGCGTTGCTTTCTGGTAATTAGAAGGCCGCTAAATGCCACTGCGCATCACACTTGTATTATGTCTAGCAGTGAAGGGGTTAATTAGGTAGCTTGTAGGGAGCTTGCAGGGTTAATTTTAGATTTAGTGTAGAGATCAGCCTCCCACCTGACACATCCCACCCCCTGATCCCTCCCAAACAGCGCTCTTCCCTCCCCAACCCCACAATTGTCCCCGCCATCTTAAGTACTGGCAGAAAGTCTGCCAGTACTAAAATAAAAGGTATCTTTTATTTATTTTTTAGCATATTTACATATGCTGATGTGTAGGATCCCCCCTTAGCCCCCAACCTCCCTGATTCCCCCCCCCCCCCAAACAGCTCTCTAACCCTCCCCCTCTACCTTATTGGGAGCCATCTTGGGTTTTTTTTTTTTTTCCCTGTAGTGTAGCTTCCCCCCCAAAGAACAACCCCCCTCCCCCTCCCAGATCCCTTGATGCTGTTTTTAATTAAATTTTACCCCACTTTATTTCAACATTTTTTCTGTAGTGTAGCTGTTCCCACCCGCTTTCCCCCCCGTGCACGCGCTCGCCCCCGGCCCCCCGTGCACGCTTCCACTGCTTTCCAAGACCAAGGACGTACACCATACGTCCTCGGTCATTAAGTGTATTTTTTTGGAGGACGTACGGCATACGTCCTTGGTCCTTAAGGGGTTAAAGGGATACTAAACTCAATTTTTTTCTTTCATGAACACTCCCAAGCTGTCTTCCTGTGTTGTAAATTCTTTATGTACAACATTAAAGGGACACTAAACCCAAATTTTTTCTTTCACAATTCAGATAGAGCACGCAATTTTAAGTAACTTTCTAATTTACTCCTATTATCAAATTTTATTCGTCCTCTTGCTATCTTTATTTCAAAAAGAAGGAATCTAAAATAAGGAGCTGGCCCATTTTTGATTCAGTACCCTGGATAGCGCTTGCCGATTGGTGGCTACATTTAGCCACCAATCAGCAAGGCGCAACCGAGGTGCTGAACAAAAAATGGGCCGGCTCCCATGCTCTTGCTTTTCAAATAAAGATAGCAAAGGAACAAAGAAAATTTGATAATAGGAGTAAATTAGAAAGTTGCTTAAAATTGCATGCTCTGTCTGAATTGTGAAAGCAAAAATTTGGGTTTAGTGTCCCTTTAATGTTGTACATAAAGAATTTACAACACAGGAAGACAGCTTGTGCTGGGAGTGTTCAGAGGGAAACTGCAAGCGCTACTGGTAAAATTCTCATCGGCCTGCAGTTTAAAATATGAACAAAAAGCAGCCATGGGAGCTGTAAAATGCTGAGTTTCTGAGGTTTGTAATTATTAAAGCAATGTTCAAAATAACATTTACTAATACAACACTTTTAAGGGCACATTAATCATTTTTAATAAATAAAACATAAGGTTTACTATCCCTTTAACTTTCATATCTCTTTAAATATAACTTTGTATGTGTATACATTTAGTTTAATATAGAGTTATTAAAATTATACAGATATATGTATATAAATAAATTATATCAGAGTATATATTCAAAACAGACATTGACTTAAATTCACTAAGGACAGTGGCATCTATTTATCAAGCCATCAACTTACTTGCATTCGCCGGCACCAATACGCTCGCCTAAGATCGTCTAACATCGTTGCGGCGGACCTGAATACGTTCTCCAAATTTACCAAAAAAGCTGTCAAAAAGGCGCGCACCAAGTATGGGGCGATGAGCAGCGGACTGTTGTTAACTAACAGTCATCGATCTCGCTGCTCTTCGGCTTTTTCACAACTTTATTGGTACCCTGTCACTACTAAACACCCACACTATACGATACTGTTTTACCCCCATACCGCTGCTC
This sequence comes from Bombina bombina, assembly GCF_027579735.1. Classification (NCBI taxonomy): domain Eukaryota; kingdom Metazoa; phylum Chordata; class Amphibia; order Anura; family Bombinatoridae; genus Bombina; species Bombina bombina. Next base: position 305,041,961 of record NC_069502.1, on the reverse strand, counting down.
CCAGGCCCGCTGCAACTCTAATAAATGTATTAACCCCTAAACCGCCGCTCACGGACCTCGCCACAACTAAATAAAGTGTTTAACCCCTAAACCGCCGCTCCCGGAGCCCACCGCCACCTACATTATATTTATTAACCCCTAATCTGCCCCCCTACACCGCCGCCACCTACATTATATTTATTAACCCCTAATCTGCCCCCCACACCGCCGCCACCTACATTATATTTATTAACCTCTAATCTGCCCCCCCTACACCGCCGCCACCTACATTATACTTATTAACCCCTAATCTGCAGCCCGACACCGCCGCCTCCTACAAAAAGTTATTAACCCCTAATCTGACCCCTACACCGCCGCCACCTACATTATACTTATTAACCCCTAATCTGCCACCCCTACACCACCGCCACTATATTAAATTTATTAACCCCTAAACCTAAGTCTAACCCTAACACCCCCTAACTTAAATACCGTATAATTTAAATAAATATTGCTAGCATTAAATAAATAATTCCTATTTAAAACTAAATACTTACCTATAAAATAAACCTGTTCAGGTTTTTTCCCTGTTGTGTTTGCCATGTGCTGCTGGCAGCCATTTTACTCACCTCTCTTCCTGACTATGGTGAATTGTGGGGGATGCTGCTCATTTCCTGCACTTCCTTTTATGGCCAGACTGGTGTGCATCATCCGTGTGAGACAGGATGCAGTCTCAGAATTGTGATGTCATCACTTATTATTTAAAGGGCCTCTGTTCAGTATGCTTTGCCTTTGCGTTGTCTCAGACCTGTTTGTGAGAGTTCCTGTGTATTACCTGGCTGCCTGACGTCCTTCCTGGTTCCTGATCCCTGGCTTGTTCCTGACTCTGCTGTTTTCCTTGTTCCTGATTCCGGCTTGTCTGACTATTTGCTTTGGCTCCTGACTCGGCTCGTCTGACTACCAGCTCTGGTTTTGACTCCTGGCTTGTTATTTGACTTGTGAACTTTTTATTATTTTTTGCTATTAATAAAGGTGTGATTATTTTTGCACTTCTCTTCTCAGTCTTATTCCTGGCACCCTGACAAAACCCTAAACTAGCTATAATATAACTAATAGTTACATTGTAGCTATCTTAGGGTTTATTTTTATTTTTATTTTTTTCAAGTTTGTATTTATTTTAACTAGGTACAATAGTTATTAAATAGTTATTAACTATTTAATAACTTCCTAGTTAAAATAAATACAAATATACCTGTAAAATAAAACCTAACCTAAGTTACAATTACACCTAACACTACACTATAATTAAATAAATTCCCTAAACTAAATACAATTAAATACAATTAAATAAAATTATCTAAAGTACAAAAAAAACAAACACTAAATTACAGAAAATAATAAACAAATTACAAGATTTTTAAACTAATTACACCTAATCTAATCCCCCTAACAAAATAAAAAAGCCCCCCCGAAATAAAAAAGCCCTACCCTACACTAAATTACAAATAGGCCTTAAAAAGGCCTTTTGCGGGGCATTGCCCCAAAGTAATCAGCTCTTTTACCTGTAAAAAAAATTTACAAACCCCCCCCAACATTAAAACCCACCACCCACACAACCAACCCTACTCTAAAACCCAACCAATACCCCCTTAAAAAAACCTAACACTAACCCCTTGAAGATCACCTTACCGTGAGAAGTCTTCACCCAACCGGGCCGAGTCCTCAACGAATCCGGCAGAAGTGGTCCTCCAGATGGGCAGAAGTGGTCCTCCAGACGGGCAGAATTCTTCATCCAGACGGCATCTTCTATCTTCATCCATCCGGCGCGGAGCGGGTCCATCTTCAAGACATCCGACGCGGAGCATCCTCTTCTGATGACGTCTTCTTGTTGAATGAAGGTACCTTTAAGTGACGTCATCCAAGATGGCGTCCCTTCAATTCCGATTGGCTGATAGAATTCTATCAGCCAATCGGAATTAAAGTAGAAAAAATCCTATTGGCTGATCCAATCAGCCAATAGGATTGAGCTTGCATTCTATTGGCTGTTCCAATCAGCCAATAGAATGCGAGCTCAATCCTATTGGCTGATTGGATCAGCCAATAGGATTGAGCTTAAATCCTATTGGCTGATTGCATCAGCCAATAGGATTTTTTCTACCTTAATTCCGATTGGCTGATAGAATTCTATCAGCCAATCGGAATTGAAGGGACGCCATCTTGGATGATGTCACTTAAAGGTACTTTCATTCAACAAGAAGACGTCGTCAGAAGAGGATGCTCCGCGTCGGATGTCTTGAAGATGGACCCGCTCTGCACCGGATGGATGAAGATAGAAGATGCCGTCTGGATGAACACTTCTGCCCGTCTAGAGGACCACTTCTGCCCATCTGGAGGACCACTTCTGCTGGATTCGTTGAGGACTTCGGCCCGGTTGGGTGAAGACTTCTCACGGTAAGGTGATCTTCAAGGGGTTAGTGTTAGGTTTTTTTAAGGGGGTATTGGGTGGGTTTTAGAGTAGGGTTGGTTGTGTGGGTGGTGGGTTTTAATGTTGGGGGGGGGTTGTAATTTTTTTTTACAGGTAAAAGAGCTGATTACTTTGGGGCAATGCCCAGCAAAAGGCCCTTTTAAGGGCTATTTGTAATTTAGTGTAGGGTAGGGCTTTTTTATTTTGGGGGGGCTTTTTTATTTTGTTAGGGGGATTAGATTAGGTGTAATTAGTTTAAAAATCTTGTAATTTGTTTATTTTCTGTAACTTAGTGTTAGTTTGTTTTTGTACTAATAATATATATAAGATAATTTTATTTAATTCTATTTAGTTTAGGGAATTTATTTAATTATAGTGTAGTGTTAGGTGTAATTTTAACTTAGGTTAGGTTTTATTTTACAGCTATATTTGTATTTATTTTAACTAGGAAGTTATTAAATAGTTAATAACTATTTAATAACTATTGTACCTAGTTAAAATAAATATAAACTTGCCTGTAAAATAAAAATAAACCCTAAGATAGCTACAATGTAACTATTAGTTATATTGTAGCTAGGTTAGGGTTTATTTTATAGGTAAGTATTTAGTTTTAAATATGAGTAATTTATTTAATGCTAGTAATATTTATTTAGATTTATTTAAATTAGATTTAAGTTAGGGGGTGTTAGGGTTAGGGTTAGACTTAGGTTTAGGGGATAATAAATTTAATATAGTGGCAGCGGTGTAGGGGGCAGCAGATTAGGGGTTAACAAGTATAATGTAGGTGGCGGCGGTGTAGGGCGGCAGATTAGGGGTTAATAAGTATAATGTAGGTGGTGGCGGTGTAGGGGGGGCAGATTAGGGGTTAATAAGTATAATGTAGGTGGCTGCGGTGTGGGGGGGGCAGATTAGGGGTGTATAGACTCGGGGTACATGTTAGGGTGTTAGGTGTAAACGTTACCATAGGAATCAATGGGATATCGGGCAGCAGCGAACATGAGCTTTCGCTGCTTTCAGATTCCCATTGATTCCTATGGTATCCGCCACCTCCAGGGCGGCAGATTGAAAACCAGGTATGCTGTGCCGGAATAGTGGCGAACGTACCTGGTAGAAATTTGATAACTAGCAAAAGTAGTCAGATTGTGCCGAATTTGCATTCGGAACATCTGTAATGACGTAAGCATCGATCTGTGTCGGACTGAGGCCGGCGGATCATATGTTACGTCACAAAATTTTACTTTTGCCGGTCTGTAGGGTTTGATAACTAAGGGGAATCAGGCTCGCCACAAAATACGATGCGGAATTCCAGCGTATTTGTGGTTGACGACTTGATAAATAGATGCCAGTGAGTTCTTTTCAGTAAGGATTTTTTTTTAACACTATTGTGGTAATATGGCATTACCTATAAGTGAAACAATTTGACTTCAAACTGTTTTCTTTACTCAAAGAATATATCCAGCATGATAATAATGTCATATTGTGGAGTTGTAATTATACAATAAATTTTCCATGAGCACAGGGAATTTTACAGCAATAAAACAGTGGTTAGGTGTCTTTCAGTTCAAGCAGTTTATTTAAAAGATAAAACAATTTATATTGGAAGAGAATAATGAGTAACTTTAATAGATCACGTAAAGAAAATAATTCCTTTTAAGGAAAAAGTAATCACTTCTTACAGGCAGATAATGCAATACATTCTTACTGTACTTTAGCAGTAGTGTAGATAATATAATCAGTAATGTTATGTAATGCATAGTTAAAGGTATATGGCAAAGCTTTTTTATCTCAAGCTCCCACTAAATAGTCTTTAAAACTTCCCCAAAGTATAGGGTATAAAATGTTCTATTAAAGCGATATTTAAAGCAAACTTAAATTCCTCGTTAAGGGCTAGATTACAGGTGGAGCTCTAATTTATCGCGGCGTACCCGTAAATGGGCAAATTCGCCCGTTTGCGGGCATGTGATAAATAACCAGCCATTACAAGTGGATGGGTTTTGCTACCATGAGCTTGTGGTAGCAATAAGTGCCCAGAAAATTAACCAGAGATCAGATCTCTGGTTAATTTTCTTAAAGTGCCCATAATGCCCCCAAAATAAAGGGTCTTTAATTTTGTTATGAAAAACCTACTGCACTAGGCAGTTTTTAGGGGTTAAAAGTGGCGGGTGCGGGGTGTTCGAGAAAACAAAATGGAACTGAAAGTGCACTTACATTCCGGTTTATAGCAATTGTAAATATATATGTATATGCTTATATACATAATTTATATAGCTATGTGTTAATATGTGTATATGCACATATAAACACATAAATATTAATATATATATATGTGTATATATTCATATGCAAATATATTTAAAATTGCTGCCCATCACTGCGCAACTTATCCCCTTCGCTGTGCTAGGTTCTCATGCCATGGAGCCTATGGACGTGCGCTCTATTGAGCATAAAGCTTTCATGCAATGCAAAGTCACGTTCGAATTGCAGGCCACTTCAGATACCAGCTCACAATTGCATGCGCTGGTATTACGAGTGGAGCACAAATATCGCGCTTGCGAAAACGCAATTTTGCACTCCACTTGTGATCTGGCCCTACGTGTTTAATTAGACATAGTAAAAAAAAAATAACTGTTCTTTGCCTTTCCCTTATTAATTTTGTGAGCTTTTCCTTTAATTTAACACTGAACATTGTATTTGCACTGTCTCCAGAGAGCTGTAGTGTGATTTGCTGGGCCAGTACAGTAGTTCATTTATATATTTCCCTTTATCTAAGGAGATTAGATAAATATGCCCATTTGTCTATTCATATGAAGTGTCTGTTGACTTCAAAACGAAATAACTGTTAGAAATTGAATTGTGCACATTTAATTTGTTTTATATTTGCAATGCAATCCATAACTTTTTGTATAAACATAATTCAGACAGAGTGTAACAAGCACGCGTCTTCTCAGTGTCAGGTGTAGTGCTGTTGTTTTGAATGTAACAAACTGGAATAAATGGCTGAGAGGCTCAGTTCACCACAAGTTCTTACTGATGCACTGATCATTAACACAGTGTTCCAATAGAGGCCAGAGGTAAGAGAGCAATGGGACTAAACTTAGTAGCTGAACTCTCTCTAGTACTTTAATCAGCTCCAACAAAGCAAACAACAATTAAATACTAGAAAGTAACTAAGTTTATAAATTTGAAAATCAAAGAAAGACTTATCTGTGTATAAGTTTAGTCTCACTATCCAGATGAATGCAACTTGAATAAATTACTTAATGCCGATCTTCTGATAGAAGACAGTCTGGGTCAAGGCCTCACAGGGAAAAGCAGCACAAAATTATTTAACAAATGCAGAGTCCACAAACAAGACAAAGTCAAATACCAAGTCAGTCACAAACAAGGGGTTAAAACTAAAGCGTAGTCAGGGGAAATAGAAGTCTAACATGTATGTCCAAGTATTAACTGCCAGAGAGCTTCAGTAACTTAATATACAAGCAACCACATGCTACAAACAAAGAGCTAATATAGACTACTGAAATTAATGCCTAATTGAAATTCAAGGCCTCCTTAATTGTACAGTATGCCTAATAGCAGTAGGAACAGAAATCACTCTTTAAGACATACACTTATCATGGCACAGAGCATACTATTTCAAACAGTTTTCCAGTTTACTTCTATTAGCAAATTTGATTCATTCTCTTGGTATCCTTTGTTGAAGGAGCATTAATGCACTACTGGCAGCTAGCTGAATATATTGCATTGCCCCTCCTCAACCTACCTAGGTATGCTTTAAAACAAAGTATAGAAAGAAGTAAATTAGATAATAGAAGGAAAGCGTTTAAAATTGCATGCTCTGTTTGAGTCATGAAGTATAATTTTCACTTAAAGGTGCAGTATACACCAATTTTCATATAACTGCATGTAATAGACACTACTATAAAGAATAATATGCACAGTTACTGATATAACAATCCAGTATAAAACTGTTTAAAAACTTACTTAGAAGCTCCCAGTTTAGCTCTGTTGAAAAGGTTAGCTGGAACACCCACTAAAAGTGGTTGTATACGAAAAAGAGAAGATACTCCCCCCTTCCTCTGCATATGAAAAGACTCTTTACACAAAAAGGAGCAAGCTGGAGTATGTATACGTCGGTATTCTCGTAAAACTTTGGGCTTGGTTAGAAGTCTGAAAATCAGCACAATGTTATTAAAAAATAAGCAAAACTATTCTCTCTCTCTCTCTCTCTCTCTCTCTCTCTCTCTCTCTCTCATAAATATTGCAACACTAAAAGATACAATTTAGACACAATTCATATACTGAATAGATATCATAAGGCAAATGCAAAAGTCCCAAAATGAATTGTTTTGTGATCTCAAAATCTGATATTCGAGTACAGCGTGTACAGCAAAAATATGCAGGCAGCTCTTCATAGAGTGAGATGGCCACTCACTTTAACGATAACCTATAAAAAAAAGTACAAAAAGAAGGCGCCCATAGCGTAATATGTTCCAACAAATGACACAGTTAATGCAGGGAGATGAAAATGCCCTCACATTCAGGAAAGCACAATCAAATGCTATACAGGCAGGCCAGAAATTTTAGAGTATGCTGGCTAACTCTCTCTCAAGGACAGCAGACGTGATATAGTTGTGTCTTCCTTAGAATAAATTAAAAACAAACTACCATAGCGTAATATGTAAAAGCATATAGTAGTATAAAAATAGAAATATTCAACTCACATTTGGTGATGCACTGTCAAGTGATATAAGCGCAGGCCAGATATTCAGGAGTAGTCTGGCTAACTCATTCACAATGTCAGAAGCATCAGTGGGGAGTGTCTCAGTCTTGGGAGCAATAGGATCCACACGATAGCCAAAGTGTTTTCAAAATTGGTATCAGTCAGCTGGATTCCCAAAAAAGTGTATAAAGCTCAGTCTTGATATAAAATGTTAACAATACTTTAATATCAAATACTCAGATTCAGCCTGATGAAACAGTGTAACAACTGAGAAACGCGTCGCTGTATCTGAGTATTTGATATTAAAGTATTTTTTAACATTTTATATCAAGACTGAGCTTTATACACTTTTTTGGGGAATCCAGCTGATTGATACCAATTTTGAAAACACTTTGGCTATAGTGTGGATCCTATTGCTCCCAAGACTGAGACACTCCCCACTGATGCTATTTGTTTTAGATTGTAAAATCTCTTGTGAACGCTCTTCACTATTCTAGTAGCGTTCTGTCTAAGGCTGCTATTTTAAATGTATGTAATGTAATAATATATAATGTAACCTTAGGATTAGTCCACTTTCGATTGCTACAATCTATTAGAACAAAACAACAAGAATAGTATAAAATCCCTCTGGGCTATGGTATAACCTTTATAATTTGTGTTTATGACTAAATCAAACCTGTATTTCTGTTACAGATATTGATAACAGTGGCTATGTCAATGATTATGAGCTCCATGACTTGCTCAAAGAAGCCAGTGTTCCTTTGCCTGGCTATAAGGTCAGAGAAATTATAGAAAAAATATTTTCAGCAGCGGATCGCAACAAGGATGGAAAGATAGACTTTGAAGAATTTGTGGGGGTGAGTCAAGAAGTTATTCATCTTTAATAATGACACAAACAGCAAAGAACAGGACAAATGTACAAGTATAGACATAAAATATATACAAATTATATAAACAGATCTTAGATGCAAGCATTATGAAAAGGTTTCATATTGTGCTTTGACCCATGCACCTTAGAGTCCAAAAAGCAAATTCTGTAATCTGCAAATGCTGCAAATCAAATAGCTGACAAACAATTTGCAGCTTTTTGGCATCTCCTTTTAGCAACAGTGTTTACATAAAAAACAAGAAGTGTTTAGTGTCTCTTTAATTATATGTTAAGCTAAAAAAGAAACAGTTTTAGTAGCTGGACTGAAAAGCCAGTCCTGAGCAGGATATATGGTATGCTGATTCTGATTGGCTTACCTGCTGTGTTGTGCTACAACTTATTGCAGTCTCAATTGAGGCTTCAGCTGTGTGTCTAAACTATTTGTTGGTGTTAAACACAAGTACTAAAATAACATTCTCTAACCTAATACATAAAAAAATAATTTATAGATATATTAGATATGGTCTAACACAGTGGTTCCCAAACTTTTTCAGCTCAATGCCCCTTGGTTCTATAAACTCACCTTCGGTGCCACCCCCTTACATATACCATAACAATAATATTCAGGCCAGAATTGCACAACCCCTAATAAAGATAATGGCACAGTACAATCTAAAGGAGAAACTATTAAACAAATTAAAATTTTAAAATACATTTTTAATTTTATTAAAACTTTATTATCTTTATATTCTGATACCAGCTTTTTAAATTTGATAGTCACTATGCAAGAGACTTACTAACCACATGCTCAATTTCTTTCATAAGGTATTGAGAGTCCACGAGCCATTCAACTTCCAACCACTAGGAGGAGGCAAAGATTCCTAAAGCCCTAAGAGAACTTAAAGGAACATGAAACCCAAATGTTTTCTTTCTTGATTTAGAAAGTGCAGGCATTATTAAACAACTTTCTAATTTACTTCTATTATCTCATTTGCTTCATTCTCTTGATATCCTTTGCTGAAAAGCATATCTATATAGGCTCAGTAGCTGCTAATTGGTGACTGCAAAAGATGCTTAGTGTAATTGGCTCATCTATGTGCATTGCTATGTTTTCAACAAAGGATATCTAAAGAATAAAGCAAATTAGATGATAGAAGTAAATTGAAATGTTATTTAAAATTGTATTCTCTATCTGAATAATGAAATACATTTTTTGGGGTTTAATGTCCCTTTAATTCCTCTCATCTCTCCAGTATTCTAGTCTTTTCTTTGCCTCATAGGAGGAAGGGGAAGAATTAAGGCACTCTAGATTCTTCATTGAGAGGGGGTTCTCAGACCAATTTGAGACCCATTTTCCCCTCAGAGAGCTGCTATTAAGAGAAAGAGGGGAGATTGGAGTATTGGGCAGTGACAGAATCACTCACAGTGGTGGAGGTAGTCACAAGACTGCCACAAATGTTGATGTACATCATAGCTAGGGGACATACACATCTGACAGACATTCCTTCTTTATTACTTAGACTTTTCATACTCTAGTAATCATGGAAACTTTATTTTGTGTTAATAGCTGCTAATTAATATTCAGCTTATTCACCTGAGAGTTACATCTCAATGTAACCTTATACCCTCTGTTATATACACAGTAAAAGGGATTTAACTGTTTGGCTTTCATGATCTGTCTCAGGATATTTTGTGAGAGCCTCATTGTCTGGAACAGTTGCTTTAAATGAAGATTAGTAGAAGCCATGTAGATTGAAAAGTAATAGATATTTATTTGAATAACAACATTCTTAGGATGAACAAATACTTGCAGGTATATTAAGTACAAACTATTCAGGTGTGTATTGTCCACAAATGCCAGGAGTCCAGGAGTGGCATGAAATTAACTTGTAAAGAGAGATGCAGATTCAAAAGTAAAGTCTCTCTAAAGTCCAGACAGGAAACCAGGGTCCAGTCAAGGTAGGTAAAGTTCTGTAGAAATGGAAGATATATAGAGGGCGACTCCTAGTGCAGATCAGTTAGCTTTAAATTCTCCCACTAACAACTCCCCTTGGAAGAATACTCACACAGTGGGAAGCACACTATAGTGCTAATGCAGCCTGCTGGGTATATTGCAGTGGCCCAGCGCACATATACACTCTGGTAATGAACAGTTCCAAGGTTTTTTTGCAGGATGTTCCAATAAAACAACAGGAGACTTCAGTGGATAAAAGGAACTTTATAAAAATCAATATATCATATAAAAACAGTCAGTAAAACACGCTACGCGTTTCTCAGAGTTAACCACTCTGTTTCCTCAGGCAAGTAATCATAGGTAAAGTTCTGGCTTGTGACAAAACAGAATCAATGTAAAGACCCTGTGCAGCCTAACAGCCAGCCTTAAAGGGACACTTAACCCCAAATATTTTCTTTCGTGATTCAGATAGAGCATGACATTTTAAGCACATTTCTAATTTACTCCTATTATTAAATTTTCTTGATTCTCTTGGTATCTTTATTTGAAATGCAAGAATGTAAGTTTAGATGCCGGCCCATTGTTGGTGAACAACCTGGGTTGTCCTTGCTGATTGGTGGATAAATTCATCCACCAATAAAAAAGTGCTATCCAGAGTACTGAACCAAAAAAAGCTTAGATGCCTTCTTTTACAAATAAAGATAGCAAAATAACGAAGAAAATTTGATAATAGGAGTAAATTAGAAAGTTGCTTAAAATTGCATGCTCTATCTGAATCATGAAAGAAAAAATTGGGTTCAGTGTTCCTATAAATAGGGAGGCTTTGCACAGAGTTGGCTCTGAGTAAATCCAAAATTGAGAGTACGTGTGTTTTGCACAGGTGTAATTACAAATAAGATAAATACACTTTAGGCTGATCTTTTAAGCTGCCTGATATTGCATTATAGTTTCTGGACTGCTAGAACTGACTGTGGCTCAACACAAAAGGAAACAGAGTAGTAAAGTACAGAGCCATGGGTTCAAATCCCCTCACAGGGCTCTAATATATTTATCTGTTTATATTTGTGTGTATATATATATGTCTGTAAATAAATATATACACATATAAATAAATATATATGTACACATACGTATATAGGAAAAAATTAAATATATATATACACACATATATATATATGTACTGTATATATATATATATATATATATATATATACAAAACACGGAAGGGAACTGCACTCTCATACCGGACCGGGTACACATCCTATGACCCTGCAACATGCTCAGCCCTGGGTGCCACTGGCACTCACAGGAAGCTGTGCTGTCCCCAGAGCCACAAGCAGTTAACCCCAGACAGGTCTGGGTGCAAGAACCATAGGGGAAATTACAAAACAAATTAATACAACACACAGAGGAAACCCAGCACTCACTTACAAGCTCTCAGCTAAGATTTAAAAGCAAAAATGGAAAGGTTAGTCACCGCATCTGGCCAAATGGGACAAGCTCAGGTACCACGTCAAGGTCCTCTCCAATACCTGAGACCCTAAAACAGCCACACAATGCAAGCTTTCAAATCCAAACAAACTGAAAACAAGGAAGGGTGCACAGGAATATGTAACCACCCTAGACATATACAAAACACGGAAGGGAACTGCACTCTCATACCGGACCGGGTACACATCCTATGACCCTGCAACATGCTCAGCCCTGGGTGCCACTGGCACTCACAGGAAGCTGTGCTGTCCCCAGAGCCACAAGCAGTTAACCCACCCCAGACAGGTCTGGGTGCAAGAACCATAGGGAAAATTACAAAACAAATTAATACAACACACAGAGAAAACCCAGCACTCACTTACAAGCTCTCAGCTAAGTGTGCGCGCGGTGCACGATGCAAGCTTTGAAAGTTTTGTATATGTCTAGGGTGGTTACATATTCCTGTGCACCCTTCCTTGTTTTCAGTTTGTTTGGATTTGAAAGCTTGCATTGTGTGGCTGTTTTAGGGTCTCAGGTATTGGAGAGGACCTTGACGTGGTACCTGAGTTTGTCCCATTTGGCCAGATGCGGTGACTAACCTTTCCATTTTTGCTTTTAAATCTTAGCTGAGAGCTTGTAAGTGAGTGCTGGGTTTTCTCTGTGTGTTGTATTAATTTGTTTTGTAATTTTCCCTATGGTTCTTGCACCCAGACCTGTCTGGGGTTAACTGCTTGTGGCTCTGGGGACAGCACAGTTTCCTGTGAGTGCCAGTGGCACCCAGGGCTGAGCATGTTGCAGGGTCATAGGATGTGTACCCGGTCCGGTATGAGAGTGCAGTTCCCTTCCGTGTTTTGTATATGTCTAGGGTGGTTACATATTCCTGTGCACCGTTCCTTGTTTTCAGTTTGTTTGGATTTGAAAGCTTGCATTGTGTGGCTGTTTTAGGGTCTCAGGTATTGGAGAGGACCTTGACGTGGTACCTGAGCTTGTCCCATTTGGCCAGATGCGGTGACTAACCTTTCCATTTTTGCTTTTAAATCTTAGCTGAGAGCTTGTAAGTGAGTGCTGGGTTTTCTCTGTGTGTTGTATATATATATATATATATGTATACTGTATGTGTATCTCTACGTTAAAGCCCTTTGTTGTTGTTTTTTTCTAACACCCAAGATCACACATCTTTGAGCCCTTATAACTTTTGTGTGCAACATTTTTTTCAAATAAGTTTAACCCCTTAACGACATACAGGGTACGTCCTACAAAAAAGGTCCTTAACCCCTTAATGACAACTGACGTACCAGGTACGTCATGCATTAACAATCAGTTAATGACAATGGACGTACCTGGTACGTCAGTTGTCTAACAGAGTGCTGGAAGTGATCACAATCACTTCCAGCAGCTCTGAGGGTATTGCAGTGATGCCTCGATATGGAGGCATCCTGCAATACCCCTTTACAAGCCTCCGATGCAGAGAGAGCCACTCTGTGGCCCTCTCTGCACCGGTAGTGATGGTGCCGATGGTGCCTTTGTCCGGTGGGAGGAGGGAGCGTGTGCGCGCGGTGCACGATGCGAGCTCGCGTGCCCGATGCGCACGGGTGCGCGTGTGCACGTTGGTGCGAGTGCACGTGGGCGCGCATGCACGTGCACGTGCGCGCATTAGCCACACTGACACCAATGAAGGAAGGGGGAAAAAAAAAAGTTAAAAAAAAAGTTAAATTTTTTTTTTTTTTACATATAAAAGGATCTGGGAGGGGGAGGGGGTGGGGGTATTGTGGGGGGGCTGCTACACTACAGAAATATTTAAATATACAAATAAAAGTTATAAATAAAATTTAAATAGTTTGGTTTGTGGGGCCAAACTGGGTACTGGCAGACAGCTGCCAGTACCCAAGATGGCGGTAATTAGGTAGGGTAGAGGGTTAGAGAGCTGGAGGGGGGGATCAGGGAGGTTGGTGCTAAGGCAGGGGTCCATCACAACTAAAATATTTTATAATTTTTATTTAAAAAAAAAAAAACTCTTTTATTTAGTACTGGCAGACTTTCTGCCAGTACTTAAGATGGCGGTAACAATTGTGGGGTGGGGGAGGGAAGAGAGCTATTTGGGAGGGATCAGGGGGTGGGATGTGTCAGGTGGGAGGCTGATCTCTAAAATTAACCCTGCAAGCTCCCTACAAGCTACCTAATTTAACCCCTTCACTGCTGGGCATAATTCACATGTGGTGCGCAGCAGCATTTAGCGGCCTTCTAATTACCAAAAAGCAACGCCAAAGCCATATAAGTCTGCTATTTCTGAACAAAGGGGATCCCAGAGAAGCTTTTAAAACAATTTCTGCCATAATAGCACAAGCTGTTTGTAAATAATTTCAGTGAGAAACCTAAAATTGTGAAAAATGTAAAGTTTTTTTTTTTTATTTGCTCGCATTTGGTGGTGAAATGGTGGCATAAAATATACCAAAATGGTCCTAGATCAATACTTGGGGTTGTCTACTACACTACACTAAAGCTAAAATTAACCCTACAAGCTCCCTACAAGCTCCCTAATTAACCCCTTCACTCCTGGGCATAAAACATGTGTGGTGCGCAGCAGCATTTAGCGGCCTTCTAATTACCAAAAAGCAACCACAAAGCCCTATGAGTCTGTTATTTCTGAAAAAGGGGATCCCAGAGAAGCATTTACAACCATTTGTGCCATAATTGCAGAAGCTGTTTGTAAATAATTTCAGTGGGAAACCTAAAGTTTTTGACAAAATTTGTGAAAAAGTGAACTTTTTTTTTTTTATCGCATTTGGCGGTGAAATGGTGGCATGAAATATACCAAAATGGGCCTAGATCAATACTTTGGGATGTCTTCTAAAACAAAATATATACATGTCAAGGGATATTCAGGTATTCCTGACAGATATCAGGGTTCCAAAGTAACTAGCGCCCATTTTGAAAAAAAGTGGTTTGGAAATAGCAAAGTGCTACTTGTATTTATTGCCCCATAAATTGCAAAAAAAGCAAAGAACATGTAAACATTGGGTATTTCTAAACTCAGGACAAAATTTATAAACTATTTAGCATCGGTGTTTTTTGGTGATTGTAGATGTGTAACAGATTTTGGGGGTCAAAGTTAGAAAAAGTGTGTTTTTTTCCATTTTTTCCTCATATTTTATCATTTTTTTTTTAGTAAATTATAAGATATGATGAAAATAATGGTATCTTTAGAAAGTCCATTTAATGACGAGAAAAACGGTATATAATATGTGTGGGTACAGTAAACGAGTAAGAGGAAAATTACAGCTAAACGCAAACACTGCAGAAATGTAAAAATAGCCATTGTCATTAAGGGTAAGAAAATTAAAAAATAGTCCGGTCATTAAGGGGTTAACGACCAAGGACGTACCCTGTACGTCGTTGGTGTTTTCAAGCAGTGGAAGCGATCCTGATCACTTTTAGCCGCTTTCATGTTACTGCAACGATGCCTCAATATTGAGGCATCCTGCAATAACATATTTTAGCCATCTGATGCAGAGAGAACTGGGGAGGGTGGGATTTTTAGCTAAGGGATCTGGGAGGGGTGGGGGCGGTTGGATATTGGGGGGGGGGGGCAGCTACACTACAGAAAATATTTTATAAGTTTATAAAAATACCATATTTTATGGAAAACTGGGTACTGACAGACAGCTGCCAGTACCCAAGATGGCGCACAATAAGGTAGAGGGGGATGGTTAGAGTTAGAGAGCTGTTTGGGGGGGGGATCAGGGAGGTTGGGGGCTAAGGGGGGATCCTACACAGCAGAATATGTTGTTTTTTTTTGTTTTTTTTAAAAACCCTAAAAGACAAAACCCTTTTATTTTAGTACTGGCAGACTTTCTGCCAGTACTTAAGATGGCGAGAACAATTGTTGTGTGGGGGAGGGAAGAGAGCTGTTTGGGAGGGATCAGGGGGTGGGATGTGTCAGGTGGGAGGCTGATCTCTACACTAAAGCTAAAATTAACCCTGCAAGCTCCCTACAAGCTACCTAATTAACCCCTTCACGGCTGGGCATAATACACGTGTGGTGCGCAGCGGCATTTAGCGGCCTTCTAATTACCAAAAAGCAACGCCAAAGCCATATAAGTCTGCTATTTCTGAACAAAGGGGATCCCAGAGAAGCATTTACAACCATTTGTGCCATAATTGCACAAGCTGTTTGTAAATAATTTCAGTGAGAAACCTATAATTGTGAAAAATGTTACGTTTTTTTATTTGATCGCATTTAGTGGTGAAATGGTGGCATGAAATATACCAAAATGGGCCTTTTACAACCATTTGTGCCATAATTGCACAAGCTGTTTGTAAATAATTTCAGTGAGAAACCTAAAATTGTGAAAAAAATAACGTTGGTGACATGAAATATACCAAAATGGGCCTAGATCAATGCTTGGGGTTGTCTACTACACTACACGAAAGCTAAAATTAACCCTACAAGCTCCGTACATGCTCCCTAATTAAACCCTTCACTGCTGGGCATAATACGCATGTGGTGCGCAGTGGCATTTAGTGGCCTTCTAATTACCAAAAAGCAACGCCAAAGCCATATAAGTCTGCTATTTCTAAACAAAGGGGATCCCAGAGAAGCATAATTGCACAAGCTGTAAATAATTTTAGTGAGAAACCTAAAGTTTGTGAAAAAGTAAGCGATTTTTTTTATTTGATCGCATTTGGCGGTGAAATGGTGGCATGACATATACCAAAATGGACCTAGATCAATACTTTGGGTTGTCTTCTAAAACAATATATATGTCAAGGGATATTCAGGGATTCCAGTCAGATATCAGTGTTCCAATGTAACTATCGCTAATTTTGAAAAAAGTGGTTTGGAAATAGCAAAGTGCTACTTGTATTTATTGCCCTATAACTTGCAAAAAAAGCAGAGCATGTAAACATTGGGTATTTCTAAACTCAGGACAAAATTTAGAAACTATTTAGCATGGGTGTTTTTTTGTGGTTGTAGATGTGTAACAGATTTTGGGGGTCAAAGTTAGAAAAAGGTTTTTTTTTTTCCATTTTTCATCACATTTTATAATTTTTTTATAGTAAATGATAAGATTTGATGAAAATAATTATATCTTTAGAAAGTCCATTTAATGGTGAGAAAAACGGTATATAATATGTGTGGGTATAGTAAATGAGTAAGAGGAAAATTACAGCTAAACATAAACACCGCAGAAATGTAAAAATAGCCTTGGTCCCAAACGGTCAGAAAATGGAAAAGTGCTGTGGTCCTTAAGGGGTTAATTAGACAGTGTTATGAGTGTAAGTGTACTTTGTAATGTATTTTTTATGTGTTTTGTGCAACTTTTTATTTTTACGAAACAGTTAACCACAACTCTGAGATCGGTAATGATTCTAGCGTAAATCACAATTGCGCTCACATGATCACATTTACGCTCAACTTGTAATATGAGCAGTAAGCACGATGAGCGCAAACCCTTGCGATATATCCCTTATCACTCGGGAGCAAATGATTTTACTTCACTTGTAATCCGGCCCATAGTGTGTAGTAGATGAATAAGAAATCTACAATGGTTATATACACATATCCGGAGGTCAAATATTTGGCTAATACAAATATAACAAACTGAAATTGTAATGGACTCAGATTTAATATATAAATGATTAAATAGCAGAAAGCTGCAAAGGCATAGACACACACACATATATATATATATATATATATATATACATATATACAGTATATATATATATATATATATATATATATATATACACATATATATATATACATATATATACTGTACATATACATATATATATATATAGTAATAGGTGATCCCCAAAAGAGAGGACAAAAGACGGCCAAAAATCATCCACGGCTGGTTCAAAAAAGGTGTTTATTCAAGCAAGGTGCTAGTACATAAGGTGAGAGCAAAGCCTTAACAC